>NC_062572.1:24785878-25135378 GCF_022837055.1 Prionailurus viverrinus
AAAAGTGGTATTCCCTGAGTCTTTCCTTTTTCCATTCATATCATGCCAATCTTTTCCTCCTGATCTGATTTCTTTTACTAAGTTCCTTTCCTGCTTTCCTTTTTAACCAAATATGGGAGGTATTTACCCAAGCATTCCCTAAAATAAATCTGAAGAGCCTTCCAAACTTCCTCTCCAACAACAAACCCACCTCAGCTCACCTTAGAAAAAGCGCTTTCATCCGCTTGGTAGGGCAAGTTTAGAGAAGGAAGGAAACTGATATTTGTGGAGAATGAACACATTCCAAAAACTCGGCATACATTATATTTTTTAATCATCACAACTATCTTGCCAGAGGGGGGATATGGAGAAATGGAGGCAAAGACAGATTAACTGGCCCAAAGCTAGTTCCAGCTACTACCGGAGTGGAAGAATTACCGTTTGCACCTAGTGCGTAGGGCTTCAAGATCTGGGCTCTCTCTATTCTTCCCTCGGAAACACGAACATGCTGGAACACTGCACCCACGCCTCACCAGGACCCATCACAAAAAGGCTACCGTGAACCTGTCATTATACTGGAGGGCAGCGGGGCAGGGAAGGGAATGAGGGAGGAGGAAGTGGAATTTAAGGTCTTCTTAGGGAGATAAAACTTGCCCATTATGATAGCACAGGGTGTCTCATCTGGGATACTAGTGACAAGTGAGGCCAGATGATTCTTTGTCGGGTGTGGGGGGGGGGGGGGTGCCAACCTGTGCACTGCAGGCTGCTGAGCACCATCCTTGGCTTCTACCCACTGTGTGTCAGTAGCACCCCAACCCCTACCCCCAATCCCTTGTGGGTGCTTTTGTCAGAAGACCAAAAATGTCCCAGGGCTTTGCCAAATGTCCCCAGGGCTGGGAGGGAGGCCACACCTCCAGTTGAGAACCACTGTGGTAAGAGGACTCAGAAGACATGCCCTGAGAAGGTCTGACTCAGGTAAGTGTCCTGAAGCACAGGGTGCTCCCAGGGATATGCCCACAACGCGCCGTCGCCATAGTGCCCCACGCGCTTCCCTGACACCAATGCTTGTGATGGGGACCTGCTGCCTCTGACACCCCGCTGACCCTGCCGCCTTCTCCCCTTTCCCGCAGCAAGTCAGACCCAGGATTTCAGTGCCACCATTCCACTGGAGACGGAAATCTCATACTCAAGAGTGCTAAGCTGGACTTGGCCTAAGGGCCAGGGCACTCAGGCACCCACCTGAGGACATGCACATCTGTGACCAAACACCCAAAGGAGAAGGGCATGCTGAAGGACAAGCCCCCTCACCCTCCAGCCTACAGGCTCTTCAATAGCTCTGCAGTCAGACCCAACTTCCCACACGGTTTTGCCTTAAGCAAAGGCCTATCTAGTTAAGCCCTGTCATTGAAGGCTAAGGCTGAAGGTTCTATTCCAATGCAAGCCTCAAAGATATTGAGATCTTTTTTACTTGATGACTTTCCATTGGAATTCGTTTTTCAGTTACTTGTTATTAAATATGGGAAATAGCAACCCATTAGTGTTACTCAAATTACTTAAAGTCTAGAACCAACACTCTTGACTCCAAGACTGCAGAAGAGAATCATCTCCTGACAACACATTCACCTCTAGTTCCTGCACTGTTCTCTAGTTTCTGCTCATCTCGGCTAACTTTCTAATAGGGTGTTTCCCTCAGCCAAGCTCTAGGAGATTATCTTAGAGTGGGGACCTCATGCTAGCTCAGTGCACTCAAATCTCGGGTCTCCTTTCACATTCTCGAAAATGAATCCCAAAGAACTTGTGTTTCTGTGGGTGACATCTATTGATATTGACCATATTAGGAATTAAAACTGAGAAACATTTTTTTTTAATGTTTTTACTTATTTTTGAGAGAGCACCAGTGGGGGGAGGGGAGAGAAAGGCAGACACAGGCTCTGATGCAGGCTCCATGCTGACAGCAGGGAGCTGGATGCGGGGCTCAAACTACGAACCAACCGGGAGATCATGACCTGAGCCCAAGTGAGATTCTTAATCGACTGAACCACCCAGGTGCCCTTATTTATTTATTTTTAAGTAAACTCTACACCCAACGTGGGATTCAAACTCAGCACCCTGAGACCAAGAGTTGCATGCTCTACAGACTGCCAGCCAGACACTCTAAAACTGAGAAACCCTTAAAACACAGAAAATATGAGCACATATCCCATTAGCTGACAGAACAATGAAGTCATCACACAAAATGATGCCTCTGGAGAACCCTACCATATGCTTGTGAGGGAATGAGTGATTCGGCAAGTGACATCTTAGCATTATTATGAAACAGCTCTGGTCTTGTGGGACCACCTGTGGGAAGCCCTAAGGGTACCCTGACCTCATGGTGCGAACTGGTGGGCTAAATTACCACCTACACTATGATGTTACCAGCTTTGACTTTTACCAGAGATCCCAGAGAGACAATGCCCAGGAAAGACAAGCCCTAGTTCAGAGAGGCTTGGCCAAACAAAACCCATTCATCATCATGAATTCTCTATTTTAGGAGTCGCTCTTTGAAAGAGAAGTAAGAGGGGCACCTGGGTGGCTCAGTCGGTTAAGTGTCTGACTCCTGATTTTGACTCAGGTCATGATCTCATGATTGTGAAATCGAGCCCCATGTAGGGCTCTGTGCTGAGCGTGGAGCCTGCTTGAGGTTCTCTCCATCTTCCTCAGCCCCTCCCCTACTTGTGCTGACTCTCTTTCTCAAAAATAAATGTAAATTTAAAAAAAAAAAAAAAAAGCAAGAAGGATAAGTAAGAATTTTTCCTGGGCAGAGCCCCATGTACGAAGAAGGATTTGGTCTCTGTCCTCAATTGCTCCTGCATCCTCTATAACAGGCCTTACGTGATGCACGGTTTGCTTTTCCCCCAGGACCCAGCAGAAGCGGTCATCAGCCATGGTGGGACTATGCTCCATCACTTCAGGGATATAATGCTTCCTTTTTCTATACACACTGCCAACAGACTGGGGAAATGTGAAGGCAAACACGAAGTGTCCTCAGCAATGTCACTGGCTTGAACCTCACCAAAGCATTTGTGAGAACTGATGTCTGGGCACCACCCTGATCCTTCCGCCTCCAACCAGCCTGGGGAATAAAGACTAAACTCCTTAACCTGAAAGCCTATTCCTTCCCCAGCAACTTTCAATGCCCCTTGAAGAACTTCTTTGCTTCCTTTCTTTCTGCCCTGTTCTTGGAGGTTGTTCCCCCATCTCTCCCTGTCTAACACAGCCCCTCTCTCTAAAACCCATCTGCCACTTCCAGCCCCATAGACTCGCTCCTCCTCATCATTACTATCTATACCAGGGATTGGCTGTCAGCTCAGGGCAAGAAGAATGAACTCTTCATGGTACACATGGACCAGAGAAGTCCCTTCCAACTGGTGCTTCTCTGAATGACTCAGGATAAATTGAGGACATCACCTACTAGCTAACGATCCCATACATGACTTGGCGACTACAGGAGGCTGCTTAGGGACGGTAGCCTAGCACTGTCCCCCACCAGCTGTCTTCTGGAGAACACTTCATCCTCTAACCCCCCACACATGGCTGGGCAGGAAGCTAAGTTCTGTGTGTTCCCAGCCCCAGATCACATCCGACCAGACTAAAAGTGACCACCTGGTCCACAATGGGCTGACAAATCTTTTCTAGAATCCTGTAGGCTTGAAAACAAGAAAGTGTCAGACACAGGGATATTGGGGGGCTATGTCTCCTACCAAGCAGGTGGAGAGAGGGAGGGAGAGAGAGGGAGAGGGAGGGAGGGAGGGAGGAAGGGAGAGAGAGGGAGAGGGAGAGAGAGAGGGAGAGAGAGGGAGAGGGAGGGAGGGAGGGAGGAAGGGAGAGAGAGGGAGAGGGAGGGAGGGAGGGAGGGAGGAAGGGAGAGAGAGGGAGAGGGAGAGAGAGAGGGAGAGAGAGGGAGAGGGAGGGAGGGAGAGAGAGAGAGAGAGAGAGAGAGAGAGGGGAATAAAAGCAGATATATACAGAAGACCTGGGGAGGGGCCACTGGCACTGAGCCCAGAGTCAGCTATTCTAGAAGAGCAGCAGCCACCCAGGAGCCTCAAGAGCAAATCCCCTTTTGGCTAAACGCAGCTCAAGCTGGGTCTCTGTTAAGTGGAACCAACAGTCCTAACTAAGCCAGTGACTCCTGAAAAGCATCGATTTTTAGCTACAAATTGGTGAAGACAAAAGGGGGCAAAGGGGAGAAACTAACATAGGTGAGGCAGCAGAACAGTCTTTATCTCAGATCTCAGGTCAGCGACTTGGGAGCTGTTTGCTCTTACGTTATGTAGAGAATGTCTCGGGGACTTGATTTCCTCATGGTAAAACGGGAATCTGGACACGATCTCAGAGCCAGTCTGAAAACGAAAGATGCTGCAGAGAAAGCTCCTACCTAGCGCTGAGCCAGCACCTAACACATGATGGCTGCTTTTATGTTCTCCTCAGGCACGAGCCCCAAGCATAAGGGCCCCAGAACTGAAGTGACCTCTCTGAGGTGGCTCTGCTAGAGCTAGGTCTCTTTGACCCGGAACTCCCTGCCTTTCTTGTCTCAATTCATAATTTCCTCACGCTGTCCTCCTAAGTACCAGAAAGAGCTGGTCCATGCCTGTTGACTGTCCTGTCTTTCAAAACCCTCCGTAAGAGTCCAGTGCAAGGTGGGATGAGGGGGAGAGAGGTTCATTCTGTCTCCATTATGGAATCTGGGCCAGGCGGGCTTTGTTAGAAACTCCAACACATCCTCTGTGTTCCTGCCATGAGACCCTCAGTTACGTGGATGGATCATAGGAACTGAAGCTGGTAAAGTCAACCTTCAAAATTCTTGCCAGTCCCAGAAGATGTTTAATAAACACTGTTTGAACTGAAGGCTTAAAATGCCCAGGAGATGAGCATAGATTCCTGTACTGTGGGGACGGCTGAAGACCCTTACTTTTAGTAGTAAGTTGCTCAGAAATGTCAATTTTATTCTATTTTAAAAACCGAGTCTGCCCTTCAGTGCTGCAAAGAGAACCTCCCTGAACTAGAATCTCAAGGAAGAGATTTTAAATGACACAGAAGCTCAAAATATTAGAAGAGTAAGGAGCCCATAACAGCCTCTTAACACAAAGTGAAAGAGAAAGGCCCAGAAAGCCTAGAGATTTGTTCTGGGTCTGGTGTGATGCAGGGCCTGGCCTGGTGCCCCGGCTGGCTACATCCTTGTGGGGGGCTCCCTCTCACCCCAACTCTACCTCCCTAGCTGATCCCACTGTCTGCCCTGCCTCCTGCAGAACTGAAAAGATTATAAGGAGAAGATCATAAATCATTTTTCTCTCATGAGTTTATAGTGTTCCCTTCTGAGGAGTTCAAAAGCATTCAGTAATAAACCAAGGTGATGAGTTTATGTCTTTTGCTTTTAAAACGAAACTTTATTTGAACTCCTGGAGAGGCATTTACAGGTTTTTAATTTAGGACATTCCTCTCTTGTTTCAACATTTCACCCTATGGCATTTTCTGTGGGCGGGTAGGCGATGAGGGTAAGGGCTGGGGGAGGGAGAGGGGTCTGTGTCTGGCCCTCCCCTGTTCTCCCACAGGCTCTTCCGAGTGCCTGACACAGTCCTCCCTTCTATGGTTTTCAGCAAGTCTCAACATCTATATGGAGGAGTCCCTCCTCCCACCCCCATGTTGACTTGGCTGTAATCTCTTCCTTTTGTGCTTCTCTCCACTGCCCACCGCCTTCTTGCCATAGCCACTGAGCAAAGAAATGAGAGAAAAGCATGCTATCTGCAGGAGACAGGGCTGCCCATGAGGATCACTGTGCTTTTCTTTTTTTTTTTTTTTTTTAATTTTTTTTTTTTCAACGTTTATTTATTTTTGGGACAGAGAGAGACCGAGCACGAACGGGGGAGGGGCAGAGAGAGAGGGAGACACAGAATCGGAAATAGGCTCCAGGCTCTGAGCCATCAGCCCAGAGCCCGACACGGGGCTCGAACTCACGGACCGCGAGATCGTGACCTGGCTGAAGTCAGACGCTTAACCGACTGCGCCACCCAGGCGCCCCGCTTTTCTTTATCCTAGTCCCTTGCTACTGCCCTTGGGGATTTAAAAAAAAAAAAAAAAAAAAGGGCACAGTTAGCAAAGATAATAAAAGGGAATTTGAGAACAACTACACTTTAAAATGAGAAATGAAGGGGCACCTGGGTGGCTCAGTCAGTTAAGTGTCCGACCTTGGTTCAGGTCATGATCTCGCCATTCCCCAGTTTGAGCCCCGCGCTGGCCTCTGTGCTGACAGCTTGGAGCCTGGAGCCTGCTTCGAATTCCGTGTCTCGTTCTCTGTCTCTGCCCCTCTCCTGCTTGCACTCTGTGTCTATCTCTCAAAAATAAACATTTAAAAAATAAATAAAATAAAATAAAATAAAATAAAATAAAATAAAATAAAATAAGAAATGAAAAGGGGAGCCTGGGTAGCTCCGTCGGTTAAGTGTCCGACTTCAGCTCAGGTCATGATCTCACAGTTTGTGAGTTCGAGCTTCATGTCGGGCTCTGTGCTGACAGCTCTGAGCCTAGAGCCTGCTTCAGATTCTGTGTCTCCTTCTCTCTCTGTCCCCGCCCTGCTCGTGTTCTCCCTCCCTCTCAAAAAAAACCAAACAGTAAAAAATTTTTTTAAATGAGAAGTGAAAAGAGAGAGGAAGGAAGGAAGGTAGAAAGAAAAAAAAAAAAGGAGGGAAAGAGAGAAAGAAAGAGAGAGAGATGAATGAGTCATCACACCTCCTTACAGACCCAGGCTCTAAACAAATGCGAAACTGTCTTGCTTTGTCTGGCCCAAGCGTTTTTGCTAATGATTTTATTCAGGTGCTAAGTCAAATTTCGGGAACTAACCACGTGTAAATACTGCCTGGCCACCACACAGCCTTTCCAACCAGAGACGTGGCGGGGGGAGGGAGGGCTGTTGCTTGCAAGCAGGTAGAACCACACACTTAGCTTCGGGGCCCCGGCATTCAATAAATATTTGGTGAATGAATAAACCCGAGAAGTACTTAATGATTCAATATATGTCTAGGGTTTTTATTCCCCCTGGCTTCACAGGCCAGCAGGCCAAACCATACAAACCTCTTCAAGTAAAACCACTACATGGTTGTTCTAGGTGGAGAAGGTAACAAGCGGGTTCTCCAAGTGACTTCAACAGCACCGAGCCATCGAAGAACAATGGGGTGTCCCTGGGAGCACTGTTCCAACCCACTTGTAGACACAACAGATGCAAAGGCAGAGCTCCACTGGGCTGGAGCAAAACAAATTAAGTCAAGCTGCTGGGCCCTGCATAGCAGCAGCTTAAGTGTAGGAGAAAATATTATAGGAGAAGTGTTCTGCCCACAAGGAAAGCAGTGTTCCTAACCTTTGGATGTAGCTGGCATTTCTCCTAGGAAAACACTACAGTATTCTCAAAGGGGTCGCGGCTCTCCTAGCATCATTAAGCAGCTCTGGCCGACTATTTAAACGATGAAGTATCAGGACCTGGGTCACCTAAAACACCTTGATTTGACTTCATGAACTGTAAACCAGACAGGTAATAATTCCTGGGTTGTTCCCCCCGCCCCCTCCCACCCTTATAAAAGGGCAGGAGAACTTGACAAGTGCTCAAGAAGCTATTCAGAAGACAAGAGGGGCATGAAAATCCTAGCTTAGACCCATAATGGTCTCCTGGACCGAAAGCCTTTCATGAGACACTGCCGGGGGCATCTTGGAGTCTGGAAAAGGCTCCCCCTAAAATACCCTGCATCAAAACCATCTCTCTTCTCCTGCCTGGATCATCAAGAGGTCAGGAATCAGGACGT
Organism: Prionailurus viverrinus; assembly: GCF_022837055.1. Classification (NCBI taxonomy): domain Eukaryota; kingdom Metazoa; phylum Chordata; class Mammalia; order Carnivora; family Felidae; genus Prionailurus; species Prionailurus viverrinus. Next base: position 24,793,687 of record NC_062572.1, read on the forward strand.
TTTTTTCCCCTGCCCCCCAGCTGTCTCCCCATGGTACCTAAACAGCACCTTCTGAGATTATAAAAAAATATTCAGGCAGTAACACTATCCTTAGGAGATACCGCCTTTCCTCTAACTAGAATTCTAATAACTTTCTTCAAACCTTTCCCTTTAACAAAATGATCCAGTTTAAAACAGATGGCCATCTGTCATATTTTAAGATCATTGATGGATAGTTTTCCCACAATAAATTTCTTTCTATCTTCACACTGCAGCCGGAGATAAAGCTGACCTTCTTGGCTAACGAGTCTCTCATTTCGTGCTTCTAAATGGGATGACAGCAACCAATGGCAGCAAAAATGTTTTGAAAGCTTACTCTGCTGGTCGTTTGTATCTCATCTCTCCTCCTAACCATCCTCTGAGGTAAGTTCTAATATAGGACCATAATTGCCGTCTGCCATTCTGAAACCAAAAAAGCTCTAAAAACCCAGGAGTTTTTCCAGAACTTACTTGGCAGCAAAACTTAATGAACCTGAACTCATTTAGAGGCAAAGTTGCCCTGAACTAACACGAGATTTTAGTTATCCCGCTTAATGTGAATATCCATACAGGTTGCTACACAAATATGGAGGTGTTTAATGATGAAGGAGTGCCCCAGATCTCCTGGGGGTTACTTAATATAAAGTATGTACAGCCTTAACACCTTCCTAAATTCCCCAAATCTCAGAGTTCTGACACCTCTGTCCCCAAGGGTATAAGGTAGTGTGAATCTCTATTATGAAACCATTACACAGATAAGAAGCTGAGACTCCTGGAGGGGAAGTGACTTGCCTAAAGTCACAGAGTGGACAAGAGGTGGAGCCGACTCTGAGGCTGGCAGGCTCCGTCACAGTCCAAGCTTGGAAGCACCACGGTGGGCTGCCACAGGACATGTCTTAGTCCTTATCCCCACACGGGTCAGCTGGGAGAGACGGCTGTGCTGGGACGGCTCTTCTCTGTAACCACCTATGTGAGGAACTGATGAAATGGGAGAGCAGAGAACACCAGTCGGAATCAGAGAGATTCAAAGGGCCTGGCGCTTACCTTGCCCAGGACAGTGAGGCATGGTTTTGGGTCCAGTTCTGGCTGTTCCAGCTTCACTACTCCTACCCAGCCATATTCATACAAGTCCTCTTCGTCATTGTTATTACATAGGCCCAGGGGGTGCATCTAGAAAGCAAAATAGAAAGAAAGCTTCAATACACAGGCCACAGACATGCTTGACTCACACTGTAAATGTCTTCGACTCAACAGTCAAAAGTAACCTCAACTCTTAACTGGGGGGTGGAGAAGGGTGTTGATTTTATGGATGATTTCTCACTGCTGGTTTTGTTTTTGTTTTAAGTTTATGTATTTATTTAAGAAATCTTTACACCCAATGTGGGGCACGAACCCATGACCCCCAAATCACAAGTCACATGTTCCTTGGACTGAGCCAGCCAGGCTCCCCGCTTTCTCACTGCTTTGTAAGGGGTGGTTACCCAAGGTGGACATCACCCGATGGAATGCAGGCAAAGAAAAATAGCATACCTCCCATATACATACCAATCTAAATTTCTGTGAAATATCATAACATTAAGTAGCAATTACAGATGAGATTATCTAGGTTAGTATCCTTGTCTGTTTGGCTTCTAGACCTTAACGACACATCTACTTCAAGTTATGCAAAAGGACCTGGAAACACAATCAGGAGTTTATGGAAAGACCACTGGACATACAGCAGAATCACCAGTATAATTAACAAGCTGCTTAAAAGGCTACCCCTGGCTATTGGGAAACAGATGAAATCCTTTGAGGCTTTTCTCAAAATGGGCAAAGCAGAAAAAAAAAAAAAAAAAAAAAGAAGAAGAGAAGCATCGTCACATTTTCGCTAGCAAAGTGCAGTCAGTGGGAGTCTAAAAACAAAACAATCCTGAAGTTTGTGCTCACAGTTCTTTCTATTATTGAATTTCAATAGGCCCTGGAATCCCCAGTAACAATCTGAGAGAAGGAAATCCTCATGGATAAACTAACTTATCAAGAAATTAATGAGTCTAGTACAGCGCTAAACTCTAAATAACTGGAAGAAACGTGTCTTCAGATTCGTGGCATGTTAGAGACACAAGAGAGACCTAAGAATCCATTGTGGTTGACAGAATGATATCCTCCAAAGCTGGCCTCCAAAAGCTGGAAAAGACAAGAAACAGATTCTCCCAAGAGCCTCCTGGAGGAATGCTGCGTACAGATCCATTTTCAACTTCTGACCTCCAGAACTCAAGGGAATACATTTGTGTTGCTTTAAGCCACTAAGTTTATAGTAACTTGTTATAGCAGCAAATAGGAAACTAAAACACTCTCTTTACTCCCCGCCCCCACTCATTTTATAGATGAGAACAGAAGCTCAAGGTAAGTAGCTTTTCCAAGACAAGAGAGCCAGCAAGTGGCCATACCCACAGGTGACCTGGCCCTCAGATTCACAGCCTGGTGCCTTCCCACTCTACTTGCTTAACTTTACTGTCCCTTCCTCCAAGAGCTAGTCATCTGACTAGGGGAGAAAGACTAAGTGATAAAATCTTTAGGGGAAAATGTTGCCAGTTCTAAATTCTGCGGTAGTAGAGTTGCAACATGAATGTAGTGTGGGCAGCAAGAGTTGCTGGAATGTTCGGGGAAGCCCTGTGCCTGTGCCACTGAGCTGTGAGCTAAGCTTCAAGGAAGAGTCAGATTGGTCAAGGAAAAAAGGAGAGAGCAGGCTGGTGTTCCAAGCCTGGGGAGGCAGAGCTAAAGGCTCTAGGGGGAAGAGGAACAAGACCAGTCTGATGAGTCTGAAGGGTCACGGTCTACACCAAGAAGGAAAGAAACACACTCAAAAACTGGAAAGGTGTTTGGACACGAAGACAATACCACAGGTTCCTTGGGCAGAAGAGTGGGCACACTGACAATGGTTTCTTCTGGAAGTGGTGTGCCCGGCCTCGAGGGGCATCAGGAATGGAGGAGTGAAGGGTGCAGCCCAGAGACGAGAGAATCTTGGCAATTCAATGGAGCGACAGGTGGGGGTTTAACGAGCCCATAAGGCCGGTGAGCACAGGGTGCTACAAGGGGGTGGCCAGTAGCTATCTCTCTAGTGGGTGAGGAATGACCCATCCCCTGGGAATTGCAACACATGAAACAGACAGCCCCAGGACATCCAATTTTTGCATGAGTCCTCAGGCTGGAAGATCTTGCCCGAAAGGCATATGAAGATTCCCCGAAGAGCCCAGCCCACTCTGACATGTTTGGTGGTTATTAAAAGATGAGTGGCCTGAAGTGAAGACCTCTGATGGGAGAGAGAGGAGGGGTGAGGGTGTTAAATCCAACTGTGCCAACAGCCTGTCACTTCCACCACCACAAAAGGGCTCCCAGCCTGGCTCGAGCCAGCTTCCTGAAATCCCAGGCCATTTCATGGCCATGGCAACTGCACCACTGACCCTTTTCCACAGTATTCCAGGATATTTTTAACCTGGCCACAGGACTTGGAGGCTTCCAGATGGAGAGCTGCTTTCTGTTACTTACACACGAATGAGGTTTGGCCAATGATGAAGAACTACACTGGTGGGGGGGAGTGGGGGGGGGGGGAGGGGAAGAGGTATCACGCACGTCTAAGACCTTGTATCTGATTCCACCGATAGGAAATGTCCAGAATAGGCAAATCCATAGAAATGGAAAGCAGGTTTGTGGTTGCTAGGGCTGAGGGAGGGAGAAATGGGGAGTGACTGCTTAATGGGTCCAGGGTTTCCTTTTGGGATCATGAAAATGTTCTGGAATCAGAGGATGGTGATGGACGCACAACACTGTGAATGGACTAAATGCCTCTCAACTATATACTTTAAAATGGTTTAAATGGTGAATTTTACAGAAATTTTTCCAACAATAAAAAAGTTAAAAAAAAATTTTTAATGTTTATTTTTAAGACAGAAAGAGACAGCATAAGTGGGGGAGGGGCAGGGACAGAGAGAGAGAGAGAGAGACACAGAATCTGAAACAGGCTCCAGGCTCTGAGCTGTCAGCACAGAACCCGACACAGGACTCAAACCCATGAACCATGAGATCATGACCGGAGCCCAAGTCAGATGCTTAACCGACTGAGCCACCGAGGTGCCCCAACAATAAAAAAGTCTTAAAAAAAAGTCTCAAGAGTTTACTCAGAAATGGCTGTACTCAGCTAACATGGGGATCCATAGTGGAGGGCAATGTGGTTTCTACTCTTCCAGAGCCTAAGCCAATTACAGCAGCCCTTCTGGAAACCATGTCCTGCAGAATACTAGCCCTGAGAGATTAAAAACAGGTTCTTGTACAAGTAACTGACACTGAGAAACACCCCATGGGGAGTCAGGATATACTTTTGGCAACTAAAGCTCTGCGGAGGCCTAAGGTTTGAAAAACAAAAGGTGTCTTTTTTTTTTTTTTTTTTAAGTTTATTTTTTATTTTGAGAGAAAGAGACAGAAGACAGCCTGGAAGAGAGAGAGAACCCCAAGTGGGCTCTGTCGAACTCACCAACTGTGAGATCGTGACCTGAGCTGAAATCAAGAGTTGGGACCCTTAACCGACCGAGGCACCCAGGAGCCCCTGAAAAACAAAAGGTTTTTAACCTTTGCAAAAACCAGCACTTCCTACCCTTTGATTATAAGCCAATGTTGTGTGTATACTCCTATCACACTGTTTCACAGGACACATTCTGAGAAATGCTAAGTTAGGAAGAACACATACATGCATCAGAGAAGAAACCTAAAGCCCACGTGATTCAAGGCAAATCTCCATGTCCTCAAATGCTGAACACCCACGACGCAAAGAGTAGAGGGTGTGGTGGAAAGAATGGAGGGACAGTCATGGGCAGCTAGGGAGAAGAGGAAGAGAGGAAGAGGAGGAGGATGGGGAATGGGAACGGCAGAAGTAGGAGATGCCCAAGCCTACCCCCCCGCCCCGCCCCCGCAGCCATGGTGCGAAGGGAGCAGCTATGACCAGACCGCTATGCTGTGGCGAAGGAGAGGCATGTCAAGAGTGCCCTCAGGCATGCAGAAATCTGAACGATGTAAGCCTCAAACACACCCGCTGGTCCGGGTCCCCTGGAGGCTGTCAGGCCCTGCGCCCCGGGCCACGCGTCACGCCAGGCGCTCTCTCCCTCCTCTGCAGTCACACCCTCCATCCTCCTCTAAGATGCCCCAATCAAATCTTCCACTGACACTGCGGGAACTGTTAGCTCCAAATGGCAGCCTTGTCAAGGTGTTGACTTCTGAACACGGATCAAAGGCTCCAAAACCAAAAGGAATTTTTCTAAAGCGCCAGTGGGCACAATCCCTTGGCACGGGTTGTTTATTTCTCTGTAGAGGGAAAGAGGGCTCCAAAATCACATCTCAGAAGATTGAAAACCGACCTCACCAACTCTGCCACCTTCCCAGCTCCACCCTCGGCGTCTTCTCTCCTGAGTTCCTTATTCCAGTTTACACTTCTAGGTGCCCAAGTACTGAGCCTCTGAATTCAACCTCAGCCGTGTCTCCTGTTTAACTGGCCTCTTTACCCCATCTGCTAAATATTGTATGACTCAGGTCTCTGTCAGTTCATCCCTGATGACAATATCAGCTTCTGGAAATGCCTGCCACCCCAGATCTCCAACCATTTACATCCTACGGCTCTTTTTCTAAGGGTTCCAAGTTATGAGCTCAGCAGAAAGTTTTATAGGGAAGCACAAGTCGCTGTAACATGAAAACATTCATCTGTGAACTGACCTGTCTCAAAGGGTAGAATATTCTAGGCAAAGGCATAAAATGCAAACAAATACACCAAGTCTGGGGAAAGCAAAGGAGAGGGTTTTCTCATAATTATTTATATTTACTATGCTGCTATGTTTATGCATTTTATCTTATTTAATCCTTAACGGCAACGGCTTGCTAATTGTTAGAACATCAGATGATACAGTGACTAGGCATGGTAAGTAAGTTGCAAACCAGAAGTGCAAATCAGCAGCTGATGCAGAATATAATGGAGCCCATAAAAGCCTTATTAGTCAATAACAGGATTCCACTCAAAGCCAATGGCAAACAACCTAGTGAAAGATTAAAGGAGAAATACATGAGAGAGCTTCTGCAGAGAATGATCAAAGAATTATGACAGAACTTTGCAAAAAGTAAGAGTTCTCTAATATTTTTGGAATTACTTTTGATAATCCTGTTGCTGAAGTCAAACATAAGAGAAAGATGCCACATCCACACTCTCATACAATTTTGCTGAAAATATCCCAACACTGCCCATATGGGATTCACTCTATTTACGCCCAGAAATCAATACGTAGCGGCAATTATAATTTAAGTTAAAAAACAAACTATTATTTTCTGTTTTATTTTTCAAGATAAAGCCCCAGTTAAAGAATTTCTTGCCACTACTTACTAAGAAATATTAGGCCCTGATTTAAAAAGATCCCCAAGTCCTATATTAGATTAGTCATCTGCATTGAACGAGGGCCTCCTACGTATGAAATGCACATGGTCTCCTGAAGATTCAGACAGACGCCACTACCACTCCAGACAACCATCACATAAAATCCAGGCTTGTTAACTCATACATGCTGACACCAGTGAGTGATATACAGGCAGTGACTACATGCAAAACCTGTGTCCCCTTCTGACCGCTAATCATTCGAAAGTAATCTTAGGATACTTCAATGAATGATGTTCGAGCATGTCAGTTTTGAACCTAATGTGGAACATGAGCATTTAAAAATTACAGGCATTTCTGAGTTTATTTTCTGAAAATGTCTGGATGTGTGGGGTTTACCTGATCATTTTTGCCTTAATATTTTTAAGAAGGTTGAAAATGCCTGATTTGTGTGTAAGAACTCAGGGACATCAGAAAGACTTGCTAATAAAAACATAAAGAAAAAATCAAATGGACTGGGAAACCCAGAGTGGAACGTGACCAAGACCCCACTAGGCAGAGGATGCCACAGAAAGGGAAGAAAGGCCTGGACCTAGAGAGAAGACAAGCAAAGTTCCTGGGATGGATCCACAGAAGAGCAGTGCAAATAACTAACCAGCTACGATTAAAGTATAAAACTAAAAGAAATCGTGTCCTGTGTGGTAACTTTGGCCTCGTGCTATCAGAACAACAATTTGGGGATGCCCGATGTCCTTGCTTAAGTCAGTTGAAGGAAAATGCCCAGTTAATCCTTTATGTGAGGTTCCACGTTATTATGAACACGGCATTATTACGGTTTTTGCTCTTACTCCTGATTTTGTTTCAAGGGGTGTTTGGGGATGAAAAGAATGAGAGCTTTGGAATCAGGCAACCTTGTGTTTAAACCTCATTCCTGCCTCTGAAGAGGCACATCAACTTGGGCAGATGACTCAGTTTCTATAAACCTCAATTTTCTCATCTGTAAAATGGGGACAGTATTGTCTGCCCTAACAGGGTGCTGTAAGGATTAAAGGAGGTAAAGCATAGAACCTCAGTAACATAGTAGATGCTCTATCAGTGGAAAAGCCCTCTCTGTCTTCACTTCCTCTCGACTGGTCTTGTTTGCTTGTGCTTTATGCCTTTGCCTAGAATACTCTGTCCTTCAAGACGAGCTTCAATGCCACCCCTTCCATGGAGCTTTCTTGAATGCACCAATACAGATAGTTGCTTCTACCTCCATGTCCCCAAATGCTTTGTTTGGTGCTTACCACAGTTCTTTCAGCCTCCGCTCTACGACAGGCACCTGTTTCCAGAAGGAGCATCTTCCTAGGGTCGTCCCCTTTCACCCCACCCAGAGCATTGTGCTCAACAGGTACTCAATAAACGACTGCTGTCAGAATAGCATTTGGCTGGAGGCAGGCCTGATGCCATGCCTCATGCTTTGTTTTTGATGCTTGGGTCTCTCCTCAGCTAAGTGAGGGACCAGGGCAAACAGGTCAGAGTTTAATCAAATGCTGCATGAACTTCAAACAACCTGGCTCTTACAGTCACTGATTTCCAAGTCACCAAAGACATCCTTGGGACAAAAAAGATTCACGGGCAATGGCATGGGAGCAAAGGCTGCTCCTTCTTGGTTCTGCCATGGGACCACAGCAGCCAGGCATGCAGAGGTGGCCAAGGCTGTCTGTACACAGAGAACACAACACGGCGGCCCTTCACTCAGGCAGGTGCATGACAGCACTTTATAAGGGCAGTGGAGGGGAAAGAAGAAGAGAGGATGTGCCCCCCCAAAAAGGCAAACTTTACACTTTCCCAACTGCATCTGATTTCATAAGTCCTGTCAGCTCCAACAAAACAGGAGAATACACCAAAGAGCAGCCAGGCATGGGATCCAGGACTCAGGGAATCCAACAAAGAGGAGAAATAGAGAATGGCATCCCCAGGATGATGGCCATAACCAGTCGGCTGGGCGACCAGTTGAGACCGGACCAGCTGCAGGAGAGCCTCCCCCCACCCAAAGAAAACAAAAACCTGAATTATTACCCAATGGGCCTGACAGTACTAATAAGAGAATTAATTATAAGTGATAATCAGGGGCATCTGGGTGGCTCAGTTGGTTGAGCGTCCGACTTCAGCTCCGGTCATGGTCTCACAGTTCATGAGTTTCAGCCCTGCGTCGGGCTCTGTGCTGACAGTTCAGAGACTGGAGCCTGCTTCAGATTCTGTGTCTCCCTCTCTCCCTGCTCTTCCCCTGCTCGTACTGTGTCTCTCTCAAATAAATAAATAAATAAATAAATAAATAAATAAATAAACAAACATTAAAAAAAGAAAAGTGATAATCATATAGCAAACTCAAGTAATGGGGCAGGGTGGGACGATTATTAACCTCAGAGAATACTTTAAAAGTTACACCAGAATTGTAAACCATAAGCAGGGTACGGCCTGCATGGCCCCACTGAAAAGAGTGATAGCCGTAATAATATAAACCCTGATATAAACAATAACTGTGATACAACTACCTTGGAAAATATAGATATGTGATGAGGGGAGGGGGGCAGACGGAGGGAAGGGAGGTGGGGGAAAAGAACAAAATCTTCACTTTCCATAATATGAAGTAAAAAAAAAAAAAAAGCTTAATGGACTAAAAGTATGAAGTAGCAGTTATAAGCATGTTATTTAGAAATAATTCACAGATTTTTAGAAATATTCACAGAGATGAATAGCAGAAGAAACCACTAAATAATTTAAAATAATTGCCCCTGGGAATAGCAATCAGGGATGGCAAAGGGTGAAATAGAACGTTTTTGTTTTTTTTTTTTAATGTTTATCCATTTATTTATTTTGAGAGAAAAAGAGCATGAGCGTGAGTGGTGGCCGGGGGGATGGGGGGCAAAGACAGAAAAGAGAGAATCCCAAGCAGGCTCCATGCCGTCGTCAGTGCAGAGCTTGATTTTGTGCTCCCGTGAGATCATGACCTGAGCTAAAATCAAGAGTCGGATGCTTAATCCACTGGGCTGCTCAGGCACCCCTGAACGCTCTTTATTATAAGCCTTGAAGTAACTCATTGCCTTTTTATAAACATATACATGTTTTATTTTGATTAAAAACTTCATGCACTGCTGGACAGAAGTCCCTTCCTCCAGGTGTTCCAACAGATTCTATGGGTCCTACGGGGAAGCATTATGTTCAGCCCAAGAAAGACCCCGGAGGCATCCTACAGAGACAGTGGGCACGTGGAGGGAGACTGTCTAGATCGGCTACTCTGGGAGCCATCCAGAGCCCGGGCTGAGGATGGCTGGGAACACAGCACAGTGATGACTCAGGGAGAGAGGGAGAACCAGCAACCTTCACCACCCCCACAACCAAAAATAACTCCCAGGTGGCACCAGATGTGACGTGGGTTTGGGTGTTACAGAGATGGCAGACACAATCACCAGGGTGATTGTTCTGAGAAGCCCCAATCTTCTCCCAGACACACAAAGATCTTCTAATGATCTCTGGAGGAGACCGTGAATATCCTACTTGCGTTTCCAAACAAGGAGCTGCTTCAGTAAAATGACTACCAACAAACAATGTATATACCGGACCATCATTGGTGCCGGGTACCAAACATCTGGTTTTATGCTGAAATATGAAGATGGACCTTCTTCAAATTTCTCAGCGCCCGACGAGGTTGACTATCACGGTGTCCCTGTTTCGTTAATGGACAAAGAATCTATGGGAACTTCAAAGCCAAAAGACTGTGCCAGACAAGGTTAAATTATCTGGAGGAACAGAACTATGTTCCCTTGAGTACGGGACATCAAGCCAAGCTTTGAACGAAGACCAGCTCTTTAAGAAGCTTTCAGTACAAAATCCTTGAGATATACTGGTGCACTTTCCACACATTTGAAAGGACAAAACTGAAACCGTGGCTGGTGGTGCTCTTATCCAGGGTTACAATATCTCTATGCTCCGCTCAAAGTTTAAAATAACTTCAAAAGCGCCGCCTGCTTCTAAGTGGGTTACTGTTACACAGGAGCCAAGCACTGAACTAATAGCAGGAGAGACATTTCACTCTGTAATATTATCTCATCAAAAAAAAATTCCTGGGGACTTAAAAGGGAAACTTCCTTCCTTTTGTCCCTTTTGCCACTGCCGGCCAGGGTAGGGTGTCACTGTGGTGCAGAGGTTTACCTGAAACAATGGCCCCTAGACCTTCTCTTAAAAGGTGTGGTGGCCAGAATCAAGACGTATAATGTATGTGAAGGAATGGAAAAGGATAGCCCCACACGTTTTTCTCTTGAATCATAGGGATTATTTTTTTCTCTTCTATGAACAAAGAAACAGACAACTCTCTTTGCTTTTTGAACAAACCCAGTTTAAACCTTTGTCTGCATCTAGAATCTAGAAGTACCTGAATATAGCTCCCCCCTCCCCCGACCCTCCACTCCCCCCCACCCCCACCCCTGCCATTTGGTCATGGCAATGAGGACAGAAACATGCTGCAGACACAGAAGGCTATTTCTGCTGTTTGCTGTAACTTCCAAATGGGAGCTGCCTGAGGATTAAATCAGCACTCCTCAGGGCGCCTGGGTGGCTCAGTCGGGTAAGTGTCTGACTTCGGCTCAGGTCATGATTGCATGGTTCATGGGTTCGAGCCCTGTGCTGGGCTCTGTGCTGACAGCGCAGAGCCTAGAGCCTATTTCGGATTCTGTGACTCCCTCTCTCTCTGCCCCTCCCCTGCTCACACTCTGTCTCTCTCTCAAAATAAATTTAAAAAACATATAAAAAATTTTTTTAAGGTAGCACTTGTTTGCTGAGGCCTCTGGCTGTCAGGAACACTAAGCTGGAGTCTCTTGCAGTGGGTGTCATTTTGTAGAGAAAAACCAAGAACAGCCTCTATCCTAGCAGGCTCCACTATAACAAAAGAATAACTGAGAAGTTGCTTGTAGGAAGACGGATTAAGCAACAAGTATCTCAATTCCACATATTCCATGTCCACTTTCTCACCTAAATATCCTGCATCCCCTGGAATTTCACTGTCAGATAATTACGTTGAAACTTAGGTACGGCCTTGTGTACATATCTCATGTCTGATTTTACAAACCTCTACTCAGAACTTCCATTTCCAATTTCAGCTAAGTAAGGAGATGTTTCATTAGTTAAATTTTTAAAAAAGTATCCAATAGACCATAGAAAAGCACCTGAAAACGTTAAGCAAAAGATAATTCTACCTCCACTCATTTGGTTTTAATGTTTTTTCATTTTTTTATAAGTAATCTCCACACCCAATGTGGGGCTCAACCTCATGACCCCCGAGATCAAGAGCCGCACGTTCTACTGACTGAGCCAGCCAGGTGCCCCTCTATAATCATTCTTTTTTTTTTTTTTTAATTTTTTTTTTCAACGTTTATTTATTTTTGGGACAGAGAGAGACAGAGCATGAACGGGGGAGGGGCAGAGAGAGAGGGAGACACAGAACAGGCTCCAGGCTCTGAGCCATCAGCCCAGAGCCCGATGCGGGGCTCGAACTCACGGGACCGCGAGATCGTGACCTGAGCTGAAGTCGGACGCTTAACCGACTGCGCCACCCAGGCGCCCCTATAACCATTCTTAAAGTGACTGGAGGTGACTCATATGGCCATCAGATGACAAGTATTAATCTCTACACAGAAATTCACTGACATAGTTTTACTTCAAATTGCAAGGCAATGTAATAAAGGACACTTGATTTTTTTAATATTTTATTTTTTAAGGTTTTATTTAATGTTTACTTATTTTTGAGAGAGAGAGAGAGAGAGAGAGAGAGAGAGGGAGGGGCAGTGAGCGAGGGAGACAAGAGGATCTGAAGCAGGCTCTGTGCTGACAGGAGACAGCCCTATGTAGGGCTTGAATCCCGAACCGCGAGATCATGTGACCTGTGCCGAAGTCAGAGGCTTAACTGACTGAGCCACCAAGGCGCCCCTTAAAGATTTTATTTTTAAGTAATCTCTGCACCCAACATGGGGCTCAAACTCACAATCCTGAGATCAAGTCGCTTGATCTACCGACTGAGCCAGCCAGGCACCCTTTGATCGTTCTTATTATAAAAAGGTAAGGATTAGGTGCTTACAGACACCAGAGTTAACAAACCAAGAGGAAAGATGTTGGAGAGGAAAGGGTAAAAGTGGTATTCTCATTCTTCAGATTTAAAAAGAACACCATAGGGGCACCTGGCTAACTCAGTAGAGCATGCAACTCTTGACTATGAGTTCAATACCCACATTGGGCATGGAGCCTGCTTAAAAAATAAAAATAAATAGAATAAAATACTACAAAACAACAAATCATTAAGACTATATGATGCCAGTCTGAAACTAGAAGAATAAAACAAGTGGAAAAGAAATTCCAAAAACACATTTAAGTTTTTCATGAGATCTTAACATAACATAACACAAACTGTAAGTAACATCAGGATATATAAAGGAATCATTTAATAAATTCTGTGGGCAGGTAGGTAGCAATGTAGAGAAAGGTTCAGTCTGGCTATCATAAATTATTCTGAGAAATGATGAGGCTGCAGGAGTTAGGACAATTCCTTTAGGACAATTAACAAGGTAGATGGGCAATCAAGTGGACAGAAAGAACAATGTATTTTTAAAACTTCCCCATATGATCAGCAGCAGAATAAAGATAAAACAGAAAGGAATGAAATGACAGAGAATTAAGGGATAAATGTAATCTATAGTAAAGAATAGAAAAACCATCAATCTCACTGCTGATTAACACACAGCAGGATCAAAGTAAATCATTGCTAAACCCCACTGAGGGAGGCTGTACGGAAAGATGATTATGAGCACATCTGGCCACACTGTTTCTCGGCTCAATCTGGGGAGCATTGGTCTAGCAAATGCAACAAAGCTCAAGCTCCTTAGGTCCTTCTTTCCCCCAGAACTCCCTTTTTAGAAAAGATCCTGAGGACATAATCTAAAGCAAAGAAATTTTATATAATAAAATCTTAAAACGGTCCTCCTCCAAACTGTGAAAACTTAGAAAAAACAAAGTGCCATTACTGACCATACTATATAATCAAGCTAAACAACGTGCATAACTTATGGGCTATTATGTCATCACAAGAAGATAATGATGAAGAGAACACAGTATAAAAAGTACCATGTTAAATCTGAGAAAGGTTTATGTGCAAAATGATGCCTATTGAAAAGTACCACCTGCTGATGGGCAAAAACTGAAAGCAAACAAAGAGTGTAAAAAGTTGGTGGGCAGGGGCGCCTGGGTGGATCAGTCAGTTAAGCGTCCCACTTTGGCTCAGGTCATGATCTTACAGTTTGTGAGTTGAAGCCCCACATCAGGCTCTCTGCTGTCAGCACAGAGACTGCTTTGGAGCCTCTGTCTCTGTCTCTGTCCTTTCCCTGCACACACTCTCCCTCTCAAGAATAAATAAACATTAAAAAAAAAAAGTTGGTGGGAGCATCTGGGTGGGTCAGCTGGTTAAGCCTCTGATTTCGGCTCAGGTCATAAGCTCACGATTCGTGAGCTCGAGCCCCGCTTCTGGTGAACACAGTGAGCTCGAGCCCCGCTTCTGGTGAACACAAGCCCCGCTCCAGGTGAGCCCTGCTTCTCTTTCTCTCCCCATCTCCCTCTCTCTGCCCCTCGTGTGATTTCTCTGTCTCTCTTTCTCTCTCTCCCTTGCTCATTTGTGCCCCCTCCCCTAAAAAAAAAAAAAGTTGGTGGGGCAGGGATGCATGGGTGGCTCAGTCAATTAAGCAACAAACTCTAGATTTCAGCTCAGGTCATGCATGACCTCACAGCTTCTGAGATCAAATCCCGCATCTGACTCTGCACCAACAGCCCAGAGCCTGCTTGGGATTCTCTCTGGCTCTCTCTCTCTCTCTCTCCCCTTCCACCCCCCACCCCCAATTCGTGTGTGCGCACACACTCAAGGACTCTCTCTCAAAATGAATAAATAGACCTTAGTGGGTCATTGTCATTAGAGAGGAAGGACAGTGGGAGATTTTCCTTGTTTGGATTCCAGTACAGTATTCATTTAAACCAACATTTGCTGGGCACCGACACTGTGTTGGACATCGGGCAGGAAAAGACAGTTAAGATCTAGGCCCTCCCTTGCTGTACTGCTGTTTGATCGGCAGTTTGAAAAAAATTCTAAAATGTACATGCATACACTGGCATAACAGGTGACTGAAATTTGAAGCTCATGGGGGCTTTTTCCTTTAAATCAGCTCTATGGGTAACACAGTTTCAAAGTAACAAATGACTGTTCCAGGTAGTGATGCAGCCTCAAGCAGGCATGTGCTTTCCCACCACAACATGCCTCCAATGGGCTGGTCCAGCAGGACTGAGCACGCTCTCAAGAAAGTACTCTGTAGGAGCTGGAAAGCCAGGCACCGTTGAGCGTGTGCTAGCTACCAAGGGAAGCACAGGCTGCCTACAAGTGATCGGCAAGGAAACACAAGAGAAAGGTGTTGCAAACCAGCTTGCAGGGTGGAACCAACAAAACACACTGTTCTGATCAACGGAAACATAGCAGTTTAGCTCTGGTTATCCTAGTATGTCGGGCTTGCTCAAGAGGAACACCTGATCACAGAAACACTTTACGAGGTTACACCATAATAATCCCTTTCCTTTCTCTCTGACACACAAAGAACGGGCAGACAAAAACACGCCGCCAAACATTACAATAAAGTAAGTGCAAATCAGGCGTTCTTTATAAAATAAAGACGATAACTCCTGACATTTGAGGAATTTCTTACAAGGAACCAATGGATGGAATAATCCCAGCTTGCTGTACTCTTGAGTTTTTTGAATGCAAAGAAAGGCAGGCCTTTGAGGGGCAGGTTCATTACCTCCCAATCAAGATTCGAAGCTCATTTTTATTCAGAAGTTGTCTTTAATTGGAAAAACATAGAAAGTAAGATGGGAAGAATAATTCAACACTTGCCAAGCAACTGTTCTGAGGAGATTCTTAATCCAGGGTTTTTTTTTTTTAAATGTTTATTTGAGAGAGAGAGAGAGAGAGAAAGAAAGTGTGTGAGCGGGGGAGGTGCAGAGAGAGAGGGAGACAGAATCCGAAGCAGGTTCCAGGCTCCAAGGTGTCAGCACAGAGCCCCATGCGGAACTCGAACTCACAAACCATGAGATCATGACCTGAGCCGAAGTCGGATGCTTAACCGACTGAGCCACGCTGGTGCCCCTTAACCCAGTTTCTAAGAGCAGGCACTTCGGTGTCTAGCCCAGAGCAGAGCCTGTCATTCTACGCTGACGTCACCATGGAACTGTGTATCCGACGTGGGCTTTAAGGGGGCCAGGGTGGATCCCCACGCTGCCACTTAACATCTGTGCGGCCTTGGAAGAGCCACAGAACCTCTGAGGCTTGTTCCCCTGTCCAAAGGGCAGTGCTGATCGTGCCCATCATGGATGTATTCCTGAGGATTAGATACCAGGTGGGTCTATGTGCTTGGCAAGTGGAAAGTGAGCCAGAAGTCATGACACCAAAAGCACAAGCAACCAAAGAAATAGATCAACTGGACTTCCAATAATATTAAAACCATTTATACTGCAAAAGACACCATCAAGAATGTGAAAAGACAACTCACAGAATGGAAGAAAATATGTGCAAATCATGTATCTGACAAGGGACTAGAATATAGAAAGAACTCTGACAAATGAATTGATAAAAAGACAAATTATCCAATTAAAAAATGAGCAAAAGTGGTGCCTGGGTGGCTCAGTTAGTTAAGCATGAGACTTCAGCTCAGTCATCATCTCATGGTTGGTGAGTTCAACCCCCGCATAGGGATCCGTGATGACAGTGCAGGGCCTGCTTGGGATTCTTGATCTCTCTCTCTCTCTCTCTGCCCCTCTCCCCACTTGTGTGCATGCTCTCTCTCTCTCTCTCAAATAAACTTTTAAAAAATGGGCAAAGGATCTGAATAGATATTTCTCCAAAAAAAGATATGCAAACGCTAATTAGCACATGAAAAGCTGCTCAACATCATTAGCCATCAAGGAAATACAAATCAAAACCACAATGAGATACCATTTCATATCCACTAGGATGGCTGTGATTAAAAGGACAGAAAATAACAAGTGCTGCTAGGATGTGGACAAATCAGAACTTTCATCCACTGCTGGTAGGAATGTAAAATGGTAAAGCTGCTTTTAAAACAGTCTCGCAGTTCCTCAGACAATTAAACATAGAGGTACCCTTTGACCTAGCAACTCCCCTCCTAGCAGTACACCCAAGAGAAATGAAAACGTAAGTCCACACAAAAACTTGCACATGAATGTTTACAGTAACATTATTTATAATAGCCTAAAGGTGTAAGTAACCCAAATGTCCATCAGCAGATGAAGTGGTGAACAAAATGTGGTCTCCCCATACGGTGGAATATTATTTGGCCATTATGTTGTGGGTTTTTTTTGTTGTTGTTGTTGTTTTTGGAGAGAGGCAGAGCATGAGTGGGGGAGGGACAGAGAGAGAGGGAGACAGAATCTGAAGCAGGCTCCAAGCTCTGAGCTGTCGGCACAGAGCCCAACATGGGGCTTGAACTCATGGACTGTAAGATCAAGACCTGAGCCAAAGTCGGATGCTCAACCGACTAAGCCACCCAGGCACCCTTATTATTTGGCCATTAAAAGGAACAGAATACTGATGCATGCTACAACACAGAGGAACCTTGAACACACTATGCTAAGTGAAAGAAACCAGTCACAAAAGTCCACATCTTATATTACTCTATTCATACGGAAGTCCAGAATAGGGAAATCTATAGAGATAGAAAACAGATATCTTAGCAGCTGCTTAAGGCTCGAGGGTAAAGGAATAGGAGGAGAGGGAGGTACAGGGTTTCTTTCTGAGATGGTGGTGATGGTGGACAACTGTGTGCATACAATGAAACCCACTGAAATGTACACTCACCATAGGTGAACTGT
Source organism: Prionailurus viverrinus (assembly GCF_022837055.1). NCBI lineage: Eukaryota > Metazoa > Chordata > Mammalia > Carnivora > Felidae > Prionailurus > Prionailurus viverrinus. The sequence continues at coordinate 24,811,040 of NC_062572.1, forward strand.
ATGGTCTATGAATTATATTTCAGTAAAGCTCTTATTAAAGAGTGATGCAAATAAAGGACAAGTTACAAAAGAAAAAAACAATAGTTCAGGAACACTCTAATTACCACTGGTGGCATGGTGTGATGAGAACACAGCCCCGAGGTCCAGTTTCCTCATCCGTAAATCAGGGGTGGTGTCCGCATCACCCGAGCGAGATGGCACAAGCCAATACATTTAATAAATTAGGATTCCAAGGTTGATGGGTAAATCAGGGCCTGCTGGCCAAGAAGGAAAGGGCCCTAGTCAGGGGCCCAATGCCACCATGAACAGAGTGAAAACAGGAGGATCCATCTAAGGGGCATCGGTGGAACTGGAACTACCCCCATTCAACATCCCCAAGGCCATGTAACCAAGCAAGAAACCCATCAAAGGAATGCATGAAGGCAGGACACCAGTGACAAATCCAGAGTGGGCAAGAGCCCCCAGGGAGGGGAAGGCTGCCTTGGGTTCCCTGAGGACTCAGTAGCAAACACGTGTAAGGTACAGATTCACTTCACTCCATCACTGCTGCTCAGTAATTGCCCTGGTAAGTTTCCAACCCAGGAAGGGCCACTTGACAAAAATCACCTGATTAAAATATTCCTGCGTAGTCTGTTGATAGCAGGGGAAGGGGGATAGGGAGCGGAGGAAACCATAGGCTCAAGAGTTAAAAGCAATAAATTATATGCTAGGCTTTGCCACCCTGTATGACCTTGGGCAAGTCGCATAAGGGCCCCATTCTCTCTGATCCTGAGAGCAAGAGGAATGCCTGCCACTTGCCTACCCCATGGGGGTTTAGGGAGGATTAATGAGATAATGTCTGAGCGGTGCTTCAGGCTCCTTGGAGACAGCCGCTATAGATCAGGAATTATTAGCACAAGCTAGGACAGTTTCTGGCCCATTCCTCACCTCATTAAGCTACCTATGCTCTATTATGTCTCCTATAAAAGTTCTTGCTCAAGGAAGAGTGGACCAGGGAGGTCATAACCCAGGTTGGGTCTGCCCTTTGCAGATCTGGTTAAAGCCACTCCACTCCCTAAACCCACACTCAGGCATCTTGAAAGTTTAGCACAGTGCCCAGCATTCGATGCCAGAAACGGGTGATTAAAAGGGCCCTCTGGACTTCTTGCTTTTAATCCAGATCCTTTGCTTTGTGTCACTACCTCCCAACCCCCAACCTTCTAGGGCACCAACAGAGTGACCACCAGCTTAGGCAGGGGAGCAGCACGGACAGGTTCCTGGAATCTTCCACGACTCAGTTCTTAGGTGTCAGACTGATGGACAGGTTTTTGCAGTGTCTAATTTCAAGGCTACCAACTGAAGAAACCAGGTGACTCTTCATTCACAATAAAAAAAAAAAAAAAAAAGAAAAAACAAACAAACAAGCAAAAAGCTATATTTATAGTATTTCTAAGTGAGGGCAAGGCCATGTTGTATGAGTGCATGTAATAGGTACAAAAAAAACTATACTTGATATGAGTCTCCATCTTCAAGGGTCTTTATCCAGTTAGGCGAACTTGACATTTATTCCTAGAAAGCTCACTAAGCCTTGGTATGTGCGAGGAGAGAAGTCAGAAAAGGGGACCTAGGTGCTTCAGGTCAAAGGAGAAGAGGCCGTGGGCCTCTGGGCCAGACGGGAGAGAGGAAGGGAGAGAGGAAGAGCTCGGCGGTGCCTCTCTTGCCGGCAGCCACATGGGGCACACACGCAAAGGCCTGAACAAGTTATTCCTGATAAACAAGAGAGGACGTAGGGGATGCGGGGGATATGAAGTGCACTTCAAGGCCATCTCCCCTCCCCTCCTGTCTCCCCTGGGAGGCTGTCGAGAGACAGTTTCTCATCACCTCCTGGGTTCTGATGAGGGTGAGACTCCTGCCTCATGACCCCTCAGAAGAGAGGTCATCAGCTGCTTCTGTTTCACTGTAGTACTTCTTTGGTGTGGGACAAAGGCCACAGGGAACTGGTACCTTGGGCTACTCCCCTTTCACTGTCTATGTAAGGAATAAATTGCTTGAATCTAAAAGTGGCTCACTGTGCCTTTACCTGATGAATCAGTCAGGCCTTGGCCTTGTCTTGTGTGCTTGACAAAGAGGGTGCACCTGACTCTCACTCTGCACCAAAGCTTTAGGGCAAGAGGACAGGGCTGTCCCAGGGCCTGTCAAAAGAGAAGGCAACAGGACCCCGGGAATAAAGCAAAGGCGTGGCCCCATGCAGACCAAGGCCTCCTGAGTGAGCTTCCTAGCACAGATGAAATTCTTTCCACCTCCATCTGTCATCCACACATTAAAGATACGAATACTGACGTTACAAAGGCTGCCGTGACGATTCAAGATAACATATATTAAACTTCCAGAGCAGTGCCCAGCACCAAAGCATCAGTGATAACAACAATGGCCACTAACACCTGTCACGTACCATGTTCCAGGTTAGGCACGATTATACCAGTTGCATAGATGTGAACTCATTTGATGCTAACAACCCTTGAGGCAGGTATTCTTAGTATTCTTGTTTCATAGACAACGAACCCAAATCAGACTCAGTGATCTGCACAAGGTCACACAGAAGTAAGCGGCAGAGCTGGGATCTAAACCCAGGCAGCCTACAGGCCTGGGCGCTCCACCACCCTGCCGCGGTCAACAGCAAATACATTCCCATCACTTTCTTGCTGCTGACAAGAAGGGAACCTGTTTTGTCTAATCCAAATGCTAAGAACTCTTCCCTGTTAGCTTCTTAGTTATTTGGCTGAGCTTGAGCAAAACAAAAACAAAAACAAAACTGAGACTAAAAGAAGGGCTGGCAGATATCTAGGGAATGAGGGGCTGCAGAAGTCATGGGGGATCCAGCCTTCAGAGTACAAACACACCACCAGGTTCACAGTTGGGGATGACAAATGAGATCCGTGACACCCTGCCTCCACAGGGCAAAGGCCCAAATTTAGGAATACGCAAACATCAGTAATCCTTTCAGCCCAAAGCTGGACCACTTGAGACAGATGTGGCCGTGGAAATGAAACGAAAATACCAGATTCAGGGGGCTGGTCGCATTTTACAGGAAAGGAAAGCAAAACAGCTATTTCTTAGGCTAGTTTGCAAATGCCCAAGTATCAGATATATTATTCTTTTATATCCCAATCCCTTGGTTTCTTAAGAAAGCTTGATGACTTTATTACCTAATAAATCCACACATGGCACCCTCATCACGAGCACAGTCCAGTCACCCCATAAATCAGTGATCCTTCTGATCGGTCTCCTCTCTATTTTCAGATATTTCCCCTAAAGTCCTGATTAGCAAAAGCATGGTTCCTACCTCTGCAGAGCTCTCAGGTCCTTGTCTAACTGAAGGGAAAAGATATAAAAAATTAGATGTTTGAAATTCAACGGGGTTCCAAAAGGATAGTATCCCAGGAGGAGGAAAACTATCAATCTACACTGATTTTCTTAACCCAAAGAAACAAGTAATACAGAATAGCAACTTGTATGTGCACCAACATGCTAATGGCATGGAAATAGGTCACTTAGAAAAACAAAAACAGGTGAAGGTGGCCAAAGATTTAGGGAATATGCCAGGTATTTAGAATGTTTGTCAGTATGGGAGGATAACCATACAATCTTTCCATCTCCTTCTTCAGGATGCAGCGAACCACTCACCGCCCTGGCAAAAAAGATCGTCCGCCACAACAGGAGCCGCAGCAAGAGATCCTAAGCTTACTCCTTAGCGTGGAGAGCTAGCTCTAGATCCCTCAGACATCTGCTTAGCCAGCTTAGCAACCTGAGAGATGGACAGAGCATGGGTTTTGGGTCACAGCCTGAATCGGGTCTCTGATAGCTGTGGCCTTGAGCATGTTACTTAGTCCCTCTGCACCTCAAGGTTCTTCTATAAGAAACACCCCAACTCGTAAACTTCCAATACAGTGTGTAACAAGGGTGGGCACTCAAACTCAGGTCCTTTCACCACTCAGACTAAATCTGGGAAGCCTAAGAGCCAAGCTTTTTTTTTTTTTGGTAAGTTTATTTATTTATTTTGAGAGAGAGGAAGAGAGAGCAAGCACACGCATATGAACAGGAGAAGGGTAGGGAGAGAGAAGGGGAGAGAGACGGCAGAGAAGACTCTGTCAGTGCAGAGAGCCCTACACAGGGCTCGAACTCATGAACTGTGAGGTCATGACCTGAGCTGAAATCAAGAGTCGGATGCCCAACCGGCTGAGCCACCCAGGCACCCCAAGAGCAAACCTTTTAATGGGGCATAAACAGTAACCTGCTGCCTCAGTATTCAGAATTAAGGATTGTGATGGAAGTAAAAGGAGAGCAGTGGTCAGAAAAAAGATCGCCTTAAAATTGCTATTCCTTGCGGCTCCTGGGTGGCTCAGTCGGTTGAGCATCCAACTTCAGCTCAGGTCATGATCTCACGGTTCGCGAGTTTGAGCCCTAGGTTGGGCTGTGCACTGACAGCTCAGAGCCTGGAACCTGCTTTGGATTCTGTGTCTCCCTCTCTCTGTCTGCCCCTCTCTCTCTGAAAAATAAACATTAAAAAAATTTTTTATTTTATAGGATTTTTTTTAACGTTTATTTATCATTGAGATACTGAGAGACACAGAGTGTGAGCAGTGGAGGGGGTGACACAGAATCCAAAGCAGGCTCCAGGCTCTGAGCTGTCAGCACAGAGCCCGATGCGGGGCTTGAACTCACAATCTGCAAGATCCTGACCTGAGCCGAAGTCAGTTGCTTAACCAACTGAGCCACCCAGGCGCCCCAACATTAAAACATTTTTTAAAACATTATTCCAGGGCGCCTGGGTGGCGCAGTCAGTTAAGCGTCCGACTTCAGCCAGGTCACGATCTCGCGGTCCGTGAGTTCGGGCCCCGCGTGGGGCTCTGGGCTGATGGCTCAGAGCCTGGAGCCTGTTTCCGATTCTGTGTCTCCCTCTCTCTCTGCCCCTCCCCCGTTCATGCTCTGTCTCTCTCTGTCCCAAAAATAAATAAACGTTGAAAAAAAAAATTAAAAAAAAAAAAAAAACATTATTCCTTCATAGGCTGTCTTCTCTCTTTGGGTTGTTTTGCAGATTTTTGCTTTATCCCTATGTTTGGCTATTTTGCAACATGACTGGATGGACTTGTGGATTTATTTTAAATCATCTTGTTATGCAAAGCACTTTCTGTGTGTTTTCAATCTGAAAACTCGTGCTTATATTGCTTCTGGAAAGTTCTCAGGCTGCATCTCTCTGAGTAGTTCTTGTCTGCCACCGCTAGAACACCTATCAGATCAGGGTTAGAAGCTTATGGTCACCCAGCTACTCTGTCAAAATATTTTTCATCCTTCTCTACTGCATTCTGGGTCAAATCCTCAGCATTATCTTCCAATCCACTAATCCTATTGCATCTTTGTGCAGCTAGAGTTTCATTTATTAAGATTTATATATTGATACCTACTTTTCATTTTCAGCATTTGTACATTCTCTTTTTCACACCCACCTATTAATATTTCCCTTCTGCCAGGTGTGTTTCATATTTTCTTTTTTTTTTATTTCACGTATTGCTTTCTAATGTTTATTTATTTTTGAAGGACAGAGAGACAGAGTGTGAGTGGGGAAGGGGCAGAAAGAGAGAGACACAGAATCTGAAGCAGGTTCCAGGCTCCAAGCTGTCAGCACAGAGCCCAGCGCGGGGCTCGAACTCACAAACCGCGAGATCATGACCTGAGCCTAAGTCAGACGCTCAACCGAATGAGCCACCCAGGCGCCCCTGTTTCATATTTTCTTATGGCTGGAATTCTTTCTTTCATCTCTGATAATTCAAAACATGCATTTTAAGGTCGTTGTCAGACTGCTCTATTTCCATTTAATCCTGAACAGATTAATCTCTTACTATTGATTTTATTGGCTACCTTTAGCAGAGTTGGTTTTCCTTAGATGTTTCAGAATTTTGGTTTGCAATCCATATGGTCAGTCCACGGTGTGGGGTAGGGGAGGAGTGAGGGGGTCTTCTCTGCACCACCCTCTCCCAGGGTTTTGTGGTTAAGGGGAAGCTAGGGATCTCCCAGAATCCGTAAGCCTGGAACAGGTCTAGCACTGACGGACCACGACCTCCAGGATATAATGTCGCTAGTAAGCTCCAGTCATCACGCCTCCAGGTGACCTTGGCCCATGAGTAAGCTCAAGGTTGTATCTGTTTCTTCCCACCGCCCTAGGCTTCATCCTGAGCAGTAATTGTCTTGGATATTTTTAGCCTCCTTTTCATAGCTGGAGCAGCGCAGCCCAGACCTTGGTTTTAAGCAGTGAGTCTGGCTCCAGTCCCCTCCCCACACGCGCTACTTTTAGTTCCCGCTGCCCCACCAGAGAGGAGCTGCTCACATCACCGCCTACTACCAGACTCACAGTGCAGCAGGACTGAGGCTTCGGTATCAATCTTTGCTTTGTACTTCTCCTCTACTTTTTTTTCATAGATATGTTTATCTTGTTTTTGAGCATAATTACATCTTTAATTTTCTTTTTATATTTGGTGTTTGGAGCTAGGGGGTAAAGGGAAGGGATCCAAAATTAAATTTATACACTGGGAAGAAGGCGATATTTAAACAAGGACGGGAAGAAGTAAAAGGAAAGAGTCATGTCTGGGGGCAGGAAATTATCCCTGACAGAAGGAACAGCAGCAAGTGCAGAAAACCTGAAGCGGGTCTGACATGTCTAAGCAATAGCAAGGAGGCTAGCACGGCTGGAACAGAGGGAGCAAAGACAGACAGACAGACAGACAGAGGCAGAAGAAGAGGGGAGAAGTTGTGGCAGGCCAAACCACAAAGGACTCCATAAGTCTTCATGAGTCCACGGTCAGTTCTGAACAGAGTCGCACCATGGTCTGACTTATGTTTTAACGGGACTGTTCTATGGGCTACATTTGGGAAAAGATGGGATGGGGACAGTGGCAGGAAGCCAAAAGGTAGCTGAAAAGAGCCAAGGGGGCGGGGAGGGCGGGGGTGCCTGGGTGACAAAAAAAGAGCCCAGTTAGGAGGTTCTCACAATGATCCATCTGGAGGATAAATGATGGTGACCTGGAACAGGGTATTAGTATAGGGAGTAGAAAATGGTTGGATTCTGAATATGATTTGAAGGTAGAGCCAATCAGCCAATTGGTTGATGGACTGGATGCAGGCGGGGGAGAAAGAGAGGCGTCAAGAATGACTCCAAGGGATAGAACTGCCATTACCAAGATGAGGAAGAATGACAGAAGAGGGTTGTTTGGGAGGGAGTTCAGTTTTAAACACTAATATGAAAGGGCTCCTGGATGGCTCAGCTGGTTAAGCATCCAACTTCGACCTGGGTCATGATCTCTCAGTTCCCAAGTTCAAGCCCTGTGTTGGGTTCTGTGCTGACAGCTCAGAGCCTGGAGCCTATTTCAGATCCTGTGTCTCCCTCTATCTCTCTGCCCCTCCCCAACTCACGCTCGCTCGCTCTCTCTCTCCCTCAAAAATAAATATTAAAAAAAATTTTAAAGGGGCGCCTGGGTGGCGCAGTCGGTTAAGTGTCCGACTTCAGCCAGGTCACGATCTCGCGGTCCGTGAGTTCGAGCCCCGCGTCAGGCTCTGGGCTGATGGCTCGGAGCCTGGAGCCTGTTTCCAATTCTGTGTCTCCCTCTCTCTCTGCCCCTCCCCCGTTCATGCTCTGTCTCTCTCTGTCCCAAAAATAAATAAAAACGTTGAAAAAAAATTAAAAAAAAAAATTTTAAAAACACACTAATACGAAGATTAAGCCCTCTAACCTGATTACAAAGATACAGAAATTACTACAGGCCTCAAAAGAGGACTGAGCACTAGCCTCCAGAATATATGAAGAATTCTTACTTCTTAACAATAAGAACACAACACAGTTAAAAATGGATGAAATGACTTGAATAGAGACTTCACAAAGAAGAAATAGGGATGGCAAGTAAGCCCATGAAAAGATGTTCAGTCCCACTGGTCATCAGAGAAATGCAAAATCAAGCCACAAAGAGATACTGCTACCTACCCACTAGGACGGGTGAAATTACAACACGAATAATATGGTGTCAGTAAGGATGTCAAGCAACAGGAACTCTCGTATATTGCTTTTGGGAGTGCAAAGTGGCATGGTCACTCTGGAAAACAGTTTGACAGTTTTCTCATATAGTAAAACACAGGCCTACCAGGTGATCCAGCCATTCCACTCCTAGGTATTTACACAAGAGAAATGAAAACATTTGTTCATATACAACTTGGACTCAAATAGTTACAGCAACTTTATTTGTAAGAGTCAAAAAAAAAAAAAAAAGAAAATGGAAACAACCCAATGTCCATCAACAAGGAAATGAATACATAAAATGTGGTACATCCAGAGAATGAAATACTACTCAGCAATAAAAACACTGATACACTGCTACAGCATGGATGGACCTCAAAATCATGCTGAATGAAATAACCTAGAATCCCTCCCCTTCCCCCAAAAAAGGTTTCCATTCATATAGAATTCCAGGAAATGTAAACCTATCTACAGTGACAGAAAGCAGATCAGTGACTATCTGGGGCTAAAGTACAGGAAGGGATGGAATGCAGGGACAAAAAAGCTCCAGAGGTCATGAAAATGTTCTGTATCTTGGTTGTGGTGTTGGTTTGATGGGTATATGCATCTGTCAAAACTCCCTACACTGTATCTTTAAATGGTTAGTTTATTGTATGTGAATACATACAACAGCTTCAGTTATGAAGCTCAGCTTTTAATTCATAAATATATGATGACCTAATGGAAAAAAAAGGGGACCGTTCTTTTTCTGATTCAGGTCTATCTCAGAACTGGGCCATGGAAAACCCACTAAGAGACAATAATGTCTTTTTGGGACGCCTGGGTGGCTCAGTCAGTTAAGCATCTGACTCTGGATTTCGGCTCAGGTTGTAATCTCATGCTTGTTGGATTGAGTCCCACATCGGGCTCTGTGTTCACAGCTCAGAGCCTGAAGCCTGCTTCAGATTCTGTGTCTCCCTCTCTCTCTGCCCCACCCCCACTTGCACTCTGTCTCTCAAAAATGAATAAATGTTAAAAAACAAACAAACAAACAAATAAACAAACAAGAGACTGATTGTGTCTTTTAGGGAGGTGAACCACAGAATGCTAGAACGTGGCCCCAGACAACTTCATCACACCTCTGTGTACTCAGGTCAGAGGTCAAGGAGAAGTCAGAGTTAGAGGTTTGGAGGGTAGGAGGTTACAGAGAAGTCACTCAATTGAGACTGCCACTTTAGACCAGCGTTGTCCAAAAAGAACCTTCTACAGTGATGGCGATGCTCAATTTCTGCACTGACAATGTAGGAGCCACGAGCCATGTGTGACTACCAAGCAGCTGAAATGTGTCTAGTGCAAATGGGAAACTGAATTTTAAGTTTTATTAGTTTTAGTTCATTTTAATTTAATCTGGCTAGTGACTACTCTGTTCACTTTAGACTCTGAAATCTAATATTCCCCTACAATTTTAATAAAGAAAAACAAAACAAAAGTTCAGACATACTCTTACCTTGTCCTCCTCAAATTATCTTAAAAGTATCAAATTAAAGTCAGGACCAGGTTGAATCCAGAGGATAAAGAAATATGTTTGAGGCTACCAGTTACAGGGAAAATGTTGTTTTAAAAAGATTTTGTTTAAGTAGCACCATGCAGTGCATAACAAAACAAAACACCGCAGGGAACCAGCAAGGAAGGTGTTCTGGGGTCAGAGACCAGTGGGTGGTCAGGTGACATGGGGAATTTGAGATAGCATGGGTCAGCAATTCAGGCTGCCACTAATCTTGCTGTGTACTCTTGACCAAATCACTTTTTCTCTCCGGACCTCAGTTTTTCAACAACAAATTGGATTTAAACACCTGCTCCATTTAATCCCAAATTTTTAGAAAGGAAAAGAAAAGGTAAAGAACGCTGAAGAGTATCAAATGCTACTTAAAGTAAAAGCAAGAAGGGGCGCCTGGGTGGCTCAGTCGGTTGAGTGTCCGACTTCGGCTCAGGTCATGATCTCGCAGTTCCCGAGTTCAAGCCCCGCATTGGGCTCTGTGCTGACAGCTCAGAGCCTGGAGTCTGCTTCAGATTCTGTGTCTCTCTCTCTCTGCCCTTCCCCCGTTGCACTCTGTCTCTCTCTCAAAAATAAACAAACATTTAAAAACTTAAAAATAGGGGCGCCTGGGTGGCGCAGTCGGTTAAGCGTCCGACTTCAGCCAGGTCACAATCTCACGGTCCGTGAGTTCGAGCCCCACGTCAGGCTCTGGGCTGATGGCTCGGAGCCTGGAGCCTGTTTCCGATTCTGTGTCTCCCTCTCTCTCTGCCCCTCCCCCGTTCATGCTCTGTCTCTCTCTGTCCCAAAAATAAAAAAAAAAAAAAAAAAAAAAAAAAACGTGGAAAAAAAATAAAAACTTAAAAATAAATAAAATAAAAGCAAGATGTTATCATAAATTCACCAAAGTCATTTGGAGGTCCCTATGCCCCATTCCTGGCCCCACCCATTCTTCATGGTCCAGCTCTACCCCCTTGTCCCTTTATGCCCTTTTCAGAACCTGTCAGCTTACTGCCACTGTTCCCACCTCTGAACACCTACCCCTGAATGCCCATTCCGCTCAGTCTCCCGTAACTATTGCATGTGCATTCTCTCCCCAGTGGAGGCTGGGGTGTCAATCAGTGGCTGTGGATCAAATGAGATAATACAGGTCAAAGGACAGGACTTTCCGTTAGGAAAAATAAATGGCAACATCATAAAGTGAAGGGAGACAACGCGCTCACGTGAGTCACCAGGCAGAAGCCAAGGAAGGAGCAGTCATCCACACTTAGAATGACTGGGACAGCCAAGGAAGAATGAGCAGTTGGGAAACCCTAACTATGGAATTGCAGGGGACCTCTTCAAGAAGGGGTCAGAGCAAGCAAGAGCCTGGGGGGAGGGGGGGGGAGGAATGGGCTCTGTTATGGTCTGAATGTTTGTGTTCCTCCAGAATTCATATGTTGTATTCCTAACCACAAAAGATGCTAGCCTTAGAAGGTGAGGCTCTGAGGGGTTGCTTACGTCATGAGATGTGAGCTGACAGGGAGTGGGACCCTCATGAACAGGATTAGTGCCTTATGAAAGAGGTTCCACAGAGCCTCCTAGCCTCTTCTGCCATGTGAGGACATAGCCAGAAGTCTACAACCCTGAAGAAGACCCTTACCAGACCATTCTGGAGCCTTGATCTTAGACTTCCACCTGATCTTAATTTCTGGGGCACCTGGGGGACTCAGTCGGTTAAGCATCCGACTTTAGCTCAGGTCACGATCTCACGGTTTATAGGTTCGAGCCCCACATGGAGCTCTGTGCTCAGAGCCTGGAGGCTGCTTCAGATTCTGTGTCTCCCCCTCTCTCTCTGCCCTTCCCCCACCCCCATTCACACACACTCTCTCTCTCAAAAATAAACATCAAAAAATTTTTTTAAGAAATTAATTTCTGTTGTTTATAACCTTCCCAGTCTGTGGCATTTTGGCACAGCAGCCTGAATAAGCTAAAACTCTGAACAACAATGCAACCTCCTCGTCCAGGACTGAAAACGCCCCAATTTCAGAAAGGGGCAACAGGGCAGATCCAAAGGGGAATGCACTGCAGTTTCCTTCTAATCAACTCACTAAACTGTCTCTTTTAAAAATATAGTCCCCATCAGTGCGAGCCAAGAGCTACATGACTCAAGAACCTTGAATTCAGGATGGCAACCCTAATCCCCACCCCTTTCTGCTAAGATCAAACTTCCAAACTGTGCTGTTGTTCATTAATTAATAGTGGCTCTCTGGCTTCAGCTTATTCGAAGCCCAGGGGCACTGTTAAAAATGCAGTCTAACGGAGATCGACTTTGAATGGACACGAGGGAGCTTTCTGTGGTGATGGTCATGTTGTTTTTTTATTTTCACAGAAAAGATAAGGTTGGATTACACAAGAGGGCGTATTTATCAACACCCATAGGATGATATACTTAAGATTTGTATATTTTAATCCATGTAAATTTCACCTCAAAGGAAAAACACATAACCTAGCCACGCACACAACCCCAATCAGAATCTCTGGGACTGGGGGGCACCTGGGTGGCTCAGCTGGTTAAGTGTCTGGCTCATGATATTGGCTCTGGTTGTGATCTCGCAGTCATGAGATTGAGCCCTGAGTCAGGCTCCGCACTGAGTAAAGCCTGCTTGAGATTCTCTCTCTCTCTCTGCTCCTCCCTACCAACACACACACACACACACACACACACACACACACACACACACACGTGTGCACGGTCTCTTTCTCCAAATAAATAAATAGGGGTGCTGGGCGGCTCAATCATTTAAGCATCCAACTTCAGGTCAGGTCATGATCTTACGGTCTGTGGGTTAGAGTGCCACATAGGCTCTGTGCAGACAGAAAAGAACCTCTGAGACTAGGACATAGACTGGGTTTTTAACGTTGTCCAGATGATTCTAATGAAGGCGAACCTCTGAGAACACTATGAAAATTACTTGCCTACACCAAAAATAAAAACAGGTATAGTCAAGGAATATACTCAAATTAGGATTCCCCTTTTCTATCTGAAATTGACTATATGACAGAAATCATAACTCTGCTAGGAGAGATATGAAATGGCCACTATTTGCCAATTTTTCTTTACAAAAATGGCAGATGGATATGATTCTAATATTACTACGGTGATTAAGATGCTATTACTTCTAGATGTAAGCATGCATCTTGGTGAACAGGTAACTTCTTAGCCGTAGAATAGCATAATCTTATTTGAAAGAGGTCTACACAGGCCAAACATTTATCTCCATCCTGAACTGCACTGTTCCTCCAGGAGAGGGAAAGAGGGCAGCAGCTGAGGGGGGTGGCAGTCAAGGGGCAAAGCATTCATTCACGTGCCTGGTTTCACTGCTACGGGCTCATTTCCAATGTGGGCACCCACACTGGAGCAGACGCTCATGTAAAATGAACTTCCTTCTTCCTTCAAAAAGACTGGCCTGTATTTTCTTATTTCTGAGCTCTAGTTTCCCCAACCCCCCCCCCGCCCCCACCAAAAAAACCCCAGAATTCTCATCCCAGTGGTTACAAGAGAAATTTGAGAAGCAACTCAGCCTTCCCTTGGGAAGGATGAGAGAGTGAGTACCAGAAGGTAATTTTCATAAGCACTTGTGATCAGTGCGATACTATGGACCAGAAAGCAGCACTCTCCTCCAGTGCTTCGCCTTCCCACACAACTACGTTCTTCTCTGGTGATGAAGCCAGTTCTCACTCTGCCAAGCTCCCAGAGTACCATTTAGTCCTTGCTATAAGATCCAAGGACAGAATGTACCAGATACAATTCATTCAGTTTTGAACACAGTAACTTGTTTACCTTGAACTAAAGAGAGAAGCCAAACTGGGAAATATGCCAAATGAAGGAAACCGGGTGAATCAATACCCAAGGAGGGTAGGAGAACTAAGTGCGGCCAGTCACAAGCCTAAGGCTCCTCGCGTCACTCGTACTCCCCAGGGGCCACTCTTACATCCTCTGCCCAGTCAGTGGGACCACTTCAGGATGTACAGTCCTTACAACTCATAACACAGACACATCTGCTTCCAGAGATTACTGCCCCCATGCAATGAGGAGGAGCCTGGGCTCACTCAGGAGGTGACATACCCGAAGAAACATGGAGTCAGCTGGACCCATATTCAAACAAGCCACTCTGATTTCCCTCTTCCCACCATGCTCCTGATCTGTTGGTCTTTTTTTTTTTTTTTAATGTTTATTTATTTTTGAGACAGAGAGAGACAGAGCATGAACAGGAGAGGGTCAGAGAGAGAGAGAGAGAGAGAGAGACACAGAATCTGAAGCAGGCTCCAGGCTCCCAGCTGTCAGCACAGAGCCCGACGTGGGGCTCGGAACTCACAAACCATGAGATCATGACCTGAGCCGAAGTCGGATGCTTAACCAAGTGAGCCACCCAGGCGCCCCCTGATCTGTTGGTCTTAATCACTGTGTCACACACCCTTCCCAGTAGGAACAATAAGTGAGTTTTTCATCATTCCCTGGATTTGAGGGAGACAAAAGTAAAACCAACTGTTTTACCCATCTCTAAGTCTATCATTCACTGATTTATTGCCTGCCTAGTAGGCACTCAAATAGCTGTTGATAGATCAACTGGTTACTCTGTTTCATCAATGACAAAACTCACTGCAATGAATTGTAACCTCAGCTCTAACTAACAACTGGAGAGAAGAGTCTTTGCTCTTCACGACACCCTTCTTGACTGCCTCTCCTGCCACCAAAGTTCTCCACACTCCTAAATTGACTACCACAAACAATTGTTTCCCACCCCCAAACATGACAGTCTCAGGGGATGCAGTATAACTGACAAAGTCTCAGAAAGAGTGAGAGCATTATTATCTAAATAGAAAGCAATTTGTTCAATAAATTTACTGAGCACCCCTAGCGACATGTGCTATGTGACCAGGGCTGTGAGTGTCACTGTGGAGAGCCAGACTAAGGATCCCACAGTGGAATGGCTCCAGATGATAATCCTCAGCTTGGAATCTTGAAACTGTGGGTCTTATCTCGTAGCCAGTGCCACCGACGCAGAATCTCAGAACTGCAAAGCCCCTCGACAAAGACATTATGTGGAAAGCACTGTCCTGGCTCCAAAACAAAGAGCCCGGGGTTGTAATAAACCCAGAGATACTCCATGTTAATCTACACTGCTCTAAAATTCTACTTCAAAATGCACACAGCTTTTAAACAAATATACAATATATATTCTATCATATATATTAATGTAATATTACAATATTATAGTATGTAACATCTTCATATTCCCTTCTCTAGACCTAATTCAAATCCACCTTCTCAACAAATCAAGAGGTGTTGGGAGGGGGGAAGTAGCCAGTTGAGGCTCTGGTGCCCTAGGACCCCATTTGGCTGCTAAGAGCCCTATAGCTAAAGACATTTTGGGGTGGAAAAGTGCCGTGGCTATTAGGCCCTATTTGTTTCTACAGAATTGACCCAGCTTGATTCCAACGCCCCCTTGGACTGCTTATACCCCAGGCCTGAAGCAATGGAGCCCCTACAGGATGCCATGCAATGCCCAAAGAGGTTCTAGAATCAGGAATGCCTCGCTTAACTCCCAGCTCTCTCACAGATAAAGTTTAAGCAGGAATGCATGAAGTCCTCCACACTATCTGCACATATTGCTTTGGGCAATTAAGTCACTTTTTGCTCAACACAAGGTTCAAGAGGCTAGCAGGGAAATGGTCTCTGCCAGCCCTGGTGACTTAAAAGGACTGAGAGACAAGCTTTGTAGATGAGACTCTTTTCCTGTAGGAAAAAAAAAAAAAGGCAAAAACTAGCTTCCCCCAATTCTCCATTCTGCACTCTGGCTTTCATAGAAAACATCAGCGCTGGAAAAAGGAAGAAAAGAGTCAGGACATCGTTTTGCTTTTAGAAAGTTCTGGCTTCACCCAATGCAAGAAGCTGCTGTCCCCCAAAAAAGGAAAGAAAAAAAAAATCAAGGAAATGGAAATGAAAGGCTGCTCAGAAAACCCCAAAAGTGCCATCAGACACTTCCATCTAACAGGAAGTTCTAAAGGCAGCAGCAAGAAGTATCTATCACCCCTCCCCTTCTCTGTACTACATTCCAGTCGCGCCCCTTCTATGTCTGGATAGGCCTTACATGTCAGTTTGCCAGCTCACTTCCATCCCAGAAAGCGGCCTGCAAAAAACACACTTCCTCCTTGAAGGCAATGTTTGGCAGCCACACATCCCTGTCTCTAGACACCTCCTCTGTCGTATTCAGTACACTCTGGCGGGGGACAGGTGGGCCAAGGTGCTCCTCCTGTCTTAGGGATGGAAACATTCTCCTTTGTACCCCCATCCTGTCAAGCCTGGGGGCTTCGGCAGACCATGATGGAGGCAAATGAAGGATGGCTTACTGCTGAGTTTCAAACCATGTTCAATAATGGAAGTCCTTTCTATAAACCAACCCATAAGTAAAACTCCGATTTCTGACGAGGGGCAAAAGCAGGGCCGTGCTGGGAGAAGAGACTCTGAAGCGATTCCTTCTGGCTCTTTGCTCCTGGCAGGAGCCTCCAAGCTGCTCCACAAAACATGATGTGAAAACTGCACTCACGGCATGCATTCACGGCACTTGGGGTTTCCCAAGGCACAGGCCGTGCGTGAGCCACTGCTGATCCACAGAGGATTCTAGGTGGCAGACAGATGGACTTTTAAAAGCAATAGACCATTATTCCTGTTATCATGAATTAGAAAAGATAACTGGCACAAACTCTTGATATAGTCTCCTTTAAAAAAATACCTTTTTTGGGGCGCCTGGATGGCTCAGTTGGTTGAGCGTCCAACTTCAGCTCAGGTCATGATCTCACAGGTTGAGTTCAAGTCCCACACTGGTCTCTGTGCTGACTGCTCAGAGCCTGGAGCCTGCTTCAGATTCTGTCTCCCTCTCTCTCTACCCCCTCCCCACTCCTGCTCAGTCTCTCCTCAAAATTAAATAAACATTAAAAAAAATAATAACTTTTTCACCAGATCTAAAACATCATCAACCATAACATCTTGTAGTGGAAAAAGAAAAAACTTAAGCCAGGGCATGCCGCATATTTTAAGACATTCAAATTACAGAGATGATATGATGAAAAAAGAAAAGAAAAGAAAAGAAAAGAAAAGAAAAGAAAAGAAAAGAAAAGAAAAGAAAAGAAAAGAAAAAAGAAAGAAAGAAAAGAGGGTGCCTGGGTGGCTCGGTCGTTAAGCATCTGACTTCAGCTCAGGTCATGAGCTCATGCCCTGCTTCAGGTGAACATGAGCCTTTCTTCGGGTGAGCATGAGCCCTGCTTCTCTCTCCCACTCTCTCTCTCTCTTTCTCCCCCCTCCTGAGATTCTCTCCCTCTCTTTCTCTGCCCCTCACTCATTTGTGCCCTCTCGAAAGAAAGAAAGAAAGAAAGAAAGAAAGAAAGAAAGAAAGAAAGAAAGAAAGAAAACAGAAAGGAGACAGAAAGAAAAAAGAAAAGAATCTAAGCATCAACAAAATAAGTCATTTTGGTTTTTAGAATTGTAGTCAATTCTAAAATACATTTCGATTCAAAATTCAATACAGTCAATTCAAAAATACATTAAATAAATGACAAAATATGTGCCAGAAATTGCAAAGGTGTTGGGGCACTTGGGTGGCTCAGTCAGTTGAACATCCAACTCGATTTCAACTCAGGTCATGATCTCAGAGTTGTGGGATTGAGCCCCACATCAGTCTCTGTGCTGAGCAAGGAGCCTGCCTGAGATTCTCTCTCCCTCTCTCTCTGCCCCTGCCCCTCCCCTGGCTTGTGCTTGTGCTATCTCTCTCTCTCTAAAAAAAAAAAAATCTAATAATAAAAAGTGTTTATAGAAAGAAATTGCAAAGGTGTTAAAAGAATGGCTACATTAGGGGTGCCTGGGTGGCTCGGTCGGTTGAGCGTCTGGCTTCGGCTCAGGTCATGATCTCGCGGTTTGTGAGTTCGAACCCCGTGTCGGGCTCTGTGCTGACAGCTCAGAGCCTGGAGCCTGCTTCGAATTCTGTGTCTCCCTCTCTCTCTGCTCCTCCCCTGCTCATGCTCTATCTCTCTCTCTCCTTCAAAAATAAAAACACTAGGGGCGCCTGGGTGGCGCAGTCGGTTAAGCATCCGACTTCAGCCAGGTCACGATCTCGCGGTCCGTGAGTTCGAGCCCCGCATTGGGCTCTGGGCTGATGGCTCAGAGCCTGGAGCCTGTTTCCGATTCTGTGTCTCCCTCTCTCTCTGCCCCTCCCCCGTTCATGCTCTATCTCTCTCTGTCCCAAAAATAAATAAACGTTGAAAAAAAAATTTTTTTAATAAAAAAAAAAATAAAATAAAATAAAAACACTAAAAAAAAAATTAAAAAAAAAAAAAGAAAGAATGGCTACATTATATATAACACCAGCACATAGAGCACCAGGTCCTATTCTAGGTACTTTCTATAACTGAACATATTTAATCTTTTTTTAAAACATATTTAACCTTTGAAACAACCCTGCCACATTGTCCCACCTTAGCCCATTTTCAGAGCAAAAAACTGCAGTATGATGAGGGGAGGGGTGACCTGCCCAATGTCACACACCAGTAAGTGTCAAAGCATGCGGATCCCAGCTCCCTGCTCTTTTTAAGCCCCTCCAGAGTAGGACGATAGGAAATTGCCAATATTCAACCATTTCTGACTTAACAAAAATGGCAAGTTCACAGGATTCAATCTAACAGACGTTAAGTGCCATTTGTCAAATGTCTGATTATCGAATGGCATGTGACTAGCTGGAGAGAAATATCCTTCCAGGCTATAGTGGAACTCTGGTTTTCGGGGGCATATCACTAACCTCAATCCATCCAAAGTCCTGAAACTTTTGAAATATTTTAGAATGTTTGTCTAAAGCCCCCTCATGTTCACTCAGATGCCAGCCTCCGCAATCAATCGAAAGACAGGAATACTTGTCGGAGAAAGGCCTAAAATGGAGAAATACAAGCACGCTCTTCTAAAATTGAGGGTTGGCCCTCAAGCAATTTTAAGGCAACCTTAAGAGACAACTAATAATTCTGCAGACTGATCTTTCACAGGCTGTGGCCTCAGCCCTGTCAAGCTGTGGCTGAGCTAGTGGCCAGAGGGCAAAGCCATAACCCAGAGTTGGCCAAATCCTCCTTGAGATGAATGATTTGGTTTAAGGACAGAATATCAGGGGTTATGGCTGGGGTCCACTTCTAAAAATAATTATGTATTAATGGACCCGAGAAGCAGCGACCTCCACCCAGCAGGCCCTTTCTGTCGGCGGCACCTGTGAGCAGAGCTGTGCACGGCCTAGTTCCAGCCGGCACCCTTCACACCCTAGGCTAATCCACGCGCTCTAGGATGAATGGGGCCCCTGGAGTTGTGCAACATGTTGGCCCTTCCTGCATGTATGTAGAGAAGCGTCTCAGGTTTCTAATAACACTGGGCAAATGCCCAAAGAAGATCTGAAGTTAGGCAGAAACCCGATACACAAACCTGTGATCATCCTAGAGGAAGGCAAGGAAAAACCTGGATCTTATTTTAGGAAAATGCCACCTTATTCTGACATTTAATTCAAAACGCCTAGTAATCAAGGACTTTAACTAGGTTAACACTCCTGCGTCTAAGACCAGCAGACTCTAACATAGGAATCTATTTTATTTTTATTTCCAAAGCTCATTCTCGTTACCGATTTACCCCCATTAACACCTAATTCCAAAGTTTTTAATACATACATTTTCATCCGTTCTTTTGGGTTGTTTTTTTTTTTTTTCCCTGAAATGTCAAAGCTTAGCACCAGAAAAAGTTAACTCAAGCCAGAGTAGATTATCTTCATAAACAGTATGTTCTTAATAGAAGTAAACTGCTCTGTTCCCTTAAGCAAAATAGCACATAGCTATGCATGTCTTTTGTGCTGGGTTTTCAAAATGGGAATGGGAACACTTTTTCAAAGTCGCAAGTATACAAAAGAACCAAACAAAATTGCAAAAAAATGTGGAAATGAAAAACTTCTCTCTGCTGAAAGGAACTGTTCTTTGTTGATAAAAGGGAGGTTCAAACATATTTTAAATATTTTTAAACAAAGGCCTAGCTGATGTCCCTTAATCCATCCATCCAGCTCAACTTTCTGCGCGGGCAGCTGCTGCAGCGGAGGGCCCATCCAGAAGGGAGGGCAAGCGGCATTTCCTCAGCGTCCCACATTCCTGGGGGACACGGGACTTAGCAGAGTTAACAGCAATTTTCAACCTCCAATGCAAGTACAACAACATCTTCATAAAAATTTTACAAGGGCATCCTGGCAAGAACCAAACTACCACGAAGGGCAATGTTTTGGGGCCCTGAGCATTCCAGCAGCTCGCTTTTCTTGGCCACCTTTCCTAGCTGTGTGGTGCAAAGAGGCGGTCAGCTGGGAACCCACAGGAGGGTCCCATGGAGAAAGCACTTGGAGAAAACAAAGCCAAATGTACCCATGCTGGCTCAACACTCCTTGCGCCACGGGAATGAGGAGCAAGTGGAGGCCAGTTAGATTTCAACATCTCTAATCAGAGGAAGAGGAACGAGCAAAAAGCAATGGGAGCAGAGTCCAGCACCATCCCCATCCATCCTTCCAGAACATACCACTCTCAACCCGGCATTCCTCATTAGTGAGAACA
Organism: Prionailurus viverrinus; assembly: GCF_022837055.1. Lineage (NCBI taxonomy): Eukaryota > Metazoa > Chordata > Mammalia > Carnivora > Felidae > Prionailurus > Prionailurus viverrinus. The sequence continues at coordinate 24,831,241 of NC_062572.1, forward strand.
TAATATAGCATTGCTCTGAGCAGGTGGGGTTACAGGTAACCTGGGGAACATCTGTGGTGTGACCTGTAGAACAAAGGTCCAAGGTGAATAACAGAACCACAGCAGTCAGCCTTGGGGCTAATTCTACTGTCCTAGGGGTGCCCTAACACGGCACCACAAACTGGGTGGCTTAAACAACAGAAATTGATTGTCTCACAGTTCAGGAGACTAGACGTTGGGGATCAAGGTGTCTGAGGCCTGAGGGCAAACCTGTTCCATGTCTCTCCCCTAGCTTCTGGTGGGTTGTTGGCAATCCTTGGCCTTCCTTGGTTTGTAGCATCATCACTGCTATCACTGCCTCCCATCTACACATGGCTTTCTCCTTGTGCGCACGTCTGGTCCAAATGTCCCCATTTTTATAAAGGCACCAGTCATACTGGATCAGGACCCACACTAATCTCATTTTAACTTGATTACGTCTATAAAAACCTTACCTCTAAATCAGGTCACATTCCCACCCCCCAGGTGCTGGGTGGGGGTTAGGACTTCCAACATTATGAATTCTGGAGGTGACACAATTCAACCTATAAAACGGCCCTTAGGAGAACCCCTGGTGGTTGAGAAAGGAGGGGCCCTACAAAGAGATATTTGCATTTTCATTCTTTAGCATCTCTTTCACAATAAGTAACCACAGAAGCCAAGAGTCCATATCACAATGCAGGAGTAAGTTAAATGAATAATTTTTTTTTAAGTGGGTGGAAAGATGTGGGAGAGAAACACAGGCAAGGCGCCATCACAGAGGGAAACAAGGAAAAATGAGGTGTAAAATGATACATTCATAGAACATTTTGGCAGAGGCCTGTTGCCAGTAGCTATATAGTAGACTCTCAGAGTTTGGCAAGATATAAAAGAGGACAAGGCCCAAAATACATTAATGGCCCGGCTATGGCTTTAGATCGAGTCATAATTGGCTGGGAAATGGGGCTCACCTTACAACTCCATGAACTGCTAAGTTTGAGTCTCATGCCATTCACTGAGGATTTACATGGCAAGGATCAGGTCGTTGCCTGCCACTGGCCTGGGCTTGAACTAGACACCAGACTAGGGTTTTCGGAGTGAGGAATGTCCTGAAAAACAGACGTATGGAGGAAGGCCCTCAAGGGCCACTGCCTTTTCAAACTCAGAGTATGAAACAGGGAATACCACATTTGGCAAAGGTGAGTGATGAAGAGGGTACTTTTCTTGGAAGACGATAAAAGGAAAAAGAAGATGGGGAAGCATTTTATTTTCAAAGGAGCCTCAATGGTAATGGCTTTGTGATTCTGAATAGTGTTGAAGGCTGGGGAGGAACGATGCAATCACACATGCATAATACTCGAAATATATATATTGCCGCCATCATAATGCAGGTCTGTGATAACATTCTCAGATAACAGAGAGGCAAGCGCCTGCAAAACTATTTCATCCCAATTTCCACTAAATGCCATCTAGCCAGTGGTATTCAAAGTCTGATCTGCAAATCCATGGGGAGATCTTTAACTATTACAAAACTATTTTTGTAATAATACTAAGATATTATCTGCCTTTTAAAGTTGTGCCGACATTTGCCCTGATGGTATAAAAGCCATGGTAGGAAGAATTGTTGCATGAATCAAAGAAGAGGCACCAAACTGCACTCTTAATTATTGTACACTTGTAATTAAAAAAGAAAAGAAAAGTTTCCTTTGGGCGGCTGGGTGGCTCAGTCAGTTAAGCATCCAACTCTTGACTTCAGCTCAGGTCATGATCCCTGGGTCATTGGATCAAGCCCCACATCAGGCTCCATGCTGAGCGTACAGCCTTCTTGGGATTGTCTCTCTTCTCTCTCTGCCCTTCTACCCTGCTCTAATTAACAACAAAAACGTTTCCTTAAGAATGCTGATGAAGAATACTGATGACATAATAATTCTTAATTTTATTAGCTCTCAACTCTTAAGTACATGCTTTTGAATATTCTAGGTGACAAAAAGGGAAATAGGCATAAAGCACTTCTGCAGCACTTCTGCTGCATACCAAAGTACAATGGTTGCTGAAGAAAAAGCACTGTGCAATTGTGAGTTACAAGCTAAACTAGCCACTTTTTATTAGAAGAGCATTTTTACTTAAACAACAACTGAAAAGGTATGGTTATAAAAATGGGTACAGGGTAGACATTTTCTCAAAAATGAATCAGTCTGTCATTTCAAGGAAAACAACTCATAGTATTTTTTGACAATGATAAAACTTGAACTTTCAAGCAAAATTAGGATCTGGAGAAATTTGTATCTACCACCATGAGCTTGACAGAATTCCAATACTTAAAAATTTTCTTAGTGAGATAGGTGAGATATTAACAAATATGATTTTTTAAATACTGTACAATGAAATATGTCAGCATTTAGAAGAGCTGCACGACTCAGTGAATCAGTATTTCCCAAATGACAAATGACACAAAATCATTTCATTAGTAAAACTCCATTCAAAGAGACCAATGGATTTTAATGTAAAAGGATGGGAAGAGTTCATCCATACGGTTTCGGGTTCCACGTTGCAACTAACCTTTAAGAAACTACCTCTTGTCAAGTTTTGATACAGTATCAAAGAATATCCAAAATTATCTTAAGAAACTAATAAAATATTCCTCCCTTTCTCAACTATGTATCTGTTCAAGGTCCAATTTTCTCATATACTTCAACCAAACCATATCACAACAGACTAGGTGTAGAAGTAGTTCTGAGAATCCAACTGTCTTCTATTAAGCCTAACATTAAAGAAATTTACAAAAATATAAAATGAGGCCACTTTTCTCAATGTCTTATCCAAAACAAAATAATTGTTTTTCATATAAATTTTAGTTAATGTGAACTATATTTATTATTATTTTAATTAATTAAAAAATATTTTTAAAGTTTCTATTTTCAATTCTTATATGGCAAATATCAATAGATATAACTCACATAAAGAAAATTTCTTTGTGGTCCTTAACACTTTAAGAGCATGAGGACTCTTACAACTCAATAATAAAAAGATAAATAATTTGATCTAAATGGATAAAGTATCTAAATAGACGTTTCTCCAGGGCTCCTGGGTGCCTCAGTCAGTTAAGCGTCAGACTTTGGCTCAGGTCATAATCTCATGGTTTGTGAGTTTGAGCTCCGCATCAGGCTCTGTGCTGACAGCTCAGAGCCTGGAGCCTGCTTTGGATTCTGTGTCTCCTTCTCTCTCTGCTCCTCCCCTGCTCACACTCTGTCTGTCTCTCTCTCTGTCAAAATAAAATAAACATTGGGGCGCCTGGGTGGCGCAGTCGGTTAAGCGTCCAACTTCAGCCAGGTCACGATCTCGCGGTCCGTGAGTTTGAGCCCCGCGTCGGGCTCTGGGCTGATGGCTCAGAGCCTGGAGCCTGCTTCCCATTCTGTGTCTCCCTCTCTCTCTGCCCCTCCCCCGTTCATGCTCTGTCTCTCTCTGTCCCAAAAATAAATAAACGTTGAAAAAAAAATTAAAAATAAAATAAACATTAGATAGATATTTCTCCAAAGATATACAAATGCCCAATAAGCACATCATTAGCCATCAGGGAAATTACAAATCAAAAACACAATGAGATACCACCTTACTCGGTGGTACTAGCTGTACTAGGTGGTACTCGGTGTATTAGGATGGCTATAATCACAAAGATAATAACAAGCATTGAAGAGGATGTGCAGAAATTAGAGCCCTGAGACACTGCTGGTGAAAATATAAAACTGTGCACCCACTTTGGGAAACAGTCTGTCAGGCCCTCAAAATGTGAAACATAGAGTTACCATATGACCCAGCAATTCCTCAAGAAAAATGAAAACATGTCCATAGAAAGACTTGCACATTAATGTTTATAGAAGCATTGTTCATAATCACCAGAGCAGAAACAGCCCAAATGTCTATCAATTAATGAATGGATAAATAAAATGTATTATCCATACAATGTAATATTATTCAGTAATATATAGTTGATAACAGGGCACCAGTTGAAAGAAAATTCTATCTAGACACCAATGGATTCCCACATGTGCCTATTTAAAGGATTCAAAATAGAAAGAAATGAACTGAACCCTCTCGAGGGAGCCAACCCTAACTTAACTAGTCCCTCCCACATGATGAGCTAGTTTTACCCACATTCCAGTATTCTGAACCGGCTTCTCAACGCCTTCCCAGGAAATGACCGCTGCATTTATCTTCTTGCCAGCCTATGGGTTGCCCAAGTAATTGGTGATAGTAAGGGCTGAGGAATCATAAGGCTTGTCAGCCTACAATTCAATGCTACTCATCCAACTAACTCAAGCAATCTCCAAGTCAAGTTCACCTCAACAGGCAGTACAGACATTTCTACCCTCAGCAGCCTTCACGTTCTCCTGCCAAACACAAATGAAACCCACCCCTCAGTCCCCAAAATCCCCTCCCGTCATTCTGATGCCCCTAGGCAACCTTTTCACAGAACCATCATTCTGCTAACACTTCACATTCTTCCCAAATCATGAACATTTCCAAATAAAGACAGAGTTCAACACTCAAACTAGTGATTTTCACCATAGCAAACAGAAGGATTCCCAAAGCCCACTGCCATTCACCCACCTTTAGTAAATGGGACAGTCCACTGATCCAAATACCAATGCCCATATACATAAGTCCTTTGGAGGTCAGGCATCATAGCTTGATTCCAAAAGATGATACATTGTTTTATTGAGTTCCTGCTAAGGGATATAACTTTCTTTTGGATAAAGCTGCAACTTCTTAAAGCCACAAAGCTATTTCTCCTACACAAAGAATGATGGTAGCATTTAAAAACAAAACCAAAAACAAACCACAGGCACATTCTAATGACAAAAAGCAAAGAGCAGAGGCATTTTCTCGGTTCACCTACTAAAAAACACTTGGCTTTATATGAAAATATCCTCAATGTACTTTTTAGGGAGTGAGGAATCAATTAAAAAATTTTTTTCTCAGTTTATTAAAGTAGTACCTTATCATTGAAGAATTTGTAATATAAAAAGATAACATAACCCCAAATCTAATTACCAGAGAAAAAACTGGGGGGTGGGTAGATTTCATTATAGTCTTTTTTCTATGCATGCCACACAACATTCTTAATTTTTCTAATTAAACAAAATTAGGATATTATCTATCACATTATATTCTGCTTTTTTTCACTTAGGAGCATTTTCCCTTGACATTAAGTACTCCAGCAATTTTAATGTCTGCATAGTACTCATATGAACAAAAGTACTACCACTCAGCCAGCCTTTGACTGTTAAATATTCTCATTGTTGGCAATTTTCAGCGTAAATAACTTGTTAGTAAACATCCTCACACATAGACCTTGATAGGCACCTCCAATTATTTTTTTAAGATAAATTCCTTGAAGAAAAACTGCTGAGTCAAAGAGTATGAATATTTTTAAGGCTCTTGATACATGTATGGCTACACATAACCCTTCCACCAGCAATGCATAAAAGTGTCTATTTTCTTGTACCTTTTTACCAAAACAGTTGTGAATATTATTTTAGCCTCTGCCACTTGGATAGGTTAAAATACGTGGTTAGTTTTTGTTTTGATCCAGGGTTCCTTCAGAATCCTTGTTGTCCTACAACGCTGTCATTCCATCCTTGACCCCACCTCGTCCAGGGCAAGTGCACTGAGCTAAATAGAAATCCACATGCTGGCTGTGCACAGCACATCAGAAAATGTCCATGCAGGATAGGGGCCACACATCAGGGGGGATTCTGCTACTTTGAAAGAAAAAGAAAACTTGAGGCTTTGGAGGAAGATAGGGGTGTTCCACTGGGTGGAGATTTAGGTAATCTGGCAATTCCCAGAGCTCAGATTACATCAGGAAGCAAGGTTAATGACAACACGCAAACACTTGGGGAGCGTAGAGAGGAACACATGGTCCGTCCCCCCTCCTAAGCATGCTAATCACATTATAATGAAAAGGAGAAGTAAATCAAATAGTTGCAATAAGGAATCACTTCAGCACCATCCTACAAACCTAAAACTGTTTTGATTCAGCCCAAGTATTCTCTTCACATACAAACCACCATCCCCCTCCAAACCTCATATTCTGGAAAGGGAAAACACAGGCTGAGGGATGCTGGGAACCCTAAAAGAAATGCACTAACAGCAGGCCCCTACCCCCAGCCTGGTAAATCTCTCATCTATAATCCAACATGAGAGACAACAGGCAAACAGCAAGAGGTCATCTTCAAAGAACCGGTTGCTACGGGAAGCAAGTGTAGAGGCAGCAAGCATGTCCCCATCAAAGTCCGGCAGCTGCAGAAGAACCACAAAGGTACAGCTCCCCTCTGAGCAGAGCAAGAATGGCGGGGAGGGGAGCCTCTGGGAGGCGGGGCAGGGGACAGGAGGAGGAAGGGAAGAGAAAAACATCAGACCGGCAGCAGCTGCCCAGTGGAACATAAAACCTGGTGGTTTTGCGTTGTTCAACAAGGGGAAAAGCAGGGGAAAAAGAAATACAGAAAGTAGCCTTTGCTGAACTTGCCTTTTTAAGCACCAGTCAAATCTTGTGGCACACCTAAGAGATAGCCAGAGCTCTGGAAAGAGGAACACAGCCATCAGTAATAAAATGACAAGCACCAGCTTTAAGCACCATCTCGGTACAAATATGGTCATCTCTTGGTAGAAAAATCTCTAAATATTTAGCCTAAAAGGCCTCATTCCCAACAGAAGGCAAAACCAACCATACAGAAGAGGGAACCCAACACTTGTCCATGGAGTCGAAAGAGGAGAATCTGACGGCACCCCTTAATTTGGATAGATGCTGCCCTTATTTTTCCAGGTGAAAGACGCAAGAGCCAATAGACTTCACAGCCCCTAATGGACATCTCAAATAGTCCCTTTTGCATTTGAGATCTCTAACCCCACGTGGATTGGATCACTGGCCACTGGGAATCACACAGGACTCAGGGGAAAGAGACTACTAGAGAACCCAGCCCCGTTCCCTTACTCTGAAGAAAGACTCTGGGACACTAAGAGACCTGCCCAAGGTCACCTAGCTCATCTAGAACCCGGTCTCCCAACTCCCAGGCCAAGGTTCCTTCCTCTGGTGGGGGACAACCATGGAGAGGGGCTGAAAGCTGGGTCTTCATTCCTCACTTCGTTTCTGGCTGCTACTAAATGGCGTGATGTGCTACATGGAAGTGCTGGGTCTCCTCTTCCACAGAAGAGCCATCAATCTGTACTTCCTCCCTCTCACTCGCTCTATCACATAGCTCTGGAGGGAAAGTGCTCAGACCCTCAACAAAGGTAAGGTGTGCTCAAAATGACCTCCTGAAACAGGTGAGAGATTCTACAGAGCTGGGCATCCACACACAAAAGACTCAGGCCTGAAGCTGTGTCACAGAACCGTATCTCACGGGAAAGACAAAGCTCAAATGGTACGGGTGATTCTTCCAACTTAAACACTCACAGAAGTCGAAGGCGTACGCAATCTGTTTTTCTCAATGGATCTGTCTTCGCCATATTTTGCAGATATAAAATGTGCCGTGTGAAAAGCGAGAATCAAACAAGATTTAAATGCTGTTTTGATAAGCCAAGACTTTATCTGCATGTGTCCTCAGCCAAGTGGAAAAGAGTAAACATGAAATTTAAAAAAATAAACTCTTCTGAATTCGAATCAATAAATATACATTTGCACCACTGCAGACATTATTGCCACATGGCTAATATACACGTGGGTACACCAAAGCAGCGTGCAAAGGCGTCATCATCCCACCGACCCCCACCATCACCTCAAACTAATCTTTTTTTGCAGTGACAGGATTTCTAAGAACCCTACTTCCACTTGTTTTCTTAGCATCAGAGAAAAACAGAAGTGTGAGGAGAGATGTAGGCACTTACTTACTCAAAGACTTCATAAGGCCCTTCTACTTCTGTCACTAAACATGTTAAGAGAATTGAGGACCAAAAAAAAAAAAAAAAAAAAAAAAAATTCATGAGGGTTATTCAAATGCCCAGAAAGGAACAATTATCCATAAAATGAACAACCTCGGTGAAAGAAATTTCTGTTGTACTTCATCATTTTTATACATTCTTTTGGCTGAAACCATTAAAAGCTTCTGGCTGCCATGGTAAATTCTGGGAGAGAGTCAGTCACTGCTGGTTAGTCTCCTTTCCAGTTCACAACTAGAGATTAAGTTTAAGAGACCCAACCCAACCCCCTACCCAACGAATGAGACTTGCTCCTGCCCTCTGAGCCTTCCAAGGCCAAGAGAGGAAGGCCTCCATGGCCCCAGGTCAGGTGCCAGCAGCCTCTGAAGGGGAGGGTAAGGGCCTCTGAATGACCAGATTAAGTTTGAATGGAAGAAGAACCTATGATTAAGTTTTCTGAATAGCTGGCTCTCTTAGGGGGAGCAAACTCTTGAGAAGAGAAGAGAAGAGAAGAGAAGAGAAGAGAAGAGAAGAGAAGAGAAGAGAAGAGAAGAGAAAAAGAGAAAGGACAGGCAGGGAAAGACCTCAGAAAAGTTACTACTCCTAGAAAAGGGAAGTCTGCTCTTTGGATCTAAGAGAGTGGAGTTTCACATACTTGATAGGTCAAGCCTACTTTCCAACCAAAGTGTGGGGTTCAGCTGATTTTCCAGGGAAAGGAGGAAAAAACTAACACTGCCATACTTCTTCTCCAGATCATTATTTAGACAGTTCAGGTTGACATGGGACATGTTTTAACTACCAGTCCCCCGGGACAAAGTGAGAAGCTCCTCCAAGTCATTACACAGCAAGAGACAGGAGTCTTTCCTTTAGTTCACTTAGCCACATCTTCAACCAACACTTCTTCACAATATTATTCCAGTTCCGCTGGCCTAGAGTCCCTGCACCCCGGGCATGAGTAGAGAAGGAAAAGGGCAAGGAGCATTTTATCCAACCTGTGGCAGCCTGCTCAGAATTGTCCTGGCTACACAAGACTGTAGGCCTGCTGAGGTTTTGTTCTGCTTTTCTAAGTGGGGGGGAAATATCAACATAAATCTCTCCTCCCAGTGAAAGAGCCGAGGATTAAGTTAATTCATAACGCAGACTACTCATATGTCAAGATATAATTCATTAAAAAAATCTTGTTGAACAAAACGTTCAGTGACCCTTCTATGTTAAAAACTCAAGTTTGAGTATAAAAGGTTAATGTTTTTAAAACCCCGGGCGTGGCGGGGGGGGGGGGGGGCGCGGGGTGGTGAGGGGAGGATGGTTGGGAGAGGTGAAAAAACTTCCAAAACCATAATGTTTACGCTCCCCCGTGTTGGCATGTAGGATGTGAGCCCCTTCTGTAGCATCTGGCTCTGCAACTGATATTTAATGTGTTTCCATGAAACTGCACGGGGCACAGGGATGAAAAGCACAGATCCTGCCCTCCAGAGAGACTGTGGCTACACGGAGGAGAGGAGGCGTGAACAGAACAAAATGTATACAGTAGTGAGGGTTCAGGGCCAAGAGCGAAGCCCATCCAGAGGATGCTCTGAGATGCAAAGATGGGGGCGTAAGGATTTGTTCTTGGAAGATAAAAGATAAAGGAGACCATGAGATTTGGTTCCTTCCTTATTTCCATCTGGAACTGCCCAAGGATTTTAAAAGGCAAGCTTCCACTCAGCAACTGATGTGGCAGACATTACACGTTTGTACTTATTAATAAGCTCATTAAATACACAAAATATATTAAGTATTTTGTAAATATTAAACATATTAAATAGCTAGCTCTTAATATGTATTTATTGAATCTTAACAACAACCATAAAAAGGATTTTTTAAGATACTCGTAACAAAAACTCAGAGAGGCTAAGTGCCTTGCATAGGGTCACTCAGCTAACATGAAAGACCCTGAATGGGAACTCAGGTCTGATTGCCAAGTCTGATTCTATACTTGCATCTGCACTGCAAGAGTTCCAGCCACACATCCCCTCCTCCTGTGCATTTTTTTAAAGGCATCAAAAACCCACCAGTAACTTAAAACTTCCAGAGTAATACTTTCATATTTGAAATTATTTGTTTATAGTTTATCATTTTCTTGAGTTTATCATACTTACTTTGAGAGAGTGCGAGCGAGCAAGCACGGGAAGGATAGATAGAGAGGGGGAGAATCCCAAGCCAGCTCTCTGTGCTGTCTGCACAGAGCCCGATTTGGGGCTCAAACTCACGAACAGTGAGATCATGACCTGAACCGCAAGCAATAGTTGGGAGCTTAACCGACTGAGCCACACGGGCGCTCCTAATTATTTGTTTTATTTATTTATTTATTTATTTATTTATTTATTTATTTAGACAGAAAGAGAGACTGAGAGCAAGCAGGGGGAAGGGCAGAGAAAGAGAGAATCCCAAGAAGGGCTCCCAACGCAGGGCTCGAACTCACGGACCGCGAGATCATGACCTGAGCCGATGTCAAGAGTCAGTAGATTAACCAACCATGTTACCCAGACGCCCCCAATTATTTGTTTAAATGCATGTCTCCCCATCCCCTTCACCCTCATATTCTAGCACCGGTGTGGCACCTAGGAAAGCTGAACAAACGAGCCATGTTCACAACACTAAGCTGAGTGTCTCACGGCACCCAAAACTCCAGACAGCCTGCTTCAGCTAGAAAGTCATCAAAGGGTTTTGCTCGCTTAACCTCCCTGACCCTCAGTTTCCTCATCTGTTAATAGGGATAATAAGGATACCCATTTCATAAGGTTGTGTTGTTTTGATAACTGTGTCAGATAATATGTGCTAAGTGCATGGCAGTGCCTGAAACATGCTAAGGTACTCCACAAAGGCGGGCAAATAATCTCTAACCTCAAACATAAGATAAAAGGGAGGCATGCCAGACTTCACCTATAATCTACTAGACTTAAAATCTGGAAACTGATAAGATATTATTAAATTTCAAAAGGGTAACATGTGTGCTATCCATTAAAACACAGTGTGGCAGATCTAGAAACACTGATACAGAAAAACTTCCAAGACAGTTTTAAATGAAAAAAAAAAAAAAAAAAAAAAAGCATGTCCCAGAATAAGGTGCGTGTGTGTGTGTGTGTGTGTGTGTGTGTAATTATATGCATACAAGTGTCCAGAAAAATACTCTGACATACACAAGGAGTGGGACAGGAGGGGAAGAGGTCTTTTACTTCTGTCACTGTGCAGTTCTGATATTTGAGTAATAATAGTATATAGTTTTGTTTGTAGTAATGTACCAGTGTTGGTTCCTGAGTTGTGACAAATGTACCTTAATAAGGTAAGATATTAACAATAAGAGAAAGTGGGGCACCCGGGTGGTTCAATCAATTGAGTGTCAGACTCTTGTTTTTGGCTCAGGTCATGATCTCATGGTTCCTGACTTTCAGCCTTGAGTTGGGCTCCATGCTGTCAGCACGGAGCCTGCTTGAGATTTTCTCTCTCTCTCTTTCTCTCTCTACCTCTCCTTTCCCTTCCCTTCCTCTGCTTATACTCACCCTCTCCCTAAAAATAAACAAATAAACTTTAAAGAGAGAACAATAAGAGAAAATGGGAGCAGATATTCAGGAACTTTCTATTCTACCATTGGACCTTGTCTATAAATCTAAAACTGTTCTAAAATGAAAAGGTTATTTTTAAAATTTTTTTATTTTTGAGAGAGAGAGAGTGTGAGCAGGGAAGGAGCAGAGAGAGGGGGACAGAGGATCCAAAGCGGGCTCCGAGCAGACAGCAGAGAGCCCAATGCGGGGCTCGAACACACAAACCACTGAGATCATGACCTGAGCCGAAAACAAATACTTAACCGACTGAGCCACCCAGGCGCCCCTAAAAAGCTTATTTTTTTTAAAGCAATGTATAGCCCAGACCTATCTTTGCTTTTAAGAAATACATCCAGGGGCGCCTGGGTGGCGCAGTCGGTTAAGCGTCCGACTTCAGCCAGGTCACGATCTCGCGGTCCGTGAGTTCGAGCCCCGCGTCAGGCTCTGGGCTGATGGCTCAGAGCCTGGAGCCTGTTTCCGATTCTGTGTCTCCCTCTCTCTCTACCCCTCCCCCGTTCATGCTCTGTCTCTCTCTGTCTCAAAAATAAATAAAACGTTGAAAAAGAAAAAAAAAATTAAAAAAAAAAAAGAAATACATCCATATAGGGGCGCCTGGGTGCCTCAGTCCGTTGAGTGTCTGACTTCGGCCCAGGTCATGATCCTGCGCTCTGTGGGTTCAAGTCCCGCGTTGGGCTCTGTGCTGACAGGCTCAGAGCCTGGAGCCTGCTTCAGATTCTGTGTGTGTGTGTCTCTCTCTCTGCCCCTCCCCACCCTATCTCCCAAAAACAAATAAACGTTAAAAAAAAATTATTTAAAGAAATACATCCATATACAGAATTATATACTCATTACACGCTAGAGAGTTAACAGCGGTTCCAACTGGTAAGACTGAAGATGATGTTCATTTCCTTGTACCTTTCTAGATCAGTGGTTCTCAAAGGGTGGTTACCAGATCAGCAGCAGCAGCAGCATCTGGGAACTTGCTGGAAATGCAAATTCTCAGGCCCCACCCCAGAGCTTCTGAATGAGACACTCAAGAGGTGGGGCCAGATGCTGCTACTGTTCTAGGTCACAGAAACTGGTTTTGTAACAGGTGTCACTTTTACAGTCAAAAGAACAATGAAACTTGGAATGGGGGGTCAGTGTGCTGGTGGATGAGTAGGATTTTAAGACCAGACACATGCCCTCATGTGGGACGTGCACCAGGATCAGGCACAGGCCAATCCCAACTCAAGCTGACCTGTGCTGTCTGTCCCCTGTCTCCCCAAGCCAGCTTCCTTGGGGGCGTCTGGGACTCTGGGATACCTTCAGCAACAAATCTTAGACAAACGAGCCCAACACGGAGGGTTTCCTTTAAAAAAAAAAAAAAAAAAAAAAGGCATTTTATTGGAAGGGAAAACTTTGTTGGCAGTAGTTTATCATCTTCATCTTCAAATTTATGGCCTCCAGTCTCAATTTTACATTAATAGCACCAGCCAGGGCATGACAACTAATAGTTTTAAGAGGTAGAGACTCATTTTCATCGTTTAAAAAAAAAAAAAAAAAAAAAGCCTAAACCTGTATGTAGTAGCAGCTCAGATGAACAAGGTGCCATGCTGGGTTATAAGCCCTGCCTTTGGAATGGCCCCCCTCACATCCTTCTTTGATCCTCTCCCCCGATCCAACAGTATTTATAATCCCCAGCTGGCTCCCTCCCCTCCAAGTGCAGGACATGGACCTCGTGCAGAAGGCCAGCGAAGTCTGTATCTCAGCTCTACTTTCAGAAGCACTCAAAGGGCTGCCTGTCTGCTAAGCTCTAGGAACACCACAGTAAAGAACAGCACAGAGATATGAGTTATCTTAAAAATTACTACCTCCTGGAGCCAACGGAAGGAGGGGTGGGAGAGGAGCGACATTAAACCAATTAGAAGTAAGACGCCCACGACCAAGTGGCTACTCAGGGCACATTCCCGGGCTGAGGGAGGGGGGCCACATTCACAGGTGCCCAGCCTGCCATTCTGCGAGGGCAGCCAGTGAGTGGACTTCAGTATCCCAAGAGAGGTGCCAAGGTTTGAGGGCCTGCCGCTGACATACCCCGGGGGGGGGGGGTAGGGGACAGTGCATCATTAAGGCGGAGACTGCAGAGGTGTAGCACAACAGGCACAACAGCCACAGAACCCAGGAGGTACTGTGGGACACAAGACATTGACCTGGCCAGAAAGGCACTGGGGGTCTGGGTCTGAGTCATGGCTTAGTCAGGTCAGGACTTGCAGCCAGAGGACAAGGAGAATGAAACTGCTGTGCAGACAGGAGACGGTTCTCCCAGATCAGGGACCTGTGGCTCAAAGGCACGCATGTGAGTTTGGGTGCAGTGGTGGGCGGGGACTGGCAATAAAGGCTCCATGGTAAATGAAAACAGTGCTTCGGAATGACTGATGCACAGACACCTATGCTGAACAGAACAGAGTCTGGCTTCCTAAATGACCTCGACTGTGCCTTTAGGCTGCCCCCATGAACTCCCCTCATACTGAGGGGTTCAGTGCACAGGAATGGTGAAGGACAGTAAGTATAAGCAGTGCTTCTTTTTTTTTTTTTTTAATTTTTTTTTTCAACGTTTATTTATTTTTGGGACAGAGAGAGACAGAGCATGAACGGGGGAGGGGCAGAGAGAGAGGGAGACACAGAATCGGAAACAGGCTCCAGGCTCTGAGCCATCAGCCCAGAGCCCGACGCGGGGCTCAAACTCACGGACCGCGAGATCGTGACCTGGCTGAAGTCGGACGCTTAACCGACTGCGCCACCCAGGCGCCCCAAGCAGTGCTTCTTTTTAATGTTCATTTATTTTTTGAGAGAGAGACAGAGAGCACGAGCGGGGGAGGGGCAGAGAGAGAGGGAGACGCAGAATCTGAAGAGGCTCCAGGCTCTGAGCTGTCAGCACAGAGCCCGACATGGGGCTTGAACTCATGAAACTGTGAGATCGTGACCTGAGCGGAAGTTGGAGGCTTAACCGACTAAGCCACCCAGGCGCCCCTAAGCAGTGCTTCTTGAAGCAAAAAGATCAAAGGGTCCCTTCCCTCCAACCCCTTGGTGAGGTGGCTGGGAATTCAGGTGGGGTAGCCTCTTTGGAGACCCTAAGAGAATACTTTGCGGCTGGTGGAAGTAACCCTGGATCAAGTTTAGGAAAATGGATTCCATCGCCAAGTCATAGTGGTGGAACTGTAGAAAATAATTTGCTACAGCCACTGAAGATTGGAATCGGGCAAACCTTGGAGGAGATGGGAAGAAACAGCAGGTTGACCTGGGGCACCCCTGTGTCAGGGGTGTTGGTGTGGGCACCTCACACCCACACTGGGGTTCAATGGGGGACAGGTCAGCCTCCAAGGGTATGAAGACAGAAGTCTTGACCTCAAACAGTGGGGCCTGGTGAGTACACTCAAGTGAAGAACTCAGAATGAACAGAGATGAACCAAGGACATGGGCAGAGCACCCAAAACCCAAAGCCACAGAAAAGCAAAGCTAGGTTGAAGCAGGGTGACTGGAAACGAACATGACAGGGCTTTATTACGTGGGATGCCGCAGAGGTGAGCTGACTCTGTGTGGCCAGAAGAGATCACGTGACTGGGGCTCTCACAGTGGCACGTCTGGGGACAAAGGACAGACACACAGGCAAGGTCTGTATGCTCATGTCCGAGGTTGAAGGCACTGAGAGATTCAGCATTCTTCCATTCTAGAAGAACCCTACAAGGAGAAAAACACAGGAAGACTCAAGAATCATGACAGCCATATCCAGAAAGTGGGGCAAGGCCTGAAGTTTATACAAGACCTCAAAGCCAGGGGCTTAAGATAAACACCACTCCCCCACAAACGTCTGATCACACACAGGAGTGTGTCCTGTTTGACCTCATCTGGATCATAAGCCACAAGGAGGTTTGGCTACAGTGCTCCTAGTGTACCGTGCTACATTCAGAGAAGCCTCGGGTCAGCAAGTGTAGGAACAGGGTGCACAGATAAATGCGCAGAAAAGAAAAAACAGACCTCCAGCTGGTCACAGCAGTCTGCGGGAAGAAGGAGAGGGCGGGAGGACTTCTTTTTAATTTGTATACTTTTTCACTGGTCACACTCTAATGTGTAGGTCTTCTTGCATTATAGCAGTAATTCCTTGAAACAATTTTTTCAAACAAAATTTTAAGGCCAAAAGCACAGAATGGGTGAGTGATGGCTATCAATGAATGGCTTTTGATGCCAAGTCTCAATGCATCTCATCAGCTCTTTTTCCAAAGGGTATTTGAGAGTAAGTAAGAGGCAGAGAGAAATGGCCACTCCAAAGCACTCTATATAGAAACAGGCTAAAATTTTATGGGGCCCTCTAGGCTGAGAAGCTATTAGACGCCACAGCTCCCAAGCAGCTAGGTAGCAAAGAAAGCACTCCAGAGGAGCTATTCAAGAGCCTCCAAGATCTTCCCATTTGTAAGTTTGAAAGTACTTTTGTTCTCCTCTGGGTTTAAGTTTCTGGGTCACCCAGCCTTTTGTTAATAACCAAATGAACACATCTGCAGTAGAGCAATACCCTCCTTATTAGTCCCCCCAAATATGAGTGACCTGGAGAGCATTAATACCTCTGCTTTCTTAAGCAGAAAGCACTCGACTGTGTTTAATTACACCTCGCCATCCCTCCGTCTCCACAAAGCAACTTTAATGAGTATCCCAAATAGGAGAAGAGGTACCATTCATTGTCACACAATAAAATAATTACTACTGCTCTCTCCCCCAATCCAGGTAAGTGTGCGTGTGTGCATGTGTGTGTGTGTGTGTGTGTGTGTTGAGGGGGTGGGGAGTGTTGACAGGAGGTTACCAAATGTTAAGACAAACTCTATGTGCCCACAAGGCCAGTGTTTCTTTGGACATAATCAAGATCTTTCTTTGTTGAGGCCTAATGTCTATTCTCATCCCGTTCCAGCATCTCCTCAGAGGAAAAACAAAGCTCGACTGCCAGAAAATGTTCCAAGTAATTGTGGATAACAGACAACAGCAGAGGAAGCCCTCTGGTTAATATTCAAACATGGTAGGGGTAACATTAACTCCTTTACAGTTATGATGCCCACCAGATGACTTGGACATTTGCTCAGTGGGCCCATAGCTCATCAGGAACACTGACTGCCTCATTCAGGTTCAGGAATGCTATTTTTAAAAAATCAGAATAAAACCAAAAACTCCTTTTACTTATCGTACTGCTCAAACTTGAATTGATTCATTTTTGAACTATAATGTACAACTCCCCAGTTTTTATAAGTAGATTCCAATGATTTCTACTGAAATGAAGGAGAAGAACGGGAAGATCAGGATAGAATTAGGGTGTAACTGAGAAGAATGCATTTATGTAGGGGGTTGGATAATATTACAGCTTTGCTGTGAGAGGGAAGTCTATATTCTAACATGTCAGATGTACTTTGGAAGACTTAGCGACTATTATAGGTGGAACACACACCCACAACACTTCATTCAAATAAACCTCGGCAATCTTTGCTTCCATATAATTAAAAGTCTTGCTCTCTTTCTTTAAGGCAGAGGGAGGGACAGGAAGGGGGTTGGGGAAGAGGGGAGCCAAGGGACAGTACATCTCAGAGAGGACGCATATTGAGGATTTACTGCAGGTAAAAAGAGGGCTGGAGAGCTACTGAGGAGCAGACATTCAGTGACTTTCTTCCGCGAGGATTCCTTAGGGGAACCAATCACAGCCAGGAACACCCAAGAGAAGGATTCAAGGAAATATAGGTTGGCCCTGCCCAGGCTTTAGGGGTTCCAATTGCGACAGCCCCCTTCTCTGCTCCGTCCTGCCTCTCAGCTGGAGTTCTGCAGGGCAGGGTAGCCTGGAGACAGATTACAAGTATGCTCACGCAACGACCTGGTGTCACTAAGTGGCTACTACACTCTCACCCGGCCTGAGACTGTGCATGCCAACAGGGACCAGGTCATCTGCAACGCAGATATTCTGCATTCACTCCAAAGATAGCAGGAGGCAGGAAAAGCCAGGTCTCGGACATTCGTGCGGATCACTGATCAAAGAAGCAACTGGCTGCATTCTTACTCAACAATGTGAAGTGTGTGTGCGTGCGTGTGTGTGCGTGTGTGTGTACATTTAATTCAAACCAGGAGAGACCACTGAGATGCAGGTTTCATTTACAGGTGAGGAAACCAAGCCCAAGAGAGGGGCCAGGCCCCTCCCCACAGATCTCCTGGTCTCTATGCTTTCATCCTTGATTTCAAGTAGGCTTTAAGTGATGAGCACAGGCGTGGCTGAACAGTCTCTGGGCTTGAACGGGGTCAGGTTATCATCTGAGCTGCAGCTATGGGTACCACACACCACACCTGTCCCTTTCAAAGCCTTTGTTCCAAGTTGCCCCGTGCCTGGCCAACAACCTGCACTATCCTTACACTAGTTCTCCCAGGCTGCCTACAGTGATGTATCACCAAGCTCAGTGTGTTCCCATCACAACAGGAACTTCACCTGTATTTTGCCACATGACCAAAGTTCAGCTGTTCCTCAACCACACACATTCTCTTTCCATGTCTAGCTCTGTAGAACTGGGCAGGAAGAGCCCCCCTGATTCCAGAATAACAATGTGCTGGGAGCTGTTTTCCCCATGGTGTGGGCTCCATGAGAGCAGGGATTTTTGTTTTTTCCACCGTGGTATCCCTAGTACCTAATATAGTGCTGGGCACGGATGGATGGACGGACGGACAGACGGACGGATGGACGGATGGAGTTCCCTAACAAAACAGTGGTGACCTCCTTGTTTCCCTCTTGTCAATTCCCACATCAAAAACTAACGCTGGCCTAAGAGCAGAATTCATGCAGTACTCCCAGGGTTTCCCCGATGCAAACTGCTACACTATTTCCCTCCTCTTGGGGTTCCACAAGGACTCACAAAGTAACATCTTCATCTACTGGACCAATTCTGGCTTCCTTTGGCAGGACCAGGAACAAGGGGAAAAGCAACTAGATCAGCTCCGTTGTATGTAGACCCAGCTTACTAAATCACGACAGTCCGTGACAAAAAGGCCTTCGAGGTATGAACATCAGTGCAGGATGTATCTAACCATTCAATGGTATGAGACCCTGGCAGACAGCTCCAACATTGGTCACCCTTCTGATGAAAGAATGAAAGGGGCATCCTGGCAAAAATAAATAAACTGCCTTACTTCCCAGAAGACACTACAATGAGGTGAGGCACTGCAATGATTGCTTCTTTTCCTCCAGGGGGTTGCAACCCACCAATCACTTACTCTGCAGACACGTCAGAGCAGGGGTAAAGGCACTGTGGCTGAGAACCCCAGCTGCCTCTTACACTTCAGCCAAGCCCCTGGTTCTCCCACCCTCCTGCCTGGCCTGCTGTCTGGGTTCATCACCAAGAAGCTAGTAATCTCCACTCAAGCGAGACCCATGCCAAAGACCCAGTCATGCCATATGCCTTCCCCAACAGCATGGCAGAACCCCAAAACTGTTTCCACAGGAATGGGTATGAACTTGTACTAAGCAAAGGCTCCTCCATTTCCTGATCTGACCGAAAGCTTTCACGGTGAGATTCAAGTGCTCAATGATCAAAGAGCAAGAGACAGCCAACACATCCTTAGAACAGCAGATCCGTTCTCGGGCTCAGCCAGAGCTGGCTCATGAATAACATACCAGTGTCCCATGGAACATTTACATAGTCATGTCCTGTTATGTGACTGGTGTATGACCTTCAGGATAACCTGCCCTGTAGTTAAGAGAGGCACTACTATCGTTTTCCACTTGACAAATCAGCCACCCGAGGTTTGGGGCCACTAAAGAGTTTGCCCCCAGATCTTCCAACTCCTAAAACGGCACACACTTAGAGAGCGTACCACCTTCATCCGGGAGCCTCTGCACACACTTCAGAATAAAGTAGGGGCTATTCACAGACCTGCCCATTAACCACTAACTCGTGCCTGCTTTCACTGCAGACTCCTGGCCAGGAAACCCCTCTCTGGGACCTCCGCACAGCACTGCTCCTACTAGCTAAATTGTATGTGTTTCTAGATCTGTTTATGCCAACTCTATCTGCTCTAAGCCTGTGACGGAACTAAATCTTGAACGACGCAAAAAACAGTTTTATCCCAGGAAAACTAAGTCAAACACTTGAGAAAGAAAGAGTGAAAGGAGGCAAATACGTTAAAAAGTGGCTGAGAACTAAGCGCAACTTTTGAAGACGAGATGGAAAAAAAAAAAAATTCTAGAACTCCCCTGATAGCTTTACAAGTGTACGTTTTCACATCACTTAAAAAGAAAAGCTGTAAATTTTAAGTGACAGACCAAGGGTACAGCTAAAGTAAGACTCTAAGGAACACAAATGAGCGGTCCCATTCACAAAAGCTTGGGCTTGAGTGTCCACTTACAGGCTATAATTAAAACATAATTTTAAACTATCTCTCGTTTCTAATCATTCCCTGCTTCAACTTAACTGACCTTTTTCAATTACCCAACTGCCTACAGGTCCCAACAGTATCAGATGACAAGGCTCCCACTAGAGTGTGAAAATCATGAAAGGCGCACACACTCAGTTGTCATCTGCCAATTGATTTCAATCCCTTGGCCAGTAACACCTAGAAATTTCTGAGTTCTCAAACTGGGACATGGCTTGCGATAATTGAATCCTCATTATAACAGAAAACACCCCTCCACCGAAATTCATCAATAGCACAATCAACCTCCATAATTAACCCTAAAGAGTTTCTAGAGCAGTGGTCCTTAACTAAGGACAATTTTGGGCTTCCCCCACCTCATTCAACCAGGGAACATTTGGCAATGTCCAGAGACACTCCTCATTGTCATAACCGGGAAAGAAGTTTGCTACTGGCATCTAGTGGGTAGGGGCCAAGGATGCTGTTTTACATCCCCCAAAGCACAAGACAGCCCCCTCAGCAAAGAATTATCTAGCTGCAAATGTCAATAGTGCCAAGACAGAGACACCACCCAGGAAAAAGGAGACCCAAGACCTATAGACACTGTTCTATCATCAAAAAAATCGGCCTTTGAACACACAAAAGGAATAGCTGATTTCTTCCCTTCTTGATTCAAGCATTACTCAAAGGCCACTGGATTCCTGGTATTCTTAAAACTCCAAATCTCTCAGCAAAAATTTTCAAAGACCACAGTTTTTGCTTATGTGGTGAAACAGCACAATGGTCTTGGTCAGTTTTGTTTCTTTTTTTTTCTTTTAGATTCCATGGTACCTCCAATTACCTCATGGATGGTTATAAAAATGAACTTAAAAAATCTGCCCAAAGCTTCATTTTTTTTTTATTTTAAAAAAAAAAAATTTTTTTTTTAACGTTTATTTATTTTTGAGACAGAGAGAGACAGAGCATGAACGGGGGAGGGTCAGAGAGAGGGAGACACAGAATCTGAAACAGGCTCCAGGTTCTGAGCTGTCAGCACAGAGCCCGATGCGGGGCCCGAACTCACGAACCGCAAGATCATGACCTGAGCCGAAGTCGGACGCTTAACCAACTGAGCCACCCAGGCGCCCCCAAAGCTTCATTTTTAAAGAACATCAGAAGAGATAGAAAAGTGACACTGGTTTGATTTGTTGTGGGGGGAGGATTGTGGGAGACGCCTTTCCTTTTATTTTGCTTCTGGTTAAGCATCACACAATGTGTATATACACAACATTAACTACTACTTTGTTTATTTTTGAGAGCGAGAGACAGAGTGGGAGAAGGAAAGAGAGGGGCAGAGGGGGAGAGGGGGACAGAGAGGGAGGGAGGGAGGGAGGGGGAGGGAGGGAGAGAGAGACAGACAGACAGACAGACAGAGAGAGAGAGAGAGAGAATGAATCCCAAGCAAGTTCCACACCCAGTGCGGAGCCTGATGTGAGGCTTGATCTCACAACCGTGAGTTCATGACCTGAGCTGAAATCAAGAGTCAGATGCTTAACCGACTGAGCCACCCAGGTGCCCCACAACATAACCACTTTAAAAAATAAGTACTATGGAAGAATCTTGAATAGATCCTGGATTTTTAAAAGCTAGCTATAAAAGACATTTCTGAAATAATTAAAATATGAAATTTAAATGTGTCAATTTCATAGGTATGATGATAGTACAGTAGTCTGGAGCATGTTCTTAGTCTTAGTGGATGTATGCTGGTGTATTGAGGAATAAAATGCCATGATACTGGCAACTTTAAAACTGTCAGCCAAGACAGAGATATACACACAACACACACACACACACACACACACACACACACACAGACATGATGTGTGAGAAAGTACAAATTGAGCAATTGTTAACATATTGCCATACACTGACCTATTCATTCAGCTTTTCTATGGGCTTAAAAACCTCAAAATGAAAGAGTTGCAGAAACAAAATACAGACCAAGATAAGGGAGTAGGGAGGCACCAATCAACTTACAATTGTTACTTGGTCATGAAGCCAGACTATAAAAAAAAAAAAAAAAAGTCTCTAAACAGAATCAAATTGGAGATGATGGTGTTAGCTTCATTGTTAAAAGGCTATGTAACTGCCTTCTACAGCCATAGCAAAATAGAACAGATAGGACAACAGTGTAAAAGGCACAGTCAGCAGGACCACTACACAAATCACATCACAGACCTCTTGGCACCCTGGAGGCCATGGGAGCACTGCAAAGATAACGTCATTCTTCCAAAAACACACGCGCACACGCACGCGCACACACACACACACACACACACACACACACACACACACACACTGAAACCTATCTGAACCCAAACCCTTTAAGCAGGGAAGCCACAGGCTGGAACTAAAATATGACCGCCACCTGAGGAAGGAAGAGCTTACCCACTCTTTGAAGAGAAAGAATCGGGTAAGAATCAGGCAAACTTGGCGTGCCTGGGTGGCTCAGCTGGTTAGTGTCCGACTCGATTTTGGCTCAGGTCATGATCTCACCGTCATGAGACAGAGCCCGTATCAGGCACCATGCTGACAGTGCAGACCTTGCCAGGGATTCTGTCTCTCTCTCTCTCTCTCTCTGCCCCTTGACCACTCTCATTCACACGCTCTCTCTCTCCCTCTCTCTCAAAATAAATAAATAAACTTAAGAGAGAGAGAGAGAAGGCAGGGAAGCTTGTAGGCCTTGTCCATTTTCTGTTTACAACAATGAAGAAAGTGCTTCTACTCTAAAAAGACTTTACACACGGGGCACCTGCCTTGCTCAGTAGGTAGAGCATGCGACTCTTATCTCAGGTTGTGAGTTCAAGCCCCACATTGGGCATAAAGCTTACATGCTTACATACGTACATATGTAGAAATTTAAAAAGAAAAAGACTTTACACGTACAAGCACATGAACTTATGGAGGGGATACAAAGCAAAGCAAAGCAAAAGAAGAGTCTGTTGGAAGCCAGTCTAAGTGCAACAATTTGTGGTTCATCTCAACTTCACAAAACCTATTTGTTTTATATATACACATAGGGTCAAAATATTCTAGGCTTCTGAGATCCTTTGAGCAGATGTGCCAGTGAGAGCTAAAGGCTGTCTATGAAAGGGTCAGAGGGTAAGCTGACTTTGCCAATTCCAGTGAAATCTCCCCCCAGATCACAAGTTCATACAGATATTTCAACAACTAGAACTTGTTTCGTTCAATTGGGGGGAAAAAAAAACCCAAAACACAACACTGTTCAAAGTAGAGATTTCCAAACCAGTTTGTTTAAAAAACACCAGAAGTTCCACTTAGCTGGCTACCTGCATACCCTACCATAGCCCCCTGACTGTACAAAAGCCTACGGCCTCTGAAGAAAATGGGCCCATGTTCCCTGTGGCCAGAAGGTCACGCTGTCAGATGGCAAAGGAGGGACAAGATGAAGGAAAGGCAACCGGCTCAGCTCCAGGAAATATGAAGGAGGAAGTCATTCAAACACAATGGGGTCTCTAAAGCAAACTCCATGCCCCAGGTGAGTTCTCCCTGAGAGCCTGGCTAAAGAAGCCAAGATCCCAGGGGCTGTTCCCAACTGAGAGAGAGAGCTCACGAGGGAGCCCGTGAGCGAGCTGCATCTAAAAGTGATAGAAAGAGAATAAAAAGGGGATCTCTAAAAACTCTATCACACCCGTTAAAACATCTTGAGCACCTACCATGTGTGGGATATACATGTGCTCGGCTTTCAAGTATTAAAGACACATCAACCACCTGCATGGATGGATATGTGACCCAGCAAGTACAGTAAAATATTAATGGTAGAATATAGGTGTTCACTGTAAAATCCTTTCACTTTTCCTGTATGTCTGAAATTTTTCTTAATAAAATACGGGCACAGGGCACTTGGGTAGCTCAGTCAGTTAAATGTCAGTTACATGACCTTGGTTCAGGTCACGATCTCACGGTTCATGAGAGCCCCACAACATCTGGCTCTGTGCTGACAACATGGGGCCTGCTTGGGATTCTCTTTCCCTCTCTCTGCCACTCCCCTGCTCTTGCAAGCATGCTCTCTCTCTCTCCCTCTAAATAAATAAATATACTTTAAAATAAACAAATAAGGGGTGCCTGGGTGGCTCAGTTGGTTAAGCGGTCCAACTCTTGATTTAGGCTCAGGTCATGACCTCACTCTTGGATTGAGCCCCACAGTGGGGTCTGCACTGACATCGCAGAACCCGATTGGAATTCTCTCCCTCCCTCTCTCTCTGCCCCTCCCCCACTTGTTCTTTCTCTCAAAATAAACAAACTTTAAAATAAAAATAAAATATGGGCAAAAGTGTTTTGTAGATGAGGAAAATCAAATATGTAATTTTTTTTAAATGGGGGAAAACGAGGCACCTAAGTGGCTCAGTCAGTTAAGCATCCAACTTCAGCTCAGGTCATGATCTCACAGTCCATGAGTTCAAGCCCACGAGTTCAAGTCCAAGTTCAAGTTCAAGTCCATGAGTTCAAGTTGGGCTCTGTGCTGACAGCTCAGAGCCTGGAGCCTGCTTCGGATTCTGTGTCTCGCTCTATGCCCCTCCCCCACTCACGCTTTGCCTCTCTCTCTCTCTCTCTCTCTCTCTCTCTCTCAAAAATAAATAAACATTAAAAATTTTTTTAAAAAGGGAGAAAAGAAAATCACCCAGCCTTCCCCTCAAGGAGCTTGCAGGCAATTCACCATGCATGGACAGAGGCATCAGGAGGCCAGGTCACACAGTTTAGAATGACACCAGGTTTTTAGCTTGAGTAACAGACAAGAACTCAAGAGAAACAGATTTGGGAGAAAAAAAAGAAAAAACTTGTTTTACATATGTTGGGTTTGGTTGGGATGGCTGTAAGATGCCAAGATAAACTGCAGTTACAGTGACTTAGTCTGGTAAGTGCCTCAGACCCCACTGACCCTGAACTCTGGTGTGGGGCTAACAAGCTGGCTCATGGAGGGCTGCTTTGCCTGTAGATGTCTGTAGTTCTTACCAAGCAAGAAAATGGAATATGGCTCTGATTTTACTCATGGAGGTATATATGGCACAGGGTTTCACTAATGTGTATACAGAACAACTCCTAAAGGCAGGGGCAGCAGCTTAACTTGGCTGATCTTCTGGATGTTCCCATTTGTCTGTGATGTTTTTTCCAAGTAATCTCTACACCCATTGTGGGGATTTGAACTAACAACCTCGAGATCAAGAGTCACCTGCTCTATCCCAAGCCAGCCAGTTTTTTTTTTTTATTTTAAAGTTTTTTTTTTTCAACGTTTTTATTTATTTTTGGGACAGAGAGAGACAGAGCATGAACGGGGGAGGGGCAGAGAGAGAGGGAGACACAGAATCGGGAACAGGCTCCAGGCTCTGAGCCATCAGCCCAGAGCCTGACGCGGGGCTCGAACTCACAGACCGTGAGATCGTGACCTGGCTGAAGTCGGACGCTTAACCGACTGCGCCACCCAGGCGCCCCATGTCTGTGATTTTTATAAAAGCTGCAAGAATCTTCAAGCTAGGGGTAGCATTCAGCTCTATCCTTGGGGAGCCCCCTCCCCTGCCCCAGTGTGATGGCCCTACTCCCCAGCCTCAGGCAAGCCTCTCACGCCCAATGGGGAAGGGACAGTTGATATTCCTTTCTAGAGTCACAGAATGACAAAGGCAGCGCACAGACTCCTTGCCTACTTTTTGGTTTGTCTCCTCACCTGGTTCACCCCCTCACCTGCGTCACCCAGGTGTGCTCCAAAGCCTGACTGCCCGCCAGAGGACGCTGCTTTCAAAATCCTCAACAAACCCACCACCCTAAGAAAATCAGCTGCTCTTAACTGAAGCAGTTCGTCTTTCACGGAAAACTCTGCAAGGCCATCTAGGAAAACACTAGCCACTGGCAGCATTCCTGCCCTACCCGGACCCATCAGCCCAGAGTAGAACCCTCCAGATGCCGCGTGCCCTCGGCGGAGCACGCTTCACCTCTCTAAACAAACAGGGGTGTCTTTGTTTAAATTAAAAAAAAAAAAAAAAAAAAAAAAAGAACCTGTCTCACAAGCTACGATTACATCAGCAGAGTGCTCTCATTCCCTGCATCAATCCGGGCGGCTCCGGAGGCTTTGAAGCGCCGAGTGCGCGGCGCCCTTTGATCCTGCGGTTCCCGCCTGGGGCAAAGCCGAAACCAGCGCGGCGCCCACGCGGGGATCCACCATCCACGACTGGATCGCCCGGCCGGAGCCCATTCGGTCGCCCACCAGCTCCAGCTCCCTTTGGAGGGGACACCACCAACTTAACATTAACCGCTGTGGAAATAGCCTTGAAATTACATTTTGAAAATGAATCTCTTAAAGATACTGAAATATTCACAGGAAAAAATGATATGGGTGCTTCTGCTTCAAAATAACACGGTGGGGGTAGGGTGCAAATGAAACAAGACCGGCCGGCAGGTTGACAACTTTTAAAGTGAGTTGGGATGAGCACTGGGTGTTGTATGGAAACCAATGTGCCAATACATTTCATATTAAAAAAATAAAATAAAAATAAAGTAAGTGATGGAGACCGGGGGACAGTGACTACAGGGGTACAGTGTGGACGTGGTTCTGTCTACTTGTGAACACATGTAACATTTTCTGTAAGAACTTGAAACTAACCCTTTGCTATTTTTAAAGGTTATTCTTCATAGATTTTTCATTTAGGAAGGAAAAAAAGCAGTTTGGCACTGGATGGGATGAAGGTAGGTCACATTCACTTTCCTACTGTGCCCCCAAGGCAGTCACTGGAGCTACCAGGACAGCATGTGGCCCACAGAGCCATCTTCTCAGTGCAATCCCTGCGAGGCCAGGGGCATCAAGTGTTAGCCCCATCAGGGGCTCTTCACCTGTTTCAGGACCTCAGACCCCGTTAACAGATAGATAAATATTATAGAGTCCATCTCTCCAGAAAAATAAACACAGCAGAACCTGGAGGAAATAGCAAACCCACCCTCAAAATCTGTTACTCTCAGAAATCAAATTAGAAATGGCTGCTAGGGTAAGCATTCCAGGTTGTTCCATTTGGACAACTCATTCCTCAGAGAGCCATGGGCAGGCACATGACCAGCCGCTGGACTCCCAATGCCACCGTGTGGGGCCATAATGGGTCATGGCACACCCCTGCTTCACAAGGCAAATTTTGCTCCATACTGGCCCCATAGCCT
Organism: Prionailurus viverrinus; assembly: GCF_022837055.1. Classification (NCBI taxonomy): domain Eukaryota; kingdom Metazoa; phylum Chordata; class Mammalia; order Carnivora; family Felidae; genus Prionailurus; species Prionailurus viverrinus. The sequence goes on from NC_062572.1 coordinate 24,858,333, forward strand.
TGGGTAAGTTGCCTATCCCCATGTTTTAAAAACAGAGAGCTACTAATGATGACCTGGTGATGTCACCACCTCTTTCTGCCACACACTTAACCGGAGAGTAAGAAATGGGAGGAAAAAAACCCCAAAAGCCAAGGAGGAAATAGTATAGGGAGACACAACCATGATTCCACCCAGGGGCAGCTGAGCAAGCCACACACAGGTTGGGCACAAAAGAGTTAACTGGGAAAGGGACATGGTCCAGGGCTGTGAGGTGTGTTCAAGGCCAGAAGGCAGAGGAAAGGGCTAGGAGAGGGTGGAGAGGGGAAAATAAATCCTTCCCTGCAGGTGGATCCACCTTTGGGGGGTAGGGGGGTGGGGTGTCAAACTGAAAATTCCAGTGAAGACCATCAACCTACCTGAACCCCTCAGAGTTGAGGATAAGACCACAAACCATGAAAGGGATCAAGGAAACAAAATATATATGAGAATAGCTCAAAAGATGAGAGATGTTTTTTATTATTTTTTTTTAATGTTTTTTATTTATTTTTGAGACAGAGAAGGACAGAGGGTGAGCAGGGGAGAGGCAGGAAGAAGGCGAGACACAGAATCCAAAGCAGGCTCCAGGCTCTGAGCTGTCAGCACAGAGCCTGATGCAGGGCTTGAACTCCCAAACCGCGAGATCATGACCTGAGCCAAAGTCGAATGCTCAACAGACTGAGCCACCCAGGCACCCCAAGATGAGAGATGTTTTTAAGAGAAGAACATAGTTGTAACAATGTGAAGAGAAATGCAAGAAATGAGTGGGGACAAGTTTTAAAAATACTAAAATAATACTGAAAAGAAAGAGCAGCTAACTAGAGAACAAAATATCAACAACAGTAGGTTTAAAATGTGTGTATTGGGGCGCCTGGGTGGCGCAGTCGGTTAAGCGTCCGATTTCAGCCAGGTCACGATCTCGCGGTCCGTGAGTTCGAGCCCTGCGTCGGGCTCTGGGCTGATGGCTCAGAGCCTGGAGCCTGTTTCTGATTCTGTGTCTCCCTCTCTCTCTGCCCCTCCCCCGTTCATGCTCTGTCTCTCTCTGTCCCAAAAAAATAAATAAACGTTGAAAAAAAAAATTAAAAAAAAAAATGCGTGTATTTGTTAGCTTTCACATTAAAGGGGGTCTGGGTCAGAAATCCTCACTATAGGGGCGCCTGGGTGGCTCAGTCGGTTGGGCGTCCGACTTCAGCTCAGGTCATGATCTCACAGTCCATGAGTTCGAGCCCCTCGTCAGGCTCTGTGCTGACAGCTTAGAGCCTGGAGCCTGTTTCAGATTCTGTGTCTCCCTCTTTCTCTGCCCCTCCCTCACTCATGCTCTGTCTCTCTGTCTCTCTCTCTCTCAAAAATAAATAAACATTAAAAAAAAGTTTCTTCTAAATGTACACAAACTGGTTCATTCAACTCCTGATTTGAAAGTACATTAATACTTTCCAACAAACCCTATAAAAACCTCTCTATTCATCATTTTATTTTTGCAAACTCATTTACCAAGTCTTTCATTCCAATTAACAGAAAGATGGTAGGATTTCAGTCCCAGATGTTTTGTATAGCATCCAACCTGGGCCCTACACAGTGCTGGTGAGATACCAAAAGCAGGTCAGAAGGCATGCTTCTGACCTCAGTAGGCTCATAATCTAGTGAGGAGACAGACACATCTAAAAATGAAAAGACAAAAATAAATAAATAAAATATATTATGAGAGCCAAGGGAGTGACCAGACCAGGCTGCTTCAAGTTCAGAGGCAGCAGAGATGATTATGCACCGCATCAGACCAGAAGGGCTTCCTGGAGGCAGCAGCCTTGAAAGATGGGCAGAATGTAGACAAAGATGCAAATAAAGGCCAAAGCCTGTTTGAAGGAGCCATGTGACTGGAAGTGAGGGGTTCTATAGTAGGACACCAAATTGCAAAGACAGACTGGGAGCAAAATGCCAAGGGCTATAGAATATTAGGGTAAAACAGAAAGAAATAAAAAACATACATACATGCATGCATGCATGCATACAGGGTTTAGACTCTACCTTATAAAGAAAAGAAAAGAAAAAAACAAAAACAAAAACAAGAGCTCCTACGGATTTGTGAAGAGGAGCGTGACATCTGGCATCCGAGCAGCAAAATGGGAGAGAGGGTGTGGGGCCCTGAGTGAACCAGATCACTGGAGTGGGGGTGGGGGGCTTCCTGCTAAAAGAGAAATGACCGCCCCTCGATGAACTAGAGCAAACCATGTGCTCAGGCTACCAGTTGTGGTTTTTTTGGTGTGTGTGTGTGTGTGTGTGTGTGTGTGTGTGTGTGTGTGTGTTTAAACAAAGGGGTGAAGATCAAAAGAAACTGTTTGCAAATGAGAACCCTCCTACTCCTCTGACTTGTCATTTCTATCCCTTTCATCTACCCTCCTGTTTTAAATTCAGGTGAAAAGGAGAGGCATGTGGCCAGTGGACTGCCAGCCTGGCCCTGGGTCTGGCCCATGTGCAACTGGGGGCAAATCACAGGGGCTTTCCCAGTTCCCTCCCTCCCCCTCCCCAGCTGAGGAAGGTCAAGGATGGGATGTCAAGTCCCTTGAAGTACGTGCCAAGTCTGGATCCAGCCCGGGGAAGGACTAAAGCCTACAACTAAGGATTCCTAGAGGTGCAGGCTACCTGTCGATCCCCAACATCAAGATCTTCAACTGTGAGAAAGCCATGATTACAGAGCTCTGCAACCATCTTCCCTCCTTTCCAGTGAATGAGAAAAAGCATTTATGTTATAAAGACAGCACAGAGAACTCAAAATTAGGAAAGTTCCTGGTCTGCAAGGCAAAAAGGATTTATGTTTATTCAAATATAATTGATCAGCAAGAGTCAACTCATGAACACACTGTCAGAATGAACAGTGGTCAGTGTTCCACTTCTTGCCCTAAAAACAGTTTCTTACCAGGTCTGAGGCACAGAATTAAATGTCATCCTCCATCACTTACTGTAACTTATAGCGCTAAAGGGTAAAGGGTCTAAAATCAGCTTGACTGGGTCGGTACTTCCACACCTGTATCAGCAAGTAGTGAGACCCTGGGTAAGTCATTCCACTTCTTCAAGCCTCAGTTTCCTCATATATAAAATGGGGACAATGGCACTTAACAGCATAGGGCTGTTATGAGGAATAAATGAGATCACTCATGTTGGGTGATTAACGTAATGCCTGGCACAAGTCAGCAATAAACCTTAACCATATGATTTTTTTATAAAGTTGACTTTTATTTTTGAGAGAGAGGGAGACAGAACGAGTAGGGGAGGGGCAGAGAGAAGGGGAGAGAGATAATCCCAAACAGGACACGGGGCTCGATCTCACAAACCATGAGATCATGACCTGAGAGACTAAATCAAGAGTTGGAAGCTTAACCGACTGAGCCACCCAAGTGCCCCAACCATGGGATATTTTAAATCTATGGCCCTCACTCCTTGCTAAGGGAGCTAGGGAGTAGTGTAATAAGATGTTAAGAAATCCGTATGATAAGGCCATTTCCCGAGCAAAGAGGGACTGGAAAACTCAGTTCAGAAAGAACTTGTGTGGCCCCATCTGTGGGGAGAAACAGGTTGGCATTCTTCGCCAGAATATAACAGCTGCCTCTCCTCCCATCTCACCCCGACCCCTCCTCGGCTGCAAATACTCAAGGATTAAGAAGACATTCAAGCTTTGTTCCGTCTCATTTCTGCTCTGGCATTCTTCTCTTTGGCCCCTTTATCCCAAATGCCATTTCTGCTCAACAGCAAGCCCTACATTAGAGAAATGCCTTGCCCTCTCTCAAGATGCCCCCAACCCTTTATTTCCACCAATCCTGACAACAAAAGTGTGGCAGGAACAGCCAGTCCCACTTTACCAGGGAACCGAGGTTAAGAGAAGTCAAAGCATCACGCTGGGTCTAGGCAAGTCCCAAGCGTCAGAACTCAGAACTTCCGACTGGAAAGCCCAATAGTCCTCTGGGCTGCTGAGCTCCAATCTGGAATCAGAGATGGGATTGGTGGCAGCTTTCGTAGGCCAGCAGGGGGCAAGAAGCAGGGCTGGCCGCCTTAGGACCAAGTACAAACACTTCAGCTTCACGGGTACTGGGGATACCACCCCCACCGGAGCAGCCCCAGGGAACAGCATGGTCAGAGGGGTTCCTGCTGCCAGGATGGGCCGCTGCATTCTCTTTCCCTTGCTGAGAAATGCTCCTTTCGTGGAGACTTTAAACACACACATATGTGGAGAAAGCCAACTATGAGGCAGGCTGGACGCTGTGAAATATGTGAGGAGGACCAATTAGCCCAGGGGGTTACACAGAAGGCCAGGGGGCTTAATCACAGAGCAAACTCCCTGCAAAAGAAGCGCATTCAAGCCCCACTCCAGGTTTCCTTCTTCACCAGGTTTTACCCTTCACCGCTTCTCCCCACACTTCAAAGGAAGTATTTTTGTAGAGCCCAGGGAGGAGTGTAAACTGGCCAGCTGCTTCCAAAGCAGAGACGTTAACCCTGAAAGGGCCGCTGGCCTCACAGGGGAGGAGGGAGGAGAACAAGGTCGTGGGGAGCTGAGCGTGAGTCCCCACACTCAGCCAGGCCTGCCCTTTCAGCCCACACCAAGGGCACGGCTCTCCAACCACTACAGAAAGGCAGGGCCTCCGTTCCTCTAGGCACGCAAACAGCTAGTTATAAATACCCTCCCAGGCTGGAGGTTCAAAGGATCCAGCAGTTAGCACTTCAATGGAAACTCCAGCTAACAGAACAGGCCTCTTTCTCGCCGGTCCCTCCCTGAACCAAGCAAGGAACTGAAGGGCCCGAAGGCTAGCACAACAAAATCTGCCCCCAAAAGTCCAACTACTTCAGGCTAAGCGGGCTGAGGGGGAGCAACTAGCAACAGAGCCCTTTCTAAACAGTGCCCTGAGGAGGGGGCTCCCCTCCCATGCACCCTGCTGGCACACAAGGGAATCTTCCCCAAGGGGCAGCTGAGAGAATGAAGACCTGGGACTCTATCAGGGCTTTTTATGAGCTTCTACATACCCCTAAGAGCCTTCGCTCTACTGAGTTTAATTATATCCCAAATTCAGATTCAACAGTCTTCAATGACCTTGCCGAAATCTGAGGGATCTGTCCAGGTAAGAGTAAATGAACGTTGCACAGGACACTCCCCTGCTCACCAGTGATTTTAACTTAACAAATGTCCCTGCATAGACCACTGAAAGCACAGCCACCTGGAGGGCTGGCAGATCAGCATGGGCTTCTCCAGAGCACACATACCTTGGTGTCTTCGGGGTTTTTTGGTTTTTTTTTTTAAATCCCCGGCCACTCCACCTCAAAGGACTCTATTACAGTCCTCCACGGACTCTACCAGAAACCCTGCAGCATCCCAACAGGCCTCAGGTGGGTGAGGCCCCAGAAACACTCAGGTGGGGCTCAGCTCCTGCCACCTGACTACAAGCTTTGGGGCAATGAGAGGGTGGCAGGCAGGAGGGTGCTTGCCCCATCCCACTAACAAAAGCATCTTAAAATTTACGGACACTGAAAAGTATGCTATAAATAGTTGGTGTTTTGAATGTTGTTGGGTCTCCAGAACAGAGGGGACCTAACAGCTGTGTGGGGCCAGAGCTCTGGCCATCTAGGGGCCACGATTTGGAAATCCTGGCTGGTGTGGTCAAACCATCTTCAAAGGAACCCCAAGAGTGTCACATGCTATCTGGAGAGGAGAAAGTCTGTCAAAACTATCAGTCAGGATTTACACACCACAATTCAGAAAAGTGAAGAGCACTGAGGGTCCCTTCACGGGAAGTTCCACAATTCAGCAGCAAAAGGGAAAAGTGGCCAGAGTCACCCCCACACCCCAAGTTGTCATGTCTGCCACACTGATGTCTCTGAGACACAACAGGACCTTCCTGATTAGGCACCAGACAACTTGGAGGACTCATTTACTCATTCAACAAACATTTTTTTTTAACTTTGCTCTCCTAAGTGCTGAAAATACAAAGAACAAAACAGATAAGCCTTTTCGACAATTTCTAGCAGGGGAGATGGGCAGTAAAATGGAAAACAATTGCCAAAAGTGAAGAGGGTGCCTTATAATTTTAAATCTAATTACACTACAGCTTGACATAAAGAGTGAGTACCTAAAAGGAATTATATTCAAGTGACTGAGTTACTTCTAGGCTCTCCAGACAGTAATTACACTTCAAAAGAATAAATACATCTCTACATTCATTTGTTCTTTTGAAATAACTATCCCCGCTGGCTTTCCTAAAACTGGGGAAGTCAGAGGAAGGGCAAAAAGTGGTAAATAAATTTAGACCCTGGGCACTTAACTCTAAACAGAAATGCCTGAGTCAGAAAAGACTTATGGTTAGCACTGCTTTCATGGGGGTGAGGGGGAGGGTTGCATGTGTGTGTTCATGTTCACGTACAAGCGCCCATGTGCATGTGTCAACAGTCACAATTAAAGATGAATTTATTAAAGTTGCTACTAAAACTTTACAGGCCTATTTTTAGCCTTTTAAATATTTCAGAAAATCATCAAAACCAGTTGCTAGAATGAATTCTATCTGGGAATACTGTAAGCAGTCCAGATACTCTCCTTGGTCTGTCTTTACCTGAAGCGAGTCCAAAAGACTCCAAGATGACAAGGGACCCCAAAATCACCTCATGTGATGAAGACAGAGAACTAAGGGTCCCTGGCAAGCAGAAAACAAATTTTATTGGTTTTTCCCTGGTAGATGGGGTTGTTGGAGGATAACCACCTTCAAGGATCTAAAGAGCCATTGTGTCTTAGGTGGCTCTATGTTATGGACTGAGATATGTCACCCCAGAATTCATATGTTGAAGTCCTAGCTCCCAGGATCTCAGAGTGTGCCTATCTGGAGATAGGGTCTTTAAGGAGGTGATTAAGTTAAATCAGGTCATTAATCCAATATGGCATGTGTCCTTATAAGAAGAGACAATCTGAACACAGACAGTTACAAAGAGATCACACAAAGACACACGGAGAAGATGGCCATCCACAAGCCAAAGAGAGAGGCCTCAGAATAAACCAACTCTGCTGATACCTTGATCTCAGACCTGTAGTGTCCAGAACAGTGAAAAAATAAATTTCTGTTGTTTAAGCCAGCCAGTCTGTGGTACTCTGTTCTGGCGGCCCTAGGACACAAATACTCTCTAGAAGGCAGAACCGGAACCAAGGAGCAGAAGTCTGATTCAGTGTAAGGAAAAAGGTTCTAACAATCAGAGCCCTGCAAAAAGAGGCAAGGGTAGGAGGGATTGGGCTAAGCAGAGCCCCACCCTTAATGCAACAGCAGAGACTGGGGTCTCATCAAAAGCTACAGAGGCAAGCCCCAGGCTGGGGAGGGCTTAGCTGCTGACAAAATCCATCAGGTAGGTCAACCCCAATTTAAAAAATTAAAGAAACAAAAAGGGAAGGAAAAGAGAAGGAAAGGAAAGGAAAGGAAAGGAAAGGAAAGGAAAGGAAAGGAAAAAAGGAAAAAGAAAAAGAGAAAGAGAAAGAAAGCCCTAAGTCAACACTATGAAATATGACACACAGTTGAAAGAGAATTTAAGCCCCTCATCTCGGAGTCTCCCCTTATAAGGCACCTCACAGGGGTACTATCTCAGCCCTGCTCAAGTCACATTCTTCCTACAGGCAACTACAGCCTGAAGAACATATTTAATCTTTTGTGCATTAACCAAGGTAGACAAACCTGAAAAATGCACAACCATTCAGCTCAGCCCAGCACCTCCAAGGCAGAAGGCACCCCAAACCCAGCAGCCAAACCCACAGCCTAAGAGTCAGAGTCGGGGAGGACAGCCATCCCCAAACCCCGGATACTGACAAGGCTGGCAGATCAGCCAAGAGCATTCTTCCAGAGACTTAAACGTGCATTTCACCCAACTCGCGGGGCGGGGGGGGAGCCAAAGAGATTGTTGCCTGTGAACATGTGTTAAAAACAAGAGCAAGTCTAATGAAAAGTCATTTAGGGCTTCCCAACTGCCAGGACACTCCTCTATCTTATCTTCCCACCCCTTGCCAGGTCCCCATAGCTTGCTAAATCGCAACAAAGGCATGCCTTCTCCATCGCTACAGGACAGGCTGCTCGGGGCTGGTGCCGGGCTTGCTCTAGTGTCACACCCACTTGGAGGGTATTTCTGCTCAACTCCATGGATCACCCCGTCCCAGCAAAAACTAAATTCCTCAAAAAGAAGCACTGTTTCTTGGTTCTTTTATACTATCATACTATACAGCTCCCCAACCCTTCACCCAAGTACAGAGAAGACTACAAGCCTACAGAGCTGAAATGGAAGAAACAAGTCGTATCACGGGTGAAAGGCATTCAGGCCATGGTGGTGATGACCATATCCCAGGGGCCCGTGGGAAGCGATAAATTAACACTCTTAGCTTTCCATGAATGCAATTCAATGGGATACCAACTGGCCATGCACAGACCCTACCCAACTTAATAGCAGCTAGCTACTAGAGTGGAATGTCCCCAGCTAGCAGGTATTTGAGAAAAGGAGTCCAGTGATAAGTATATTTGGGAAATGCCAGGTTGAATAGAGTTCATTTAGACTCCTTTTCAGCAGGATTTCTCAGAGTCATTAATACACTACTGTGCCATCTAAATCTCCAAGAGGGAATGATGATAAACAGCATTCTCAAAGTCAGCTCACCACAGAACCCTTTCCAAAGCATTCTGCAGGGCTGGAGTTCTTCAGAAGACACCTTGAGAAAAACTCATCTTCAGGCATAATCCACAGAAATCTACATTTGGCCTTAGAAAGTGTACCTCTATTCTAATACAAGTGCACCCAAGGTCCTAAAAATTCACAACATTTCCTAAGCCAAAATAAAACAAGCCACCCAGTAAAGACCCAAATCAGCAAGAGCTGGAAAACTGTGTCTGGGAGCCTAGACCATCTTTGTCAATCCCAAAAGAACTGTCTTACTGGAACAACAACAAAGGCAACGCAGCCTCAGCCTCTCTCCCCTGGAGTGTTTGCTCTGCACCTGACATCTTTCCTAGAGACAGAGAAGCAATAACTGAGTGCTTTGGTTGAGAGGAGAGCTCCTTGATTCCCAGATGTAATCCAGCACAGCTAAGAGATAAGGATCAAGCCTTTAAAAAAAAAAAAAAAACATAAAAAAAGTTACTTAAGCAGAAAGGAATAAAGGTCACAAGGGGCTGAAACTAGGAGAGGGAGGGGAAGATGAAAACAAAATTAAACATTCTAGAGAAAATTCCGCCTGGCCCAGTTCATTTTGCACCTCTTGCCCTAAATAAAAAAAAGCTGACTAGTGCTTTGGTCCTGGCTAGAGCAAGCAACATTTCTGGAACAACTTCACCTTGGTTACATATTTCTACATTAAACATTCCAAAGTTGCTAAAGGCCTCCCAGGAGCATCTGCTCCTGTTTCTCGGGAGGGAGTTAGTTCCTGTGGAAAGTGTTTGTTTAGTTTGATTACAACTTTGAAGAGGGGTAAGAATTCTGGCCCAGAAGAATTTAATGGCCGGGCACTTCTCTTACATAATTTGTAAACAAACAGAGTTTATCCCAGTGTGGCTCATTTGGCTCAATGGCTGGATTTAGGAAAATATATTCCTCATTCATCTGGGAGAAGCCACAGTAAGGCCTGTCAATAACCAGAAAAATGTCCAAACCAGCCAGTCACTCTATTGCCTAATCCTGACGGACCTTGAAATCTCTCTTCTGAAACCCAGGACTGTCAACAGATAGAGTCCCAACTTCAGTTATGGGTTATGGGCAGAACCTGAAAAGCAGCTGATGAATCGCTCCCCAGAAGTTTCTACACACTCGTGGTATATAAAAAAACCCTGGGGGGGGGGGGGGGGGCGGCCACAACAGCAGATTTCCCCAAGGTGTCATGAAAGGTTGAGTGTATGGGTGGAGAGCAATTTGTTACTAATAACAGTTAAAGGCCAAAGTTGGCATGTAATTTATTTATCTTTAATAAAATGAATTCAAGGTTGTCACTAGAACTTGTTACTTACTCCCTTACATTCCAGACTGCTCTCGGGGGTAGGAAAGCACAGCCCCTGACTGAGCCCCCAGGCTGCTGTGATTACAAACCATGCTGCTGGAGAACTCGAGGCCAGGGAGGTCATGTCATCAAAAATCTGGCCCTACACATGGACATCATCTACCACGCGGTAGATGGCTGTAAGATCCCCTGGTCTCTATAATAAAAGGCAAACACCTTTTGCTGGCATGCAGAACCCCTCCCCCAGTCCATCGCCGCCTACTGGCCTCTTAAGTTCGCTTCCCTCCCAGATTCTCCAGTTTGAGTGATTCCCCCCTTCCTGTTCCTGCCCCGCAGGAAGCCCCTAAGCATACATATCCTCCCTCCAAGAATCTCACCCAGCCCCCACACCCAGTTTACAGATGTGGGGCTGAGGCTCAGTTTAGCTGGCTCCCATTTAAGTGTCAGATTGGGGAGCGGGTCAGGTCTCCTGTCTCCCAGCCATGGCCTCGCTTGGCCTCGCCTTCCTCCTTCCGCTGCCACAAGCACATTCCACAGTAGGCCACCTCCAGATCTATTAGAGAAAGCCCCATTGGATGCCAACCCAGCCTGGGTCGCAGCTTTCCCCCCACCAAGTGTAGGTAGGGGTGACTCCAAGCCCAGCCTTCTTTAAACCCGGGTGGAGGCCCACATCCAGGATCTGTTCAGCATTTCTAGGTGCTTTTCCTCAGCCGTGGGCTCGTGGTCCTCAGCCCACGCACATTATAATGCCACCATCTCAGGGATACATTCCATCTTTCCCACTCGCCCATGAGCCCACCCCTACAGATAATCAGGAAGAAGCCCGCCGTGATTCTGTGAACACTATCCAGAAAATGTCATGCCCCACATCCATCAAAACGCTCCAGGAAAGAGGGCATTAAGCTTGGCCAGACACACCTTTAAATAACCAAAGCCTACTGCAGACTTCCTCGCCTTCATTCCGAGAATATAGGACCAAGACAAACCACAAAAAACAGCTTGGGATGGTTCAGATCCACGGGGGAGGACAAAGCACAAAGTTATTTCACTTTGTTCCCTCAGTACCTTCAGATCCAAAATCTAATGGAGATGCAAATTTCATCAAAATCATTGGGCAAATTAGGAAGTACATGTGCTAAAAAGAAGGTGCTTTTCCTTTTCACTAAACTACATTTCTAGGAACCTAAGCACACAGATCCGATTTGCATAATCGTTCTATACCAGCAAGAGCAAATTTCAGTTTGACTGTTTTCTGAGAAAATTAGTACAGCGAAAACCATCCTGGTCTCAGGGCAGGGTCTGTGGTAGGGTTAGTTAACAAGCTGTCCAACAGGAAGCCCCCAGGACAGGTCAGTGCCTAGAGTCCTTGGCTCCTGGTCGCTGTCTGTTCCCAGAGGGCAAGTTTCCACAGACACTTCCACCAAGATCAGGAAGCGCTTCAGAGCTTTGGAAAGTGGTTCAAAACCAAACAGTGTTCTTCAGACAAATGTGCCTAAAAAGCCCAACTGAGCCACTAGGTCCTTGCCTGGGAACCAGTGATCTGCACTAGACCATTAACTTCATCTCTGCTCTCTGCCCAGACAGATCTAATCGCCAATTTAAAAAACCCAAACTGTAATCACGGGTCCTATCACTGTATTATCAATGCAGGCTTTCCCTGTCTTGAGCAAAACAAATTGCATCTAACTGACCGCGCATCCAGCAATCCAGCTAAGCTGGGGGAAGGAGTACGAATGCGGAACAGATTTGCTCCCATTCCTAGTTCTGATGGGAGGCGGGGCAGACACATCCCATATGACCTGGGGCAAACTTATGCTCCTTAAGAATTGCTGGAAAATGCAAACATCACCACGTACAGGCCCCAGTGGTACTAATTCAACCGTCTTGGACTTCTTTCTGCCCAAATTTTGCTAGCTAGTGATGGCCCGCTTATCCCCTCCAGAGTAGACTTGCACACTAATGGGTCACAACACTGCTTTGAGATGGGCTCCCAGGTGCTACTGCCTCATCCACAGCACGGCCAGCATGAGCCCTGGACCAAGGGACAAAAGAATGCCACCAAGATGCCCACAAGAAGGTAAATAAGCATATGGGGTGCATGGCTGACTCAGTCAGTTAGGTGTACAACTTTGGATTTCGGCTCAGGTCATGATCTCACAGTTCATGAGGTAGAGCCCCGTGTTGGGCCCTGTACTGGCAGTGTGAAGCCTGCTTGAGATATTCTCTCTCTCTTTCCCCCTCTCTCTGCCCCTCCCCAGCTCACTCTCTCGCTCTCTTTCAAAGTAAATAAATTAATTAAAAAAACAAAACAAAACATATGAAACTTGTCAGGGGTTCTTTGGAAAGAAATCTGGGCTTCGATTAATTCTCAGTTAACTCTATGGAACCAAGTGCAATGGCATACTGCCTTCTCTCTCTCTCTCTCTCTCTCTCTCTCTCTCTCTCTCTCTCTCTCTCGTTTACCCTTCTTCTGAACTATCCTTTCAATCAGTTGCTGTCTTAGCTGAATATAAGCTACTTTTAATGTGAGGTTAAACATGCTACTTACAGAAAGCATGGGTACCAAAGCTGAATATAAATGACCCACTCTAGTGCTGCCCTCAAACAGAGATAAATAGGGGCGCCTGGGTGGCTCAGTCGGTTGGGCGTCCGACTTCGGCTCGGGTCATGATCTCATGGTCCGTGAGTTCGAGCCCCGCGTCGGGCTCTGTGCTGATGGCTCAGAGCCTGGAGCCTGTTTCAGATTCTGTGTCTCCCCCTCTCTCTGCCCCTCCCCCGTTCATGCTCTGTCTCTCTCTGTCTCAAATATAAATAAACGTTAAAAAAAAAAAATTAAAAAAAAACAGAGATAAATAAAAAATTAACATTATTTTCATGGTCCAAAAGTAGTCAGAGCAACCTCTTAGTTTCAAATCAATAGTGTATTTAAAAAACACCCACTTCCCACCAAAAGCTCATGAATGCAACAAAAAAGACACAGAAATGACCTGAAATCTACCTTAGAGAAAGGCTTATTTGGGTTCGTAAGTATATAAGGACAGCAGCCCCACTGGCTTTCATCAACCAGTTCAACAAGTGAAAGTGTGTTAACCTCCATTCTGGACCGTACACTGTGGACAGGGAGAAAATTCTACCACACAGCCATCCTCACAGTTTGCAAAGGGGTGGGGGATGTGGAGAATGGGACTTAAGTTTCAAGACAGCCAATGACGGAGCAATGAAATTCTGCAGAGAAAAAAAACAGGGTCTGTAATCAAATCTCAACATGGCGCTGGGCTGGAAAACCAAATCAAAGCAAAATCTTATCAACAAATCCCCATGGAACCAGACCATGAGAAGGCACGGACACCATCTGGGCACTGTGGGGAACAAAAGGATCACCACCTGCTCCCTCAGCAAGTCGCCTGTACATTCTCAAGGACCATAAAGCTCTCGTGTACAAGAGACCAGAAAAATTAGGGGGAAATCAGATAAGATTAAAATAATAGTCGAAGGGACGGCACAAAGCAATGCAAGATAAACTGTCAAATGAAGTGTGGCTCTGCCATTTTGCATCTTGGGGTTTCTTGTGAAAATGACTTCAGGGAATCTTTCTCCAGGTGGCAATTAACATTTTAGCTCAAATTCCTCCAAGGGACAGGGAGGGGGTAGGGAAGTAATCAGTGTGACTCAAAGACTGCCTAGCACGGGAGTAAGCACTCAAGACATATCTGCTGGGTGAAAGAATGTAAAACCCCAAGCCAATGGCTCTGCCCTAGGCCCCTGCTAAGCAGTAGCACACCTCTCCACTGTAGCTGCCAAGTTTACCTGGTTTACCTGACAATCTGATAGGTGCTTTACCTGACTGTCTCTCCCGCAGGACTGTGAAGTCCTCGAGGGTGACGATTCTATAGCAGCAACAGTCACCAGTGCTAACATGTATTGAACATTTACTGTGTAACTTACATATATTATCTCACTTAATCCTCGCAATCCTTTGAGGTACAATCTATACTGTCCCATGTTAGAAATGAGCAAACAGGTTCAGGAAGGTTGGGTGACCTGGCCAAGATCACAAGGCAGTGGTGGAGCCAGGATGCAAACACAGGCCTGTCTGGCTCCAGGGATGTGTTATCCATCCCTGTGTCCCTTGCATGGCGACAGCCTGGTCAGCTCTGACTCTCAGAACACAACACACTGCAGATTTTAGCTTCAAGAGGTTTTCTTAGCTGTAAGAGGTTAGCGGATCACCATTGGATTTGCCAGCCTCAAACTGCCTTACAGTGAGGTTATAAACACACTCTTGAGATCCAGGTCAGCTTTCCATTCACTAGCTGTGTTAAGACCTCTCTGCAGGGACGCCTGGGTGGCTCAGTCAGTTAAGCATCCAACTTTGGCTCAGATCATCTTGCGGTTCGTGAGTTCGAGTACCACATCAGGCTCTGTGCTGACAGCTTGGAGCCTGGAGCCTGCTTCAGATTCTGTCTCTCTGCCCCTCCCCATCTTGTGCTCTGTCGTTCTCTCAAAAATAAATAAACATTTAAAAAAAAAAGACCTCTCTGCACCTTGGAGTCCTTACTTAAAAAGAAGAGGAATAAAACCTCTGTTGTTCAGAATCCTCTCGAAGATCTAGTGAGACAGTGGAAAGCCCCAAGGACAGTGTCTAACATGGTATTCATTCACCCGAATGTTTCACCAACCACCTATGTGACCTTCAGCCCTAACAGGCTTCCATGTAATAGGAGGCACAGCCAGCAATGATGGCAGCAGCCATGGAAAGTTCCGGGCTTCTGTCAGACAGGCCCAGGTAAGTAACAACAGCCCAGAGTTCAATAACTTGGATTGTGTCACAAGCAGAATGTTTACCCAGAGTCCAGGCTAGAGAATCCACCGTTCTCTGTTCTGTCATTTGTTTTGATTGGTACAAAGTTTTTTCCTTTTTCTTGATGGTTTAACAAATCTGCATCGCAGCTCTGTTTTTCCCATCCCTGAGACTGAAGTCTATGATTCTCTATTACTTTCAGCCAACAAGTCTAGCAGAGCCAAATGGAGCAAGCCTACAAAGATCAGGAGAGAGTACTGTCTATCTGTGTTTCCTGCCCCAGCTACGGCACTATCTGCTGAAGTTACATTCTAACATAACTTGCCGAGGCCTGGTCAACGTGCGCAGGCAGAGGAGGACATCACAGCCTGGTCATCCATAAAGAGACACCTCCACACACATTGCCCGGATCTCCACACTGATCTGAACGCTTTCAGGTCAGCCAGAGAGCAGATTCCTGAGCCAAATCCGAAAAAAAACTCAGCCTCTAGAAAGTCAAGGGACAAACAGAAGTGTCTTGAGCAATCCCAAGCAGGCAGGATGATACAGAGAGGTGGCCTTTACCAAAGAAGCTAAAGGAAGGGTCAACCTTGTGTGAACGCAGCCAAAGAGCCTTCGCCAAAGCTGCAAAGGAAACAAAAATAAACCAACAGGATAAAAGGAAGGCTGTTGCATGAGGAAGAACTTTTGCTCTAGTTAAAAAAAAAGAAAGAGAGAGAGAGAGAAGAAAAGAAAAGAAAAAGAAAGCACACACTGAAATGATCTAAAGCTGCCTATAAATATTTGGGAACATCAAAGGCGGTCCTGTTAAATTAAAAATGCTGTCACACAGATAGGAACTAGCCTCTAGCACTGCCAGCTTCAACATGTGAGCCTGTGATCTGAGGAGTGAGGGCTCAGCTCCTCAAGAAATCTGATTCACTAAAGAAAAAAGTGAGCGAGCAGTTGAGTTTTAATAAGGGCATTAAATACCTTAGGAATGAGCTAATTAGGGTTTAACTCTTTCAAGATTGTCCGGGCTCTTAAGAATGGTGTAAAGTAAAAGCTCCCTCCAGAATCTAGTTAAATCGGCCTCGAAACCTGCAATGTAAAAGAAAAGTATTAAAATAGCACCTTAGGACTTCAAAGCTGGTAAATCCCACCAGGTCCCCTCAGACTGTTGACAGAGTCCGAGTGCAGAGAAAAGAGGACGCTAACTCAGAACCGTTCTCTGAGGTGAGGTTACAGCACTTGTTTATTTAGAGGCTTTTTTTTTTTTCTCCTACTTGAACTAGATAAGAGCGAGCTCACTCTCTAATACCAGATTTATGCTGCCCTATGGGTCTGCCCTTCACCCAAGTCACTTTGAGGGTGCTGAGCAAGAAGCTCTCCATCTACCCACCAGGCTACCTTCCTTGCGTGCCACACGAGAAATTACAGCTGAGCCTCTGCGGACACGCTCAAGGTCACTACGGGAAGTCACCCAACAATTTCCCTGCATGCATTCTGGATCAGAATCCTAAGGAAACCGGGAAGAGTCCCCAGTTAGGAAAGTTCCATCAGGACAGCAGATCCTTTCAGGAGCAAGACTCTTGGGCCTTGACATAGAAAGAAGTGTAACCTCAGAGACAGCAAGGAGAAAAGCTCACCTGCAACAGAAGGAGAAGGGGCATCATCTTTCCATCACCCAGTCTCAGGAATGTGAGAGAAGGGGGTAGACAGAGATGAAAACTACCTTCTCCATTCAAGGAGAGGAATGCACAGCCCAGTCTTGGCAGAGGGTGGTGGGGGAAAGTAAAAAAAAAAAAAAACAAAAAAAAAACACAAAAACCCTACAATGCACTCCTATCATTCCCATTTTTAGAAAAAGTCAATGTGTCTAATTTGAGGGTTAAGATTAATAAAGTATTTGCTTTGGCAAAATTGCACACTGGATCAAACCAAGTGCTGAAGTCACTTGTGCTTGCCACAGGCCCCACATAATTAGGCCCCCAGAGCACAGCCTTAGTATATCACAACATTCCACGTGCCCTGGCCGGATCCAGAGGAGCAATCAACCACCCCGCTTTCCTTCGGAGCAGTGGTGCCCGTATGCAGGCCATGTGGCCTCAGGAACAACAGACAGGCTCGCCTAGAAACACAGCCTCCTATACACACAACTTGCAGTTCACATGTACGTGTGTGCGCGTGCGCACATGTGCCTGTCCAAAAGAGCAGAGCTCAGGGTCGGGATGATGATCTAGCTGCAGGGTGTAGGGGTGAGCGGACGAAGCAGCAGCACAGCGTACCTCCTGGGAAACAGGTGAAAGAGGGAACCGGGGCCCAGGGAGGAACAAGCAACCTGACCCTCTTGCACAGTGCTTAAATGCCACTCTGGGGAGCCCCTGGGCCCCCACCTGGGGAGAAGAGATAACGGTCTAAGTGGTCAGACACTGAGTGTGTTAAAAAAAACAACAACCCCATTTTACGATTTCTTCTCAATGACTAGCACCTTTGGATTCTTTCCACTTGATAAGCTACCACTCTAGAATAAAAATTTAGAACGACAGCACGTTAGATATAGGTGAGGACCGACATAAAATGATGTAGGCTATTTTCTTCATCAGCAGCCTCACTGTCACTAAACACAAATTGTGTGCTGTGAGTACCTCATTTAACCCTCACAACATCTCCAGGGGAGACTTAGCTCCATTTTACAGATGAAGAAACAGACACCCAGGGAGGCAAAGTCGCGTTTCCACAGCAGGTAATTGGGTTCAAACCCAAAGCAGTCTCTCCCATCAGCAAAGGAAATCCAGGACTACTCCTTCTGCAAAACTTACAACATGCTTTAAGGAACGTGCCAAACTCTGGGTATCTATGTAGCGAAGCTGGAAAGCTGTTGCTCCCAACAGCCATGTCAGTGTTCGATGACACGGAAGTGTCCTCCCACTTGTCTTAAGTGCAGTTGGCTCAAGGTTGTAGCTGTAACACAGAACTAAGGATAACTTACACCCAAATCAGGTTAGAATCCAAAAGTTAAACTGTAAGTTTTTCTTAGGAATACACGTGTATCTTCTCCCATACAATCGTGGTGTCACTTCTGCTCCACAAAAGCCTACCCAGGTAATTGCTGAGGTACCCAAGGTTTGGGGACCCCACTCGAGTCAGCTCATCTCTTGAGAGCTAACACAAACCAGAAAAGCGGCCAGAGCAGAGATCAAGAATCTGCATACTACGGCACCTGGGTGGCTCAATCGGTTGAGCGTCCGACTTCAGCTCAAGTCATGATCTCACAGCTCGTGAGTTCGAGCCCCGCATCAGGCTCTGTGCTAACAGCTCAGAGCCTGGAGCCTGCTTCTGATTCTGTGTCTCCCTCTCTCTTCTGCCCTCCCCCTCTCGCATTTTCTCTCTCTCTCTTTCTCTCTCTCTCTCAAAAATAAGCAAACATTAAAAAAAAAATTATTTTTAAAGAATCTGCATACTAAACTCCCTATGTGCCCCTGATACCTTGTTTCCCAGTGTTACACAGAATTCTAACCAACACGGTTCCCTGGTTTTCTAGGAATGGACAAAAATCAGAAACAGCATGTAAGAATTGCTGAGAGAGAGGCGAAGAGGGAATAACACAAAGGTGCCATATCAGCCCACAGGGAGACGGCCTCATGCAATGAACAATTCCAGGGGGTGCCCCAATGTATCTGGGGTCCATATTATGACCAATTTACAGCAAATGAAAGCCACGTATCTTGAGGAAGTAAAGCTGTTCCTAATTCACACAAGACCCTTCAGGCTGGAGTGGGGAAATATCAAAAGACTGAGACACCAGCCCCACCCTGAAGGAGGATCCAATCTAATGGGAGAGTCACACAGCTGACCCCAAGTCAGCAAAGTCTAAATGTGTGGTCAGCCTCCCCTTCGGAATTATTAAGTTTCTACTGGGGGGTGGGGGTTGTTGCTTTTTTCTATTTTGAGCCTTGAAGGCAAGCCCCCACAACACAAGACTGCCTGAGCTGTTGTGCCTGTGAAAGTCCCAGCCTCCTCCAGTAGCTCAGTTCTCCTTCTGTCCAGAAATGCTAGGACGACTCAATCGGTTAAGTGTGTGACTTCGGCTTAGGTCATGATCTCACAGTTTGTGGGTTTGAGCCCCATGTCAGGCTCTCTGCTTACAGCTCGGAGCCTAGAGCCTGCTTTGGATCCTTGGTACCCCACCCCCTCTCTGCCCCTCCCCCTCACTCTCTCTCTCTCGCTTTCAAAATTAAATAAACATTAAAAAAAAAAAAAATGCTAGGACAGTGGATGATGCCCACAAGTCCCATCCTGCTCCGCCAGCCTGGGCCCCATCTGGCTTGCTAGACCTGATCAGTTCCCTTCCGGACACTTCACCGCACAACACCAGGCACCGCAGAATTAGTCGTGCAAGACTGCCATCTGCAAAGGGGCAAACAGCATTCCAGTGTGGGGTGCCAGGGGCACATCCCTCCTCCTCCTGTCCTAACTCAGCCTGCCAAAGCTTAACAGCTAGGCATCTGAAAGTACCACCACTGGGTGATAGCATTCACAACCACGGTCTTTGTTGAGTACAGGAGAGTAAGTAGGGGAGAGGACAGGCCTTCCTGGGATGGGGAGAAGAGGGGAATGAAGATAAAGAGCTGGAGGATGGAGAGTCCCCCAACCATCCTCTGCCTCATTCTTCTTTTCCTCCCCTTTCTCTAATCAGCCGTCACTAGGTTAGAGTTATCAGAGGGCAAGGGATGTTGGCAGGGCGTGAGAGGAGGGGGTTGGTAATATTAGGAGATAGGAGATTCCCTATTTACCTTGCAGCAAGTAGGGAAGACATCTACACATGGAAGATCCGCCATAGAACTTCCACAGTTTCACAAGAGGACCATTAAAACAGCCTTGCAAAAGTAAATTAAGAAAATTAATTAATGTTATCTAAGCATGTAGTTGAGAATTCTAGAGTTTTCCACAACATCTTCCTACAGGGGCACCTATGGGGAATAATTTCACTTAGAACATTCAAAACTCTTCTGCCCCCATCCCACTGCTGTTTTAGAGCCTCCCCCTTCCAAAAACAAGGTTGGCATGGCAACCCCGGCACCAGTCACCGTGGTCCCTAACCACATCCGCCAGGGCTTGGCATGCTGAGGCGTGTGCCAACTCCGTTGTCTGTAGGGCACTCCTGGCCACAGTGCACAGCAAGCTATAATCAAGTCAGAAACCATCGCATTCGTATAGAACTCGGCTCAACATAAATATTCATTAAATGTGAAAACCTATGGTGATGCAATCTTGAGACTGCAAATTTAAACACAAGAGTCAGGAAATGCAAAAATTACCACTGCCACTGCAACGTGAAATCACCCACACGGCACATTTAATGCCACAAGCGAGTTTCTATGTGTCCTAGAGATTTAAACCTAATAACACCAAAATTTCAAAACTACACATTAGGTGCTTGTTTAGTTCCCTGGATGACATTCACTAATAGGCATTGGAACATTTCTGGAGTGGATATGCCAGGAAGGGGCACAGAAACCCTCTACTATAAGTGAAATATAACACATCATGGGTACACTCTAGAATCTTCCAGACAGTCCCAGGGCCCATATAATAGCCACTATTCCACAAAAACAGCAACAATAACCAAAACAACAACAACAACAACTCAATATGCCAATATGTACATAACCAAGCAATAATTCAATAATTCCCATATGTTTATAGTGGGCCCCATAAAGAGTAGAAAATCAAATGTTTATTAAATTGAAATTTCAATTTCTTCCACACAAAGCCTGCTGGCCTCTTTAGAAACACTACTGTAGTCCTTTAAAACTCTGCTTTCCACCCAGCACTTAAAACACAGGATCAAGGACCATGCCAGACAGTCCAAATGAGGTAACAATATGGTACAAATTTAAGTAGGGACGTAGGGACCCATATACAGTTGCTTCTGATGGGTCATACTGGAGTTACAGTATTGCTGTATACAGTTTTGCTATTCCTCAAAAGTACCAATTTTCTAAGTGCCACCAAAATATTATCCAAACTTAAATAAAACACACTCCTTAAAAGTCTACAGTCAGGCTGGGACGTTCTCTTCTCCAGCATGCTTTGGACAATGTACCCAGGTAGTTGCATGCCAGGCTAGAAAGGAGTTAAGAGAAGGCATCATCCCCTTGCCCACATCTCCTTTTCTAGCTTCCTGGAGAGCAGGGGCAAGGTGAAATTACTGTGAGTCTGGTCCATCCCAACTGTTTGGAATAGCCCTGGGACACACCCATGTCTACAAGCTGCTTGTGAATTGTTTCTACAATCATAGAAAGTTCTCCCTCCAAAAAAGCCAAGTCTTTTTCTGGCCACACTAACATCCCCATCACTATGCTATCCCCAAGTATTATGATCTAGAAAAAGGATTTTAATTCAGTAAATATTAGAGAGTTGTACTGCCAGGCAATAGGGGGGGTAAGGCGCAACCCCCGCCTAGTGGGAGCTGTGATCTTGTGGGGAAAGGAAACCATTAACAAGAGGACAACTACAATGAGGAATTTAAGACCAGCTGCCAAGTGAAGGAAGGAGTGCTTGGGTTCAAAGGAATACACTGGTGGAAGAGGAAACGTGTGATGGGAAGGACTGGACATGTGGCCCCTGAAAGCAGGGAAGGAACCAACCGCAGAGGAGAGGGCACAGAACATGGAGGCACAGAAATGTATTACAGCAGAAGGGTGCTCAGAATGAACGGCGCAGACGAAGGAAAGCCCAGGACCCATTCAGGGAACAAGGGTGGAACACACAGGACCCAGGTCTGCAGCCCAGAGGCGGTAAGCGGACGGGGGCGGACAGGGGCGGACAGGATGGTGCTGGAGGGACTGCCCAGGTCACCCATGTGCTCAGTTGGGTGGTTAACAGTGGGATGGTCCTGAAAGATTTTGATCAAGGTTGGGCCGAGATCAAAGGTTACTATGGAAAGATGAGGCTGGTGGGGGGGAGGAAAAATGGACTCCGAGAGCGAGAACGTGAGGCAGGGAGACCTCCGGGCAGCCTCTGGCATGAAGAGGTAAGGTCAGCGAGGAAAGAGGAAATCGAGCACCATCTTGAGTACACCATTTCCCTTTGACCTGGTCACAGGCTACCTTGATTTCGATTTTGAAAAGGCTTTGCAAGTCAAGCTTGCGACATTCTTTACATGCCATTGGCTGTCTGCTTACCACGGACTCCAGCACCGAGGCACGTTCTGAAAAGATGAGAAATCTCCGGGTACTCTGTGTCATTTCCCCAAATTGCATAAAGGGGCTGAACACACATGTAAAATGGGTTTAAGTAATAGTGTACAACTAGGTACAAAGAAAAACACTCTATGTTGAGTATGGGACAAGCCTTGGCAACCAGGACAACCTGGCCGGCAGCTGGCCTTCTAGGGCAGAATCCGGGGAAGGCACTCCCAAGCTGCACGCTGAGACAGAAACAAGATAATACAGGTGAAAGTGCACTGGGGACCCTAATGCACCAGGCACATGAAAGATTTTCTGGAACTCAACCACCAAAGTGGGAGGCTGTTCTAGAAAGACCAGCACCGGGGAGCCCCAAGACCAGACTTCTAATCACAGCTCCTCTTGTGACCTAAGGCCCAAGGCCCTTGCCCCCAGTCCCCTCACTGTAAAAAGACAGCTGAGCCATAGCATTTTCAGGGTGCCCTCCAGTTGAAACAGTAACTCTAGAGGTCAAAAGAAACCAAGGAGCAAAAAGAGAGGCAGGACACAGATCTTCATGAAGACACAGGCCAAATGACTTCAGCCTTCGAGAAGAACAAGAGAAAATGGAAGCCCCTGTACCAAAGTAAAAAGAACACTAGTCACACAGAGCCAGGTGAGCCCTCCCCAGCAGCGAAACTAGAGCCTCATGGGGTCCACTGAAGCATCATAATGCCACAACAGGACATCAGGCACATTGGGTGGTTGAGGAAGGAAAGAGAGGAGACTCACCAAGCACAACTTAAACGCTTTTGGCTTCAGGACTTTCAGAGAAAGGTTGGCCAACTCCAGTGCCTACAGGGGCCAGGCGTGGGTCAAGGTAATTACCACTGAGCGAAGTAAGCCAAAGCAATGCAATAGAGACTGATGAACTTGAGGGCCCATGTCCCATCTGAAGGGCACGGCAGTTATCCCACGGGGCAGGCTAGGCTGTTGCCATGCAAAAAAGTGGACCTGATGTTGCCAGTCTTTTAATTTTTCAAGAAGAGCCAAAGCCCTAGATTTTGATGTAAAATTTCAAGATGTTTAACAGGAATCAAAGAAAATACCAGGAACCAGTTTCAGCCCTTGGTCCTGCTGTTTTGAATGCACCCCTGGTGAACCTGCGCTTGGCTCCACTCGTATGTCTGCCCAACGCCAACTAATGGCAGCGTCACTCTGAATGAAAGGACAGATTCGTAAGGCCTTTCTGAACCTGGCCTGTTCACAAGCAGAGAGCCTGTTCTATGGGAACACTGCGGGGCACAAAACAGTGAATGCAGGAGCAGCACCCTCCTGGGCCACAATCTGTCGCCACAGGATGTGCAGACAGCGCGGTGGTGCCTTCCGTGAGGTGTTCTCTAGGCCTCCCCGCACAGCCATCTGCCTGGACAGCCGCCCCATCCCCTGCCCAGAACACAAGAGCGGCCTGCTGCTCCTGAATCACACTCAGATACCTATGAGGGAGGACCCACGAAACCACGCCAGGTACCTTCCCTTTGATACAGACATTAGTCATAACTCAGATCCTCGCGGGAGAGGGGAAAAAAAGCCAGTATTTTACTATCCACTAAGAGAAACGGACAGACTTTCACTTGTAAGAAGTCGCCTTTGGGATTTTTTTTTTATTGCTGTTGTTATGCTACCTGTTATGAGCAGGAATAGGTGGAAACATGTATGCCAACCTGGCAAGGAGTATAAACTAAAACCACCCTTCTGCAGAGCAATCTGACAACACATACCAGGAGCATTCAAAATGTTTACACCACTTGACCCCATCCATGGTCCCAATTCTAGAACTTTATCCTTTGAAAATAATCAAGAAATACAGAACGGATGTTCCCCACAGCCATTCCTTAGAATAATGGAAGGCAAGAGTATGCTACACAGACACTAAAAATGTTTCAAAGCATTGAGCAACAGGAAAATACTCAAGGTGGACAGAGCGTTATAAGCACCAGGTAATGCTTTCTCCAATTTTCTTTAGAATCCCTCCAAGCTCACATGAAAACGAGAGGAAAAGTTGGACCAGAACACAAAAGGTTAACAGAGGTTATCTTTAGGTAGTGGGATTCATTTTCTCCTTCATACTTTTCTAGATCTTCCAAACATTTTCTGATGTTTACCTGCAATAAACACGTATTATTTTTACAATTAAAAAAAAAGTTACAGGGATGTCTGGCTAGCTCAGTTGGTGGAGCACGGGACTCTCGATTTCAAGGCTCTGAGTTCAAGCCCCAAGTTGGGTGCAGAGATTCCTTAAAAATAAAATCTTAAAAAAAAAAAAAAAAGTAAGTTACAGGTGATTTTTTTTTTTTTTAAAAGAAGATTTTGGCCCTGACTAGAAACAATGTAAAATTAATCTACTCTTCTGGGGCTAATTTAACTGCCCAAGTTTGTATGGGAGAAATCACAGAAATGACATGCTTTATCAGCGGTGCAGAAAAGGTGATGTTTTTCTCTACACTGTATCCACCGTAGAGACTCAATAAATATCTGCTGACAAGTTAGCACACTCAAACTAAATTCAAGTAAAAAATCAAATTTTAATCGAATTCTTACAGCACTGGATAGGCCCTTACACACACCCAACTGAGCATGACCTTTACTATTTTTTTTTTAATTTTTTTTTAACATTTATTTATTTTTGAGACAGAGAGACAGAGCATGAACAGGGGAGGGTCAGGGAGAGAGGGAGACACAGAATCTGAAACAGGCTCCAGGCTCTGAGCGGTCAGCACAGAGCCCGATGCGGGGCTCAAACTCACGGACCGCGAGATCATGATCTGAGCCGAAGTCGGACGCTTAACCGACTAAGCCACCCAGGCGCCCCAACTCTTTTATTTTTAACACACAGCAGCTTGGGCACAGAAATCCCCATTCCAACATACATTTTTAACATCAAACTGCTAGGATCCTCAAAGTATGCTTTTCGCATCAAGTCTACACATTGAGTTTCTAAACAACCATCTCACAATGCTGGAGAGAGCAGGGGATTAATACCAAGTCTTACAACACATCTTAAGGGCAATAAAAATAAAATGCTCTCCCTTGAACCACAATAGGCCAGCTGACCTCATTCTCTTCACACTATCATGAGTCAACAGAGCTGCTAAAAATCAGACTTTAAAACATCTCATTCAAGCTACAAATGAAACAAAGAACCTCTACTCTTTACCTCCTCCCTATCCTGTTTGACAGGTATAAAAAGGCACGTCTCCACAAAGGGGTTATCAGCTTCAACCTCAAAGGTGGGTAAAAACGAGTCGGAAAAGGCCAGAAGGCTCAAATCCACATACTCTGTCATTACATACGTGTTTCTTCAGAATGGGTTGCCCAGACCTACACTTTGCAGCCTGGCCTGGGTGTTCAACCCTCAGTATCCTGTCCTACCATACAAGACTTGTGCTTTGCGTGCAAGTCTGTCCCCAACACTCAGCTGCCTGAGGCCAGGGACGGTGTCCTGTGACCTCACCTCGCCCAGGGCCTGGTGGACAGAAGGCAGCAGTGGATACCTGTCCACAGAAGGAATACAGCACCCATAGAGAGTTTTAACAGCCAGGAGGATGGAATGAGCAGGGAGAATCCACAGCTCTAGGCTCTTAGAATCTTTTATTTCATTTTATTTAAAAAGAAGCTATTTTTTTTTAATGTTTATTTATGTTTGAGAGAGAGAGTGCGAGCAGGGGAGGGACAGAGAGAAACAATCTCTCAGAGGCAGAGCATCTGCCAGCGCAGAGCCCAACGCAGGGCTCGAACTCACGAACTGTGAGATCATGACCTGAGCCGAAGTCAGACACCTAACCCACTGAGCCACCTGAGAGCCCGGCTTTTACAATTTTTTATATCAGATAGTCAGGGAACATGTAGTTTGTGCAATGTAAGAAAGGGGCTGCGTGTGGGGCACAACCTCTTTGGAGAAAGCGATGGAGACTTCGACATGGCTCTAAAAAGTCAGCCACCGGGCACCTGGGTGGCTCAGTCGGTTAAACGTCCGACTTCGGCTCAGGTCACGATCTCGCGGTTCGTGGGTTCAAGCCCCGCGTCGGGCTCTGTGCCGACAGCTCAGAGCCTGGAGCCTGCTTCGGATCCTGTGTCTCCCTCTCTCTCTCTGCCCCTCCCCTGCTCATGCTCTGTCTGTCTCTGTCTCTCAATAAATGTTAAGGAAAAAAAATTTCTTTAAGTAGCTATAGGAAGGAGTTGTGTCTCACACCAGAAATCCCTTAGATGCCAGAGCACCTGTGGCCATTCCGACTTTCCCAATAGCCAAAAAACAATCAAAGAGCCACTGAGTGACAGTTGTACACTTCAAGTCACTGGTCCCTCTTCCCAAATTTGGCCGATAGGCTCTTCATGGGAAAAACAAGTCGAATGACACTTCTATGCAAGAAAGAGAGACGGAAGGAGGAGACAGATCTCTGTAAGTGTAGGGAGGGCATCTTCTCCGCTGAAGTTACAGACTCACTTATTGCTCAGTCATCCTGGGTTTATATCTGACTTCAAACTACACCATCAGTTCCCATAATCTCATCCCAAGCAGAAGCAAGTGCCAACTGAAGCAGTCTTGTAAAAACAGAAATGGCTTAGAATCACACAGACCTGGGTTTGAATCTCAGCCCCACTACGGACATGCTCAGTAACTTAGAAAGTGACTTCATTCTCAGAGCTCAGTTTCCTCATCTGAAAACCTGGGACATGCCGTCTTAGCTCGCCCATGAAATGTGGGCACAGCACTGTGTCCAGAGACTGGCACACAGGAAGCACTTGGCCATCAATAGCTACCTTATAAAGCTCTGACAGAGGGAAAGACTGAGCGAGTCAAAATTTACATCAGAGGAGAAAAGCAACATTTAAACCCAATGCACAATTTAATTCCCCAATTATACACCTGACCCTAAAGCATGCTTCTGCATCTGCTCTCTCTGGCATACTCAGCCGAAATGCAGCCAAAAATGACAGAAAGCCTCCAAGCCTGGGAGTCTGGAGACCCGAACAGTTATCAGGTCATCTCTACCTCGCCACATACCCTGGTCAAGGCACTTCACTTCTCTGGATCTCCTTATCTAACACATTAAAGGGCTGAATCTGTTCTTCTGATTATCAAGATTGATTTAAATGTCATTTTTGTCATGAACCATAAATCCACATTCCCCAGACTTGGGAAACACCGACAGGAAGCAAAGTTTTCACATGGCACATATTCAGGTTAATGATGATTCTGAATTCCAAGCCCCGACTGTTATTTCCACAGACACTAGGGCTTGGCTATGAACTATTCTCCATGGGTTTGTCCATCCGTAACAGCTGTCCACATTAGAGCTTTCTCAATACTCAGTGTTTTGTCAAGTAAAGAACGTCTACAGACCCTTATAATGCCACGTATCCTGCCCCTTAACATGCATGCACACAGGTTACTCGCATACAGCCTGGAGTAATCATACCAGTGGTCCACCACAACCAGAGAGACGTCCGTTCTTGCCATCTAATGCCAAGTAACTTTCTGGAAATAACAACCAAAAAGGAAAGATAATCCCAGAATTTATTAGCCAAGCCAAAGGAAGTTACTCATCAATTAATCCAAGCCCAGTAAGACCCACTGCCTGCCTGATATCGATTCTAAATCCATCATTCAGTCACGAAATATTAAGTGTCTGACAAGTGGCAGACACTGGGGACCCAGAGATGGATCCAGGGATGAGCAAAAATAAACAGACCATGACCATGGGGTCAAGGTCCACAAGAGAAGGTGTGAGGGGCTGTTCAAGGCATTTCAACATCGAAAGATGCTCCATTTTGTTTTCCAGTAAATGATGAGAAGGAAAACATTTACAATCTGCTCTCGCACATGCTGCATTCAGATCGTCACCTTCTTGCACTCCACCCTCTAGATGCAAAAAATTCTTTGAGTCACCATTTTCTCACTTCACCCAAGGATAATGTGTTTAACTAGTACCAGATGGATGCACAGGAGAGAAGTTATTCGTTACAGACAATGGATGTCTTAGGAACCAAGGGCTCAATTCTGTGGGGAAACCCACTTGGGAAGGATTATCATGCATCCATACACATCTATCACTATGAGCGACTGTGGACTCCAAAAACAGTATGGGGTCTGGTACAAAACAGAGTTTTGGTAAACATTTATTGGATGAATATGCTCCACGGAGACACACAAACCTGGAGACTTCTCTACAACTCTTGCCAGCCTGGGTCCCACATCACTCCAAATTCTTAGTAATGGACTATTTGATGATGAGTATCAGATTAGTGTTTCTCTTTTTCCTCTTGGGGAGGAGGGGCATCACAGAACCCCCCAAGAGGCAAAATTGTGTACCTTCTCAGGAAAACAGAAGTGCACATACACAAGTGCAGGTGCATGTAATTGTGCGTATAATTTCAGGGGTTCACAGGCCCTCTCTAGAAGTCTGTGACCCTCAGGTTAAGAACCCCTATGCTAGATTCTTAGAAATGAGACTCAATTAATGTCCAAATCTAACCAGCCACGTTCGATTTATTTGGCAAAAATACAAGCAAAGGGGCCAGACGGGCCTGGGTTTCCATCCAGGTTTTATCATTTGCCAGCTATGTGAGGTTCGAGAAGTCACATCGCCTTTCTCGGCCTCGGTTTCCTCGTCTGTAAAATGGGTTAAGAGTAGTTGCTAATTCCAGTTAAAGTCAGGATGAGATGAGCAAACGCACGACGTGCTTGGCACGGTGCCCTGTATGCACAAGATGGCGGCCATCACCACTTTCCCTCCAGTCTGCGGAATCTACGCTTGCCTCCCACTACCATCTATCTGCACCTCCGTTCAGGGCTGCATTAACAGCTCCCATGGGATCTTAGGGAACAAGGCAGAAAATGAGAGCCCCTGAGAATTCATGAGGTCACAAAACATAGCCCTAACGTTTTCCCCCAAATCAACTGCTTGGTTTTAACCTATGAAGGCCCTTCTGACAGACAGTCGGCGATCTCTTTCTGTGTAAATCCAGGTCAGCTGCCGGCACACAATTGTTCTATTAGGCCAAGTCAATTTTTAGAGGCAGGCCTGTTCACTTCAAATGGAGATGAAAAGCAAAGTGTTTGATCAAATACCGAACTGCAGAACCACACTGACAGGGAAACAAGGCAGAGGAATTAGTTTCCTAAAATTATTCTCTGTGATACCCTTGGTTAATATTGGATGTTTAAGGATGTCACTCAGCCCTTCTGACCTACCACCCAGCTTCCCCCAGCTTCCATGGCTAAAGGCACTGGCTTGGGTCTTAAACGTTCTCAGCTCTCCTCTGCTTTCAAGACCATTCAACACTTAACCCAGGCTCCAGAAAGGCCAATTTTAAAGTTACACAAAACCTATCATTCAGACTCCTTCTACAAATGAATTTCTCAAGCCTTTCTAAATATTTGACTTCAAGGGAAAAAAATGCATTTCCACTTTAAAACAATCTTTCATCTCTAGCGATGCAAATTTTCTTTGTTTGTTTAACCAATCCAGATACCACCAGCCAGTGTTTAATCAGGCCTTTATTTAACATCGCTAACCATGTGAGTTGCACAGCCAAGTCTGAAAGTTTCAGATAATGATCTCATAATAGCAACAAATTGGTTCAAAGATGAAATATGTATCAATATATCTAAGAACCCTTTAAAGTTCCACACTTTAGAATGACAGGGCTGTAATTAATTCCTCCAGCATTCAGACTGTATGCCTGACATTCTTACACAAGCAAATGGATTTCAATGCTGCATGAATAATATAATTAATAGCATTTCATATCCACATACTGTTTTCACAGCTTTCACAGATGAAGATGTCAAAAAAAAAAAAAAATCTCTCTTCTCAACAGAGCACACTGGTGACCTTGGGAAAGTTATTTAAGCCTAAAACGCACAAGCAGAGAACCAAGAATCCTGTGACTAATCCCAAGGTTTTAATTACTATCTCGCTCTGACACTGACACACACACACACACACACACACACACACACTCTCTCTCTCTCTCTCTCTCTCTCTCTCTCTCTCTCTCTCTCTTAACCCAGTCTCCCCCTCCCCTTCCATGCAAATGACCAAACAGGTACTCTAATTAGAAGTATCTGGGGCAAACCAGACTGTGACAAGGTATCTCCTGTCACTGTATATAATAGGGAGGGGGAAAAACAGTAACAAACCAATTTCCTATCTTAGAACACTTAAAGTAAAGAGACTCCCAAACAGATCTTTTTTTCCCCTTAACCATGAACAACAATGCTACCGAACCCCACTGGAAAAAACAAAACGCCATGTTGCAATGCTGCTATTAGGTTTTAGTTATAGGAGAATGAACTCTGCTCTGAAGACCATAAAATATTAAATAGCAAATCACGCAGGGTTATTTTAAGACAGTAAATAAAAGGAGGTTTGAAAAGTTCAACAAGGCGCTTAGAAAACATGATTAATCTGAAGCTGAACACCAATGTGTTCCTTCTACATTGTCATTTTTCATACAAAATGTTACATTCCCTCTCAGCAGTCCTGAAACACCAGCTTTCCTTACAAAAACATTTTTCAGGGCTGACAGGGGCCACACCAGTTACTTCAGTCGAGCAGTATTCAAATAACTAATAAAAACATGCCAGCCTCTGTATACACACAGCCCTGAAAGCCATGCTGAGTTCCCTCCATCTGGGCACCCATGAGGTTCAGCGAGTAGGCCCCTGCAATAAAGTTATTAAAGATATGGAGAACACCAAGAAATGACTATTCAGACAGCTCAGATAAACTCACCAACACTGTGCAGTTATAAAGGAATTAAGGACACCTATTAGTGATTGCTTAAGAGGTCAACTTATTAAATACCATTTAAGTCATTTTTCTTTACTTAGCAATTGTTGACTGAATTTTTTTTTTTTTTTTTTTTTTTTTTGGCTAGGCTAATGGACTACAAAAGAGATAAGCACTTCAAAAAGATTCAAAAGGGAATAGATTCCTTCTGCCAAATTCACACATTCTCTCTACTCACAAGGATAAAATAGCTACAAACGGTGTGTTTAAACTGCTAATTTTGTATTAAATGGTGAACCCAAGATTATCTCCAAAGCACAGCACTACCCATAATGGAGAGCCAGCCAGACAAACTACGGTGGAGAAAGAGTATAAGTTAAAACACTGCAGATAAAAATCACAAACTTCAAAAGTCTCCTTCAAGTAGTGAAGTGCCATATTAAAACATCTTTTCTCTTAGAAGGCTGTAAATCAAACATTTCTAAAGCCATCAAGGCGCACTGAAAGACTCAAAGAGGAGTTACAAGGAGCAAGCTTTAAGATCCAAACTATTCTTGAAGGCTGCAACTGAAATGTGTAGGAATCTTCAACAGACCATCTTCTCTAAAGCTTATAAACTAAAGGCCATAATTATAACATTAGCAAGGAAAAAAGTGCAAAAGCCTTTAACATACATAGTCACAGGACTCAAACATGTGTTTCCCCTTTTATTTACCCTGCAGAAGTTTAAGATGGGGATAAGAGCTCTGTGAGGCAAGGCTGCTGATTAATCGCTTGGCAGGGATGCCTCCCCCAGCTTTGTAAGGACACACCTCTAAGGAGCCAAGTTGCACAGCTCCCTGCCTACCCACCTAGGGCTCTGAGTATGCACGGCGGTAGGAGAAAGGAAGAAGCTGCTATGCAATCATCCATACGCTTCCCTTCTCTTCATTCATAACTCATCCAAGAGTAAAGCACAGAAGGCCCAAAGCTTAGAAGTCTGCAGACACCCCATCGCCTCCAAAAAGGCTCCAAAACAAGCCAACCATTTCAAATCGCCCGCATCCGAGGCATGCATATTAACCGCCCTAAGTGGGCTGGCAGTCTACTAACAAGTTGACAAAATCATAGCCAAGGAAGCGGGAAGGCATCTACCCAGCTCAGCGACCGCAGAGGCTTCAGCTCGGCCCCACCTCCAAAGTGTAGGCACAGCTTAAAGCTCTCCCCAGCCAGCTTCCTTTGGACACAGACCTCTCTCATTGGGAGCAATGAGAGGTGGGGAGGCCCTGTCAGTGAGCGACCCTGTCTCCCCATTTCCAGGCCCTCCGCAGAAGTCCTTGGCCCAGGAGCGGGCAGGCAGTCTCCCTCCCACCCTCTGTAATCCGAGGCACGCAGCGAAGGCTGCCTTCTACGGCCACTCCAGGGCACTCGCGATCCCCACTCTCCGGCCAGCTCCCCCTGCTTTCCTTGCCTGCCGCTGCTCGTCCACAGCCCTGCAGGGAGGTCAGCGCCCAGGTGAGTGAGGCTGGCGGCAGGTTCCAGAAAAGAACCTAATGGTGTACAGCCTCTCAGACAAACCTTGGCTACTCCCAAAAAGAACGTGCAGGGATGGAAAGCAAAGCCTGCAACCTGAAACAAGCCACCCCATCCTTCATCGCTCATCTTCCCAAAGTTGGCATTCAACAGGTAGTTCCAGGACTTCCACCTGAGGCAAGTCGAATGCCCAACCGGCCCAAGGGGGGCCGTCCCAACGCGGGTACCAGACCCGGGGTCTCCCTCCCGCTCCCCCCGTACCCGCAGGAGGCCAAGCCCCCACGTGCGTTCGCCCCCCGCTGCGGCGCCCCGGAGGCCGCGTCCCGCCCGCCGGCCGGGGAAGGATGCCGCCGGCCTCCTCACCACCCCTCCCGCCCGCCCGCCCGCCAGCCCGCGGCGGGGTCGGCGGGCGCAGCCCCCGGAGCCATCTTGTGGCGGCGCGGGGCCCGGGCGGCGGGCAGCTACCTGCACGATCTCGCCCTCCGCGCTGAGCGTGGCCCCGGCCCGCGAGAAGCGGCCCGTGAGGCCGGTGGTGTAGGTGGTGTAGTCGCCGCTCGGGCTCGACTCGAACAGCACCACCTCCACAAACGCCGTCTCCTTGGCCCGCGCCGCGCCGGGCCCCGCGGCCGCCAGCAGCAGCCCGAGAAGCAGCGGCAGCGGCGGCGGCGGCGGCAGGCGGCGGCCGCGGGGGCCGCGGGGGCGGCGGCGGAGGCGGTGGCGGCGGCGGCCCGGGGCCCCTGGGCGCCCGCCCGAGCGCGGCCTCATGGTCCTGCGGCGGGAGGGCGCGGAGGGCGGGCGCGGCCGAGCATAGTCGCGGGCCGGCGGAGGACCGAGCGCGGGCGGACGCCTCACAGCCCCATCGCGGCGGCGGCGGCGGCTTTGTGGGTCGCAGGCTCGGCTCGGCTCCCCCGGCCGTCGCGCCGCGGCCCTTTCATCTGCTCCACGTGAGGGGTTATCCCCGCCCCGGCAACGTCGTGACCCGCTCTCCCCTCCCTCCCCGCACTCGACCGCCGCGGCCGCCGGGGGGGAGCGGGAAGGCGGGGCAGGCGCGGCGGGGGGCGGCCCGACGGCCGGACACGCCCCCGCGCTCGCCACGCCCCCTCGCCCCGCCCCGCCCCTCGCCTCCTGCGCCCCACCCCATTGTTCTCGCCCCGCCCACCGCCCACCGTCTTGCTCCGCCCCATCGTCCTCGCTCCGCCCCCTCCCCACCGTCCCTACCCCGCCCCCTCGTCCTCGCTCCGCCCTAACGCTCTAGCTCCACCCCTTCGTCCGCGCTCCGCCCTCGGCGGCAGACATTTCTCCTTACGGTTGCCAGAGTTCGGCGGGAACCCGGACAGCATCCTGCTCCCCGGCGACTGCATTCTCTCTGGAGGCCCCACGCCTCCTGGTCCGGTGTGGTAGTTAGGGCCTTGTCCTTCCCGGCTCTGCGACCCCAATCCACAGTTCCTGGGAGCCCGCACCCGGCTCTCCACTCTCACCCCCACCTCGAATGGGATCGAATGAGAAGCCCCCGCGGGTCAGGGCCGTTTGCAACTCAGCCTTGCAGGGCAGCGTGTGGTTCTGCACCGGTGTCGCTAAGACAGTTACTCTCAACTGTTTGGTGGTGGGGGGCAGCGAGGGGAGGCTTTTAGCCGTTGGATTCTGATGGAGTTCATCTTTCTGCAGCCCCAGAGACTGTAACTCAAACAGCCCCCAGAGGGGTTCTGAAACTGAGTCTATCCGTGTGCAGAAGGCCAGAGGATTCCAACACCATCACTCTTTATGCACAGAATGATGGCTGCCAAATTAATGTACCAAAGACATGCTCCAGGTCCCAGGGGTCCCCAACCTCCCAGAAGATAAACTTTCAACAACCTGCTCCTCTTTGGAGCATGCATTTCTTCGTCATCTAGTCCTATGAGAATCGAAACCCTCAAAACTGGGATTCAATTCCCACTTCCCCCGTGGAGTTTTCTTTCTTTCAGCAAAATGGCTTTGTTCAGATATTAGCAAATATTTGGTTAGGATGATCTGCTTCTACTTGCTACCACACCCAAAATATTAAAAAGACGAAAAGAAAAGAAAACTCATTGAGCATTGTCTTGAATAAACAACTTACCAAGGTTACATTTTAAAATAGAAAAAATATTTTCAAAATGTGGAATAGAAAATACATGAAAAAACCCATGGATCTGCGTTGCCGCATTTGGACCACCCAGAGTTTCTGCTTAGGAGGGAGGCACCTGGGAAAGCAGGGCTTTGCATATACAGCAGCCTCTTAGTTTCCTCAGAATCAAGCCTAACTGGTGCCGGCTGGATCTGGGCAACATCAGTCCTGAAATCTCCCCAGAGGTGGCACAGTCCAGTCATTAAAAGGGAAGTCAATTACTACAGCCCACCCATGACAACTGCAATATTTAAAATTCAAGGTTACCATCCACTGATGAATGAGTCAACAAAAACAGTATATCCATACAATGGAATGAAGTACTGATACAAGCTACAACATGAATGAACATTAGGGTAAGTGAAAGAGGCCAGTCACAAAGGACCACATAGTGTGTGATTCCATTTATATGAAATGTCCAGAATAGGCAAATCTACAGAGACAGAAAGTAAATTAGTGGTTGCCAAGAGGCTGAAGGGAGGCAGGAATGGGTAGTGACTGCTAATGGGTTTCTTTCGGGGGTGATGAAAATGTTCTGGAATTAGATAATGCTGATGGTTGCACAACTCTGTAAATATACTAAAACCCACTGAATTATACACTGTAAAATGATGCATTTAATCATATGCCAATTATATCTCAATACAGTTGTTAAAAAAATTCAAAGTCTTTAGTGGTATTTTCATGCAAACACACACACACACACACACACACACACACACACACACATATATACACACGGGATACTGTGTAAGGATATTCTCTACTCTTTGAAGGCTCACACCCTCAGTACCCAGGCTGCTCTATTTAAAATGGTAGTGTGTCCCCATCCCCAAATCCCTATCTCCCTTAGTCGGCCACCCCCCTGGCATTTATCACCTTCTAACATACGAAATAATTTGCTTATTTATTTTTGTCTCTCTTCCACGCCCCACATACACACATGCCAGAGAACAAACTCTATAATGGCAAGGATCTTGTCTTGGTCACTGACTTAGGCCAAGGCTGCCTGGCCCAGAGTAGGCACTCAATACATATTTGTTGCATGAATTAATGACTAAATGAATGAGTGATAAGCTCATCGTTTTGTATCCCTCCCATTTTCCAGGACATTTGGGGCAGCTTGTTAACTAACAGCTGTTTAGGAGCACCGGACTTCATGGGACCAAAATAAATTCTGAATGTGGAGAAGGGCAGCAATCCTTCCTCTTAAGGATTGCAATAAAGAAAACCCAGACAAGGGTCAAAAAAGAAACTGGCTTCAATATTTAAAACTCTGCTTAAAAGAAATACATCGTTAATTAAACACAGGCCAGCAACACAAAGGTAACACAATTCATCTCTCACCAGTGTAAAGCTGTTTAGAAATGGAGATACTTAGTATCCAAAATCTATAAAGAGCTCACCAAACTCCACACCCGAAAAACAAATAACCCAGTGAAGAAATGGGCAGAAAACATGAATAGACACTTCTCTAAAGAAGACATCCGGATGGCCAACAGGCACATGAAAAGATGTTCAGCGTCGCTCCTTATCAGGGAAATACAAATCAAAACCACACTCAGGTATCACCTCACGCCAGTCAGAGTGGCCAAAATGAACAAATCAGGAGACTATAGAGGCTGGAGAGGATGTGGAGAAACGGGAACCCTCTTGCACTGTTGGTGGGAATGCAAATTGGTGCAGCCGCTCTGGAAAGCAGTGTGGAGGTTCCTCAGAAAATTAAAAATAGACCTACCCTATGACCCAGCAATAGCACTGCTAGGAATTTATCCAAGGGATACAGGAGCACTGATGCATAGGGCCACTTGTACCCCAATGTTCATAGCAGCACTCTCAACAATAGCCAAATTATGGAAAGAGCCTAAATGTCCATCAACTGATGAATGGATAAAGAAATTGTGGTTTATATACACAATGGAATATTACGTGGCAATGAGAAAAAATGAAATATGGCCTTTTGTAGCAACGTGGATGGAACTGGAGAGTGTGATGCTAAGTGAAATAAGCCATACAGAGAAAGACAGATACCATATGGTTTCACTCTTATGTGGATCCTGAGAAACTGAACAGGAACCCATGGGGGAGGGGAAGGAAAAAAAATAAAGAGGTTAGAATGGGAGAGAGCCAAAGCATAAGAGACTGTTAAAAACTGAGAACAAACTGAGGGTTGATGGGGGGTGGGAGGGAGGAGAGGGTGGGTGATGGGTATTGAGGAGGGCACCTTTTGGGATGAGCACTGGGTGTTGTATGGAAACCAATTTGTCAATAAATTTCATAAAAAAAAATAAATAAAAATAAATAAATAAATAAGAGAATACAAAAAAAAAAAAAAAGAAATGGAGATACTTACTGAGTAATGAAATTTCACCAAAATCTGATGGGCAGTGAGGGGAGATGGGAAATAACTTCAAATGAGAGATAAGACCCATTGGCTAGGGTAAGTGAATCAAGTGATAGGAGTGAAGAGAAGTAGTACTCATTCATTATTTTTCGTGGAACATCCCTAGAGGCCATCCTGAGAGTAACTTATCTTGTGCTCTTCTCTGCCTATCAGACGCAGCTCAGATGAAAATAACCAAGAACAGGTGCATCAGTATCAGTTAGAGGTGCCAGATCTTTGGTAAATCTCATTGACTTAGGCCAAAAACCTCACAAAGCTTTGGGAAACTTTCTGCCATCGAAGTTGTATTTAAATGACCAAATAGGGGGGCACCTGGGTGGCTCAGTTGGTAAAGCATCCGATTTCAGTTCAGGTCATGATCTTGCAGTCCGTGGGTTCCAGCCCCACGTCAGGCTCTGTGCTAACAGCTCAGAGCCAGGAGCCTGCTTCAGATTCTGTGTCTCCCTTTCTCTCTGTCCCTCCTCCGCTTGTGCTCGGTTTCTCTCTCAAAAATGAACATAGAAAGAAAGAAAGAAAGAAAGAAAGAAAGAAAGAACCAAATAGGGAAGTATCCTTTACTACCTAAAGAAACTATATCTGTGCTAAATAAAAACAGACATGGATATTCACTGCAGTATTGTTTTTAATAATAAAAGGCAAGAAATAACCTAAATGTCCATCAATAGGGAATTAGTTAAATAAATTATGGTATACTCACTTAACATATAAGAGAACCCATGTTGAATAGCCACTTAAAAAATAAAGAACCAGGTGCTTGGATGGCTCAGTCAGTTAAGCATCCCACTTCAGCTCAGGTCATGATCTTGCAGTCTGCGAGTTCAAGTCCCATGTCCGGCTCTGTGCTGACAGCTCAGAGCCTGAATCCTGCTTCAGATTCTGTGTCTCCCTCTCTCTCTCTGCCCCTTCCCCACTCATGCTCCATCTCTCTCTCTCTCTCTTTCAAAAATAAATTAAAAAACATAAAAAAATAAAGAACTTATATTGAATGATCTTCAATATATACTGCTAAGTGAAAAAGATGTGTATATGCTATGATACAATAGATGGGAGTGGGTAAGTAGACAACATATTCATGAAGGTTTGCAAACATTAACTATGTGTGGAAGGAGACATAAGAAATGAATAAACAGTTGCCTCTGAAGAGGCATCTGGGTGACTGGGAGGCAGGGAAAGGAGGGAGACCTATTTTTTTTCCCTGTATACCCTTTGTACCTATTGAATTAGCTCCATGAGCATATGCTACTTATTCAAAGGTAATAAAATAGACTGGCCTACTAAATCAATAGCTGATAACATTCATGTTCTATATGCAAACATATTCATTCAATAAACTTGACTGAACACCTACTACGTGTCACTGGAATACGAAAAGGGATTGGCCTATAGTTATGGAAGATGCTAGCGTTACGGAAAACTAACACAAGACCTCTCAGTACTACTTTTGCAACTTCTTCTTCTAATTATTTGCAAATAAAAACTAAATTTAAAAATACTGGATGACCCAATCCCTGTAACCAAGTAGTTTCTTTCCTTTCTTCCCTCCTTCTGCAAACACTTATTACTGTATGGGACAGAGAAATCCTACAGCGTGATGATAGAAAGCACTTTCTTTTACAAAGTAATTCTGCGAGTTTTAAACTCCTCTTGCTTCGTTAAGGTGATTCAAATTTGAAACTTGCTAGCATTCTTCCACAGTATTTATATCTATTTCTGTAAACTTTCATTGATTGTATT
Organism: Prionailurus viverrinus; assembly: GCF_022837055.1. NCBI lineage: Eukaryota > Metazoa > Chordata > Mammalia > Carnivora > Felidae > Prionailurus > Prionailurus viverrinus. The sequence goes on from NC_062572.1 coordinate 24,896,876, forward strand.
TAAACATCATATAATTCTCTTGAAAGGTACAATAGATATTCTACAGACAAGTAGTGGCAATGCTTTCAAAACTCTTAGAAGTGTCTCTTCCACCTTTGAAGTATACCATCAATCTATGTCTACTTTGAGCCTTGAGGCAGAAGGCCAATCTGGGCCCGGATTCATCAGTGGTTTAAACCCTGCTTCAACCTGTCCCTGATTTGCAATGGCCACCCAACCAGGAGTCACAAATTCAAACAATGCTCCAGGGGCCATGCAGGGAATGTGACTGAGTGAGGTGGCCAGGTGTAAGCTAAAATAACCCCCAGTGAGAAGGTAAATGGCAAAGGGGCCTCGGGCAGGGATATCTTGGGAGCGGTGGCCTCAGAATACATGGTCCATCCAGAGGGCTATTACCACACATTGTTGCTCTGGGGAATGTGGGTCCAGGATTCACAGATCTTGTGATTTGTTCAAAAGAAGCAAAAAAGCAGGTATATTTTTAGCATCTTCTGGTTTTTAAGAAGTTTACAACAGATTTTAAAAATTTTTATTGCTAGGTGGGGCCAAATAAGCACATCCATAGGCCATTTGTTGGTCCAGAAGACACAGAAGAGGAGTCTGACAAAGTAGATGCTGATTGGACCAGGTCGTAAAACTATCATGGCTAGATTGGTAGGGTGGATTCCAAGATCTGAGAAGTGTAAATACTGCACAATATAAAGGAGACAGTTGGGGGGGGGGGGTGGCGGGCAGTACCCTAAACCACAAGAGGCACCTGCCTTCAGGATGCAGTATTTAACTGAAGTGGAAATGTAATCACATGCCTACTTGACCACGAAAGGCTGATAGCAGATGAGGGGTCATTAGAGCTTTGAAAGATAAGACGGGTTGCATTGATTATACCTCTATTTGAAATTTAAAAAAAAAAGGCTGAGATAAAACACTAGAAGAAAATAATGACTAATCACTTGCTTTTGTCCAGCTGTACAGGACAGGGTAGCTTAGCACAGAGGTGAGTTAACAGGAGAGAAGAGAGAATGGATGAGAATGTGGAAAGCTACACTCCATTCATGCTAGGTAGAAAGCAACACCCATTTGAGGGGAGATGGTAATGAACAGAAATTGTTGATTCAGCATCCCTTCCTAAGGGTGATCACCACTTCCTAGCTGACCTCATCTCTCTGGGGCTGTCAATCACAGAGGCATGTGACCCCAAATTACCAATCAAAGTACTCTGCTCCCCTAGCTACAATATGTTCAGAAGTAGATATGTGACCAAAGCAAGGCCAATCAGAGTCTTCTCTGAACTTTGATCCATTGGAAACTGGGAGAGAGAAGGTCTGTCTTCTCCTATGGGATTTGAAACCGCAGGATTAGGTAAATTTAACCTATTTGTGGGTACTTTCCCCCAACCATCTGGAAAACACTGCTGCTATAGAAGAGAAGTAGAGATAATCTGAGAGGAGACAAGCAAGAAGAGGGAAGATACTTGGTTTCATCATTGGAGCCCCTGGATCCACCCTTATAACAAAAGACTCCAGACAAATATAACAGCGAAGTCAACTCGTTCAATGACAGCTTCAGTGGCAATAGGGAATAAACAGACACATACACCATAAAACCAACTCTGAAATCTCTGAAAGTCTGAAATCAAAGTAGGTCAAGAAACCCAAATTTTACTAAAAGCAATTGAGTCAAACATAATTTTATCTTGAGATCTTCAGACCTTCTCCTCCTGCCACAAATTTTTCTAATCAAGAAAAATGAGAAAGAATTCTAAAACCAAAGATTTCCAATAAAGACATGTTCAATATATTAAGTGAATGGATAGATGAATGAATGAATACTCAGGCTAAAGTTCCTTATTTCAACTTGAGAACACTTAGAAGAAATAAACTCTTATTTAGAAAGCAACAAAACTGTAATCTCCAAATATGATGTAGGATTCAGAGAGGCCTTGCATTTTATTGCTAGAAGACACCCTAGAGATTATATAACATAGTTGTTCACATGATGGCTGAGAAAATCAAGATCCCGAACCTTAGATCAATAAAAATTATCCAGCACAGCCTTCTCTAGCTTCTACATTCTAATTTATAAGCAGGTGCTGTCTGGAACAATTAAACACTGGACACAGATGCGATGTGGAAAAAATACATCCCACAAGTTTGCTTTATTTGTTTGGGGGAAGGGGCACTGGCTTGTTGCAGTGCCACATTTTCCCACCTTAGTCAGCTAAAGCCTTGAGGCTTTTAGAAGCCACAGCCACCAGGTACCAAGAAGTTGACAATCCCTTCCCAAGAACAGCTGTGAGAGTGGCTTTACTGCTCTCCTTGTTCTGAGCATCTTCCCTGTTTCCATCTAAGAGAAAAGAGAAAAATCAAGAAACAGGAAGCAAAATGTGTACAGGGGAGTGGGAGATACACGCTTCCAGTTACAGAATGTATGGTTGAATACATGGTGACAGATGGTCAGCTACCCTTGTGAGCATAGCGTAGGATATAGAGTTGTTGAATCACTATATTGTACATCCAAAACTAATGTAACACCGTGTGTCAGCTATAGTTCAATGAAAGAAAGAGAAAGAAAAAAAGAAAGAAAAAGAGAGATGGAGGGAAGGGGGAGGAAGGAAGGAAGGAAAGAAAGAAAGGAAGAAAGGGAAGAAAGAAAGGAAGGAAGGAAGGAAAGAAAGAAAGAGAGAGGGGCGCCTGGGTGGCGCAGTCGGTTAAGCGTCCGACTTCGGCCAGGTCACGATCTCGCGGTCCGTGAGTTCGAGCCCCGCGTCAGGCTCTGGGCTGATGGCTCAGAGCCTGGAGCCTGTTTCCGATTCTGTGTCTCCCTCTCTCTCTGCCCCTCCCCCGTTCATGCTCTGTCTCTCTCTGTCTCAAAAATAAATAAAACATTGAAAAAAAAAATTTTTAAAAAAAAAAAAAAAAAAAAAAAAAAAGAAAGAAAGAGAGAAAGAAAGAGTAGCCCAAAATGAAGCAATAATGAGACTGAAATTTGAAAAATACCAAAGAATTGATGCAAAGTATGAACTGGGCAACTCTTTCGGAGGACAGCCAGGCAAATTCTGTCCGAATGTGGAATTCATCCATTCTTTGATTTCGGTTTTGTTTTTGTTTGTCTCTCTCTTTTTTTTTTTTTCATCTGCCCTTTAGATCGAACAAGTTCACTAATATAAGCTTATTCTTCAGTTTCTTTTATACCTGCATGCAAAGATTTATTTATATGGGACCTTCATTTCATCACTGTTCACAGAAGCCACAGAGTGGTAACAACCTGCAACCCTAACAGAGGAGAAGTTATGGACAGTCATATAATAAGCCTAGATTTGCTTTAAAATAGACACGGTGGGGGAGGGAGTATGGGTGTGTGTAGAGACGAAACAAGATTAGCCAGATGTTGATAATTACTGAAGCTGGCTGTTGGATACATGGAACTCCGTCATACCACATGCCTTCTTTTGTATATGTTTGAAATTTTCCATGATAGAATGCTTAAACATTTAAATTATGATATGTTGTGGGGCACCTGGCTAGCTCAGTCAGTAGAGCATGTGACTCTCAATCTTGGGGTTGTGAGTTCGAGCCCTATGTTGGGTGTAGAGATTACTTAAAAGTAAAATCTTAAACATAAATAAATAAAGAGATGTCCATTAGCAGAATATTCTGCAACAGTTAAAAATGAAAGAGATCTCTATGTGCCAGTATAGTAAGAGGTCCAAGACCTGTTGCTACACACAAAATACAGGGTACATCACAGCATATATATAGTATTTTCCAGTTTCTCTCTGAACTCCACATGAATGGAATTAGGTTAGTCATGACACACACATCATTGGCCCACTTTCATTTAGTTGGTTAGTTAATTATTTTTAATAATATAATAACACCCATGATCCTATCATCCAAATTGAAAACTAGGACCTTGAAACTAACCCACAGGCTATTGTAAGTAAGACATGTACCGTATGTCAAGAGAAGCCCTATTCACAAGAGCAAAAACTAGGAAAGAGCCCAAATGCCCATCCACAGAAGAACGAAATGAGTAACATCTGACATATCCATGTGATGAAATATTACATAAGAGTCCAAATGAGTGGACTTTAATGATTCACAACATATGGAATGTACAGAAGAAACTGTTACCAGAATTGTTTGACAATAAGAAAACTGGAAGTCTGGGCTGGGAGAGAGACTGATTGAATCTTTTCTCTCACAGCAACAGAAATTCAACTCAAACCTGCCCTAACCAAAGAAGGGAATTTAATGACTTACATAACTTCAAGGTCCAAGGATACCCAGGAGCTGGTCCAGGGGCTCAAAGGATGTTTGTTAGTGTCTTTTCTCTCCAGCTCTCCACTCCACTTGCCTCTGAGATGTCATTTTTCTTGGTTTCTACACCTTGGCCCCTCTCTTCCAGGCTCATATTATCCATCCTGCCAACACTCCCAGGGAAGAGAGAGCTTCTTTCCTCTCAGCCCCAACCCAAGTCATGCATTGACTCTCATTGGCCAGAATTGGTTGACACATCTCACTGAACCAATCACTTTAGCCAAGGCGATGGGATATGCTGATTGACTAGACCTGGCTCATTTGCCCTTCTCCCAAGCAGGACAGACTGGGGTCAGTCCCTTTTAACCACATGGAGAGAGATTGGCTGACTGTTTCCTCTTAGGAATGGTTGAATGGATGCTGGGCAGGCAGAACCCACCAAAGCAAAATCAGATGCAGCCATTGCCTTCTCTTTGCCTGGCTCCCCACCCCTGGGTGGGCAGATGCTTCTCCCCCTGCTCCTGTGGCACCTTAAGCAGATCTCTTTTAGAATCTGGATCCTGTTGCCCAACATGCATCCATTTCTGTCTGTTTCCTCCTATAAACCATTCAACTCCTTCAGGACAAGAACCATGCCTTTTGCTTTGGTAGGTAATCCCTGGCAAAACGCCTTACATACAGTTGGCACACGATAAATATTTGCTAAATGAATGAATGGCTCTTGAGTCTATGCCAAAATTAAGTCCTGACATTCAAGGTTTTTCCTGATGGGGCCCCACACCATCCTTCCTGCCCCTTCTGTACTTTCCATGGCCCATAGGTGAGCAGCCAGCAGACCTTTTCCCACCTTTAAGCCTTCATCCTGCTCTTCCCCCAGCTTGACTGCCCTCCCCCTATACCCAAAGGGATCATGATGGAGGGCGCTGGAAAGTTGGCCAATCAGTTTTCTGATCACAAGACCTTGCAGTGGAGATTTCTATAACAGAAACCCTTTAGTCTGCTCAGCTTCTTGACTCCACTTTTCTTAAAACTAGCCCCCACACACCCAAGACTGTGCGTGAACAAAAGGACCCTGCCACTCTCCCTTACTGTGGTTGGTTCTCTGGCTGAAGAAGTCAGAGCCAGGTGCTAGTAAGTTGATGGGTAGTGCTAAAGCCAAGAGGGCTGGGGAGGCTATTTCCTATCATGCAAAATGATAACAACAACACCAATATTGAGCATTTATAATGCACCCAGCACTATGCCTAGGCCTTTGTGCATGTTTTCTCCTTTGATCCCCACACAGGGACCATAGAATCCTCATTTTATAGGTGGGGAAGTGGGGAGGAAGTGGCTTGCCTGTGGTCACAGAGGTAATAAATAGTGAGGCCAGGACTGGATCCCACTCTGATGCCAGAACCCTTGCTCTTGTCCCCAAAAGACAGGGAAGAACAAAATAAGTGGAAAGTAGAATTGGGAGACTCAGCAATCCCAGAAAGAGGAAGACAAGGGGACAGTGGCCACCTTGCCCCATGATGGCTTTGCTGGTCCTGACCCCTGTTTTCTAGGAGGCCCAGCTCTACTTACTATCCTGAGGTTCCTAAACACACCCTGAATCCTAACAACTCATCCTCCTTTTTGCTGAAGCCAACACCCTTTGTCTTCCTCCACCACTGGGGAGCTGTGTGGCTGGACAGGTTCTCTCCCTCTCTGGGCTTGGGTTTCCTGGTCTATGAAATGTAGGCAATCCTCACACAACTCAGGGGATCAGCATGAGGATGATGTGAGGTGATGCATGGGCCGTGGAGGGCACAGTGAGAGGCTGTGAGTTCTGATTACCTCCAGTTTGGAGCAGAGGGCCGATGCTGACTGTCTTTATGCATCTGTTCTCCTAGAGCCTGGCACCGTGACTCACTCGTAGAAGTTTCTCAGGCCATAGTTGGACTAGCCTAGGGGAACCACTCCTGATAAGCAGGACTTCTTAACTTCCACGAGGCTCCTGGTGCTGGCGATATGGCCTACACTCCTGTTTGTTTCTTCAATGAGTTAATAATTTACCTCCAGTGTTTGATTTTGTTTAAACAGACATGACCCCATTGGTGCTCAAGGCTCTGTTCCTGCCAAAGTGGCCCAGGGATCAAAGAAGCCCAAAGACACAGAGAGCCCTCCCCCTGCCCTGTCCCAGAATTGTCCTTTAGCCTGCTGGCATCTACCCCTGCCTTGTTGCCCTCTTGACCTTCCCCACCCTGCTTTCAGCCCTGCTCGGCTAGCCCTTAGCTTCTCTTTCAGATTATTCCACCTCTGTGGTCCACCGCAGCAGTCGACATGTCGACTTCCTCACTGCCCAGTGCTCCCTGAGCCTCTTTGGGGTCCCTACGGCCTCTCTCTTCTGTAAATGAGGTATCTCAAGGTGTCTGGAGTGTATTCACTCATTCCACTGAGGATCCTGGGAGCCCAGGGTCCCTCCAGTGTGGCCCTGTGATTTACATTTATGGCTGCTGTCTCCCCTCCTCAGCCTGGGGGAGTGAACTTGCCTCCTGGCTGGGGATTTGGACCTACCTCATCTTCTCCAGCCCTCTAGTCTAGGCTCCCTGTCCCCCAGCCTTTCTGGCTCCCTACTCCAGCTTATATTAGTGTCTTAGGGCTGCCATCATAAATTACCACAAACTCGGTGGCTTACAGTGACAGCAGTATATTCTCTCACGGTTCTGGGGACCAGAAGTCTGAAATCAGGGTGTCACCAGGACCATGCTCCCTCCAAAGACTCTAGGGGAGGATCCTTCCTTGACTCTCCCAACTTCTGGTGGCTTCTAGGGTTCCCTAGCTTGAAGAGTTCCCTTGACTGCATCCCTCTAGTCTCTGTCTCCATCTTCGCATGGACTTCTCTTCTCTCTGTGTGTCTCTTCATCTTCAGTTTCTTATAAGGACACTTGCTATTGGATTCAAGTTCCCCCAGGTAATTCAGGATGATCTCATCTTGAGAATCTTATCTTAGTTACCTTTGCAGAGACCCTCTTCCCAATAAAAGTCCCAGAAAGAGCATAGGCAGTAATTTCTTTGACAGTGGCCATAACAACATTTTTCTAGATATGTCTCCTGAGGCCAGGAAAACTAAAGCAAAAATAAACTCTTGGGACTACATCAAAATAAAAAGCTTCTGCACAGCAAAGCTAAAAGGCAACCCACTGAATGGGAGAAGATATTTGCAAATGACATATCTGATAAAGGATTAGTATCCAAAATATATAAGAAACTTGTACAACTCAATGCCAAAAAACTCCAAATAATCCAACTAAAATGGGCAGACATTTTTCCAAAGAAGACATCCAGATGGCCAACAGACACATGGAAAGATGCTCAACATCATTCATCATCCAGAAAAGACAAATAAAACTGCAATGAGATATCACCTCACACCTGTCAGAATGGCTAAAATAAAAAACACAAGAAACAACAAGTGTTGGCAAGGATGTGGAGAAAAAGGAACCTTCTTGAACTGTTGGTGGGAATACAAACTGGGCAGCCACTGTGGATAACAGTATGGAGTTTCCTCAAAAAGTTAAAAATAGAACTACCCTATGACCCAGTAATCACACTACTGGGTATTTACCCAAAGAATATGAAAACACTAATTCAAAAGGATACATGAAAAAAACAAAAGGATACCTGAACTCCTATGTTTATTGCAGCATTACTTATAATTGCCAAATTATGGAAGCAGCCCCAGTGTTCACTGATAGATAAATGGAAAAAGAAAATGTGAAAGAATATATGTATATATATGGAAATATATATATATATATATCAATATATATGTAATGGAATATATATATACACATAATGGAACATATATATATAATGGAATATATATATATAATGTAATATGGATGGAAATATATACATACATAATATGAATGGAAAAAGAAAATGTAAAAGAATATATATACATATATATAATGGAATATTACTCAGCCATTAAAAAGAATTAAATCTTGCCATTTGCAACAACATGGATGAATCTAGAGGGTATAATGCTAAGTGAAAGAAGTCAGTCAGAGAAAGATAAATACCACTGGTTTCACTCATGTGGAATCTAAGAAATAAAACAAGTGAACAAAGGGAAAAAAAGAGACAAACCGAAACACAGACTCCTAACTACTAAAAACAAACAGACGGTTACCAGAGAGGAGGTGGATGGGGGAGGGGTGAAATAGGTGGAGGGGATTAAGAGTACCCTTACCTTGATCTCATTCTTTTTTATGGCTGAGTAATATTCCAGTGTGTGGGTGTATCATGCCTTCTTTATCTATTCATCTATCGATGGGCACTTCCATTGATGGATTCCATATCTTGGCTATTGTAAATAATGCTGCAATAAACAAAAGGGTGCATGTAAAAAAAAAGGGGGTACACTTACCTTGATGAGCACTGAGTTAAATATGGAATTGCTGAATCACTATATTACACACCTGAAACTAACATAACACTGTATGTATGTCAACTATACTGTAATTAAAATAAAATTTAAAAAAACAGATAAGATCAAATTTACAGATTCTGGGTGGATATATCTTTGGAGGAGCCACCATTCAACCCAATACAACTAGAACTGAGACCAGAAGATTATGGACATGCCAAGTAGTATAGGAACAAAGCCAGTGGAGGTTGGAGGGAATAGTCTGGTTGGTTGGCACACAGGAAGATGGTAAGAGGGAGTTTGTGCAATGCCCAGTAGAGTGAGGCAAGAAGACTCAAGCTTCCCCTTGCAGCACTGGAGAGCCATGGGAGAATTTTAAGTAGGAGAATGACATTAGTCAATGTCACTGATTGCTGAGCATCTGGTGAACAGACAACTTATTATCCAAATAGGAAAACGAGGGAGATCCCCTGCATCACCACATACCCACAAATCAATTCCAAGGAGGTCAAATTCCTGAACTTGAAAAGCAAAACTTCAAAAGTTTTTGAAGGAAATAGAGATGAATATTGTTTTGACTTTGGAGTAGGAAAAGATTTCTTAAACAAGTCATACCATAAAGGAAAAAAGAGACAAATCAAACTTTAAATCTTCTGTTTAAAAAAAAAAGACACTGGGGGCTGGGTTGGCTCATTTGGTAGAGCATGCAACTCTTGATCTCAGGGTTGTAAGTTTGAGCCCCACGTTAGATGTAGAGATTACTTAAAAATAAAATTAAAAAGGGATGCCTGGGTGGCTCAGTCAGTTAAGCATCCGACTGTAGCTCAGGTCATGATCTCACAGTTCATGAGTTTGAGCCCCACATCGGACTCTGTGCTGACAGCGTGCAGACTGCTTGGGATTCTCTCTCCCCCCTCTTTCTCTGCCCTCCCCCCTCTTCAAAACAAATAAATAAACATTTAAAAAAAAACACATGATGAGATTCTACTTCCTACCCAATAGTCTGGCCATAACCAAAAACAACAAACCCAAAGACAGACCAACAAAAACAAAAAACATAAAATAACCAGTGTCAGTGAGGATGTAGATAAATTGGAACATTCTTGCACTGCTTGTGGTAATTTAAAATTGCAGCATGTGCACAAAAGTTTGGCAGGTACTCAAAAAGTTAAGCATAAAATCACTGTATGATCAGCAATTCCACCTCTAGGTACATTCGCAAAAGAATTGAAAGCAGGAATTTGTACACCAACATTCACGGCAGCATTATTCACAATAATCAAAAAGTGGATCAACCCAATGTTTCTCAACAGATGAATGGAAAAACAAAATGTGGTATAGCCACACAATGGAATATTGTGCAGCCTTAAAAAATTAAGTCTTGATACATGCTACAATGTGGATGAACTGTGAAAACATCATGCACAGTGAAATAAGCCAAACACAGAAAGACAAACTTTATGTTATTCCACTTGTGTGAAATACCTAGAATAGGCACATACACAGACAGAAATTTGCAGAGACAGAAAAGTGAATGAATAGTGGTTTCCAGGGGCTGCGAAAGTCATTGCTTAACGGGGACAGGGTTTTTGGTTTGGGATGATGAAAATGTTCTGGAAGTGGATAGCGATGGTTGCTGTACAACATTGTGAATGTACTTAATGGCACCAAATTAATTGTGTATTCAAAATGGCTAATATGGTAAATTTTATCATAAAAATTCATAAAAAACTAAAAGGATGGGAAAAATATATACCAAGTAAATTCTAAGAAAAAAAAACCTGTAGTGACTATATTAAAAAAAAAAAAGACACTATAGAGGGGTGCCTGGTGGCTCAGTTGGTTAAGCATCCAAGTCTTTTTTTTTTTTTATGTTTATTTATTTTTGAGAGAGACAGAGCATGAGCAGGGGAAGGGCAGAGAGAGAAGGAGACACAGAATCCAAAGCAGGCTCCAGGCTCTGAGCTGTCAGCACAGAGCCCAATGTGGAGCTCAAGTTCACAAACCGTGAGATCATGACCTGAGCTGAAGTCAGACACTTAACTGACTAAGCCACCCAGGTGATCCAAGCATCCAACTCTTGATCTCAGCTCAGGTCTTGATCTTAGGGTTAGGAGTTCAAGCCCCATGCTGGGAGTGAAGACTACTTAAAAAAAAAAAAAAAAAAAAGACACTATAACAAGGAGACACACCTCTGAATCCAAGCTAGTTATCACCAATATTTGCTTAATAAATATTTTAGCTTAAAAAATTAACGCTTTTTTAAGATTTTATTTTCAAGTGATCTCTACACCCAATGTGGGGCTCAAAATTAGAGCCCTGAGACCAAGAGTCACATGCCCTGCCACCTGAGCCAGTCTGGTGCCCCTGAAAAATTAAGTCTTGAAAATAAAGTTTCTGGGGGCGCCTGAGTGGCTCAGTCGGTTGAACATCCTACTCTTGATTTCAGTTCAGGTCATGATCCCAGGGTGGTGGGATTGAGCTCTGTGTTGGGCTCTGCACTGAGTAGGGAGCCTGCTTAAAACTCTCTCTCTCTCCCTCTGCCCCTCTCCCCTACTTGCACTCTCTCACTCTAAAAAAAAAAAAGTTTTAATTAAAAAAAAAGAAAGTAGAGTTTCTGGTCAGGGCATGAATATTATTTACTAAACTTTTTATTGAAGGTTAATATGCTTGCCAAGAGGTACAAAAATCCTAAGCGCACAGCTTGATAAAGTTTTATACAATGAACATATCTGTGGAACTAAATTAAGAAACTAAATCAAGAAACAGCATTATCCTGCCTCACCAGCAGCCCTCTTAATACTTACTCCTTGCCCTACCTTCCCTGTAGGTGTAACCAGCATCCTGACTTCGATACCCCAAAGGAGTTTTGCCTGTTTTTCAACTTTATATAAATGGAATTAGATGATATATAGTTTTTTGAGGTGGCACTTTTTTTTTTTTTAAGTAATCTCTATATCCAATGTGGGGCTCAAACTCATGACCCGGAGATCAAGAGTCACATGCTCTACCGAGCCAGCCAGGTGCCTGAGATGGTACTTTTGTGTATTTTCTAAAAAATTTTTTATAATTTTCAGAGAGAGAGAAGGGGGGAGTGGGGCAGGGGGAGAGAGAGAGAGAGAGGATAGTAAGCAGGCTCCAAGCTCAGCGCAGAGCCTGGTGTGGGGCTCCATCCCATGACCCGAGCCGAAATCAAGAGTCAGACTGAGTATATGCTGTACCAACTGAGCCACCCAGTTGCCCCTTGTGTGCCTTTTTTATCTGAGCCAATCTAGTGGGTATATGGCAAGCACGCACATTTTTAAGGCTTTTGATTCATATTGCCTCTGGAAAGTTGCCCTGATGTACATTCCTGCCAGCAATGCATAAGAGCTCCAAAATCTTTAGTTCCTTGACCGAGTGCAAGATGATAAAAATGTCCCCCATGGTCCCTATAAAATTCCATATCCTGTATCGTGCATTGCCCTTTGCAATATAATCTCATTTGACCCTCAGAACCTCAGATAGAACAGGTACAATTACTTCCATTTTACAGGTGGGAGGACTGAGGTTCTGAGATGTTTAGTCACTCAGCTTGTAAACGGTGATGCCAAGAACAGAACCCAGTTCTGATTTCTACTCCAGTAATACTATTAAGAGGACGCATTTTTCTTGCACCCATTTTTAAGTGGATAGTGGTAATATCATAGAATAGAGACATCTTCCAGGAATGGAGTCCAAGTTAATTCCAAATTTACTTGGAAGAACCTGATCTTCATGCCTAAAGGTACCACATTCTGCACCTGGATCTGGAAATTTCAAGCTAAGATCTGAAGGTCAGGGCAAAGTTGAGTACATGCTCTCCTACCTCTTAATTGCTTTGGAACATGCCAACCAACCTCTCCACACAAGTAAAGACTTTTTGCTAAGCCAGTGGGCTACAGCATCACATTCTTCAACCCTTGCTAAGCATTATAATCACATAAAGCAAAAAAACTTTCCCGTCTCCACCCAATGTACAAAGTCATTGAAATATTGACCCAAACAACCCAGAACCAGCCTAAGTTGGTCAATGCAGAGAGGTCTCGGCTATTAAAACCCCATTACCATAAAATGCTGGCACTGGAAAGAGTTTGAGAAATATTTCAAGGTCAACAGAGAGGGAAAAAATGTTTCACCTCACAGGCCAACTCCCACCAGATGTAGTGCTGAAAAATATTCTGAGGCTGTGTCTAGACTCAGTAGGGAAAGTTTCTTAAGACTGGTGAGATACCTGCCAGATACAGGAGGTGGTGGGAAGGCATACAGGATATGCATTTGCTATGTATAGGTCTCTTTTGCTTATTTAATATGTAGAAACTGATATTTGGAGGGGAAGTCACTTATCCAAGGTCACACAAATGTGTCACTGGATGAGCGTTCAGGCTCTATGCAGTAGACCTTCCCACCACAAACGGGTCTCATCCGGACATCATAGCAAGACAGTATTACTAAACTATTCTCTCTTCCAAAGAAACATCTCCGTCCATATCTCAGTTTTCCTTCTTCTGGGTGTCTGTCATTCACAGGCAATTCATTATTCAGCTGCCATCTTTCCAACCACATCCATGTTCCGTGACAGAAAAGTGATGGGTGCAAGATGTCATGGGTGATCCAGCCCCGTTCCCTTTGATGGAAGTCTGATCTCTGACCAGCCATAGAAGGCTTGAATTTGTGGGCTTATGACCAAAGCAGAGAGCAATCATTTTTCTGCATCAACTCCTTTATCAAACAGCAGGAACTGTAATAGCAGAATGCGTGCCAATACTCTGGTTGTATTGCCCCCTGGTGGCAGAAACAAAAACAGCACTCTAGGAGACTTGTAACATTTTCCAGCTGCAAAGTGATCTCAGAGATCTTAATTCAATCAAAACCCTTTATTTCAAGTTCTTATAAGGACACTAATCCTAACAGATTAGTAAGGAAGTTCAGGAAGGAAAGGGAATCACCAGAACATATGGCAACGTAGTGATGAAGTAAAAAAAGTGGAACCAAGTCCTAAAGTTTAGCTCCTGTACTCAGACCACTTAGCAGAATGATAAACTAAGAAATGATTTTCTTGGGGCACCTGGGTGGCTCATTCGGTTAAGTGGCCAACTTCGGCTCAGGTCACGATCTCACAGTTCATGGGTTCAAGCCCTGCGTCGGGATCTGTGCTGACAGCTCAGAGCCTAGAGTCTGCTTTGGATTCTGCATCTCGCTCTCTCTCTGCCCCTTCCCTGTTCATGCTGTCTCTCTCTGTCTCTCAAAAATTAACAAAAGCTAAAATTTTTTTTTAAAAAGAAGTAATTTTCTTAAAAGAAGTAATGACCCAACATAGTACATGCTATAAAACACACAGCAAAATGAACATAAAAATCTTTCTTCTTCTAGAATGTAAATTCTTTGATGGCAGAAACTTTGGGTGATATACTGAGTACCCTGAGGCTTAAGAAAGCACAAGGAGCAACGCACCTGGGTGGTTCAGTTAGTTAAGGGTCTGATTCTTAAATTTTTTTTTATTAACATTAATTTAAAAAAATTTTTTTTTTCAACGTTTATTTATTTTTGGGACAGAGAGAGACAGAGCATGAACGGGGGAGGGGCAGAGAGAGAGGGAGACACAGAATCAGAAACAGGCTCCAGGCTCTAAGCCATCAGCCCAGAGCCCGACGCGGGGCTCAAACTCACGGACCGCGAGATCGTGACCTGGCTGAAGTCGGACGCTTAACCGACTGCGCCACCCAGGCGCCCCAACATTTATTTATTTTTGAGACAGGGAGAGACAGAGCATGAACAGGGGAGGGTCAGAGAGAGGGAGACACAGAATCTGAAGCAGGCTCCAGGCTCTGAGCTGTCAGCACAGAGCCCGACTTGGAGCTAGAACTCACAGACCGCGAGATCGTGGCCTGAGCCGAAGTCGGCCGCTTAACTGACTGAGACACCCAGGCGCCCCAAGGGTCTGATGCTTGATTTTGGCTCAAGTCATGATCTCACGGTTGTGGGATTGAGCCCCATGTCCACACTGAGTGTGGAGTCTGGTTGTAATTCTCTGTCTCCCTCTCCCTCTGCGCCTCCCCAGCTCACGTGCTCTATCTCTCAAAAAAACAAAAACAAAAAACAAACCCAAATAGTTTTATGAACATTGATTGCTACCTGTCCTGTCTGGGAGCAATAAATCTGCTGTTCTGAGATGACTTCCCTCCTACACTTTTGTTGTTAAGGTGACCTTCTTAGGAGGAGGTTGTATATGACAGTGGATTTGGTTTTTGTCTGTTCATGGAAAATAAAAAGTTGGCAACTCTCAAAAACAAAACAAAACAAATACACTCTTATGGATTTAAAAAAGAAAAGAAAAAGAAGAAGAAGAAGAAAAAGAAAAAGAAAAAGAAAGGGTGCCTTGGTGGCTAAGTTGGTTAAGCATCCTACTCGTGATCTCGGCTCAGGTTGCGATCTCACAGTTCATGAGTTTGAGCCCCACCACAGCCTCTGTGCTGATATCACAGAGCCTGCTTGGGGTTCTCTCTCTTTCCCCCTCTCTCTGCCTCTCTCTCTCTCTCTCTCAAAACAAATAAATAAACTTAAAAATTACTTTTAAAAAGAAAGAAAGAAAGAAGAAAGAAAGAAAGAAAGCATAATGACCATGGTAGCCCTTATCACCTACTTCGTATTTCCATGTGCCAGACGCTGGGCTTAGTAGCACTTAGCTCATCCTTCTTTCATTTATTCAACAAACACTCATGGAGCTCCTTCTCCTTGCTGGGCACTGTCATTGGCATTGGGGTTGCCACAGTAGCCAGAACAGAATCTCTACCCTCAGGGAAACTACGCTTCAACTGGGGGAGATAAATGATAAATAAGTCAGTAGCCGAACATGTTGGTGTCATCGACTGGATATTCGTGTTCCCCCCCCCCCCCCAATCCATACATTGAAGCCCTAAGCCCCAGTGTGACTGTGTTCGGAGATAGAGCCTATAAGGTTAAATGAGCGAGGCCCTGATCCGATAGGATCAGTATCCTTATAAGGAGAGACACAGTATCCTTATAAGGAGAGACACCAGAGAGCACTCACTTGATCTCTCTGCCCCCAAGTGCACAAAGAGATCATGTGAGTACACAGTCAGAAGGCGGCTGCATGAAAGCCACGGGAGAACTCTCACCAGAAATCAGATCAGCCAGAACATTGATCTTGGACTTCCCAGCCTCCAGAACTGTGAGAGAATAGATGCCTCTTGTTTAAACCTCTTATTGTGTTATGGCAGCCTGAGCTGACTGACAGCTGAGTAATAATCGTAACTACTATGGAGAGAAATAAGGCAGGGCCGGGGCATCAGGACGATGGAGGGGATGTGGTCCTTCCACTTAAGTGTTGAGGAAAAGGTGCCAGTGTATAGCTCGAGGAATTTTACGTTTATCACACCCATGTAATATCCACTCAGATCAAGATTTGAAACATTTCCAGCATGTTCTCTCATGCCCTACCCCCACTCAGCTCTCACCTAAGGGTAGCCATTATTCTGACTTCCATCAGCATGGATTCAGTTTATCTGTTTCTAAACTTTATAGTAGTGGAATCTGATAGCATGTTGATGGACATTTGGGCTGTTTCCAGTTTGAAGCTATTATGAATGAAGCTGCAAAGAACATTCCTGAACATGTCCTTTGGTAGACGTAATATTCACCTCTGTTGGGTACATGCCAATGAGTGGAATTGCTGGGTCAGAGTATGCACATATTTCGACTTAGTAACTACTGCCAAATATTTTTTCAAAGTGGTTGTATCGATATGTGTTCCCATCAACAAATAAGAGAATTATGGTTGTTCTTCATCAACGCTTTGGAAGTCAGTCTTTTTAGTTTTAGCCATTCTGGTAAGGATGTCATGGTATCCTTTTACGGTTTCTATTTACTTTTCTCTTGTGGAAAAAAAGATGTTGAGCAGCTTTTCATATTTTATTGGTCATTTCCTATAGTTTATTGGTCATCTTGATATTCTTTTCTGTGAAATATCTGTGCAGGTTCATTGCCCATGTTAAAACTGTGAATTGTCTACCCATTGAATGGAAGGAAATATGTGCAAATCATATATAATAGTCTAGTATCCAGAATATATACAGAATTCCCACAACTCAATTACAAAATGGGCAAAAACTTGAATGGACATTATTTCAAAGAAGATATATGCACAGCCACCAAGCACATGAAAAGATGTTTGATGTCACTAGTGATTAGGGAAATGCAAATCAAAACCACAGTGAGCTACTACTTCACACCCACTAGGATGGCCATTAAAACAAAGAAGGGAAAATACCAAGTACTGGCAAGAATGCAGAGAAGTCAGAACCCTCATACATTGTTGGTGGGAATGTATAACGGTATAGCCATTGTGGAAAACATTTTGGTGGTCCCACAATAAGTTAAATGTAGAATTAGCATGTAACCTAGCAATTCCACTCCTAGGTATTATCCTCAAAAGAACTGGGGCGGGGGGCAACTGGGTGGCTCAGTCAGTTAAGCGTCCAACCTTGGCTCAGGTCGCGATCTCACAGTTTGTGAGTTCGAACCCCACGTCGGGCTCTGTGCTGACAGCTCAAAGCCTGGAGCCTGCTTTGGATTCTGTGTCTCCTTCTCTCTCTGTCCCTCCCTCACTTGTGCTCTGTCTCTCTCTCTCTTTCTCTTAAAAATAAACATTAAAAAAAATTTAACAAGAAAAGAATTGAAAACATACATCTACATTTGTATAAAAACTTGTATACAAATGTTCATAGTGACTCTATTAACAATAGTCAGAATACAGAAATAACTCAAACGTCCATCAACTGTTGAATGGAAAAACAAAATGTGGTACATCCATACGATGGAATATTATTTGGCCGTAAAAAGAAATGAAGTACAACATGGATGAACCTTGAAAACATTATGTTAAATAAAAGAAGCCAGTTCCAAAAGGCCACGTATTATATGATTCATATGAAATGTCCAGAGTAGGCAAACCCATAGAGACAGCAAGTCAGTGGTTACCAGGGTGTGAGGGGAGGAGTGAACGGGGAGTGACTGCTTCATGGGTATAGAGTTCCTATTTTGGGTGATTAAAAAGGTCTGGAGTTAGACAGAGGTGATGGTCGCACAACATTGTGGATGTATTTAATATCACTGAATGGCACATTTTTTAAAATTTATAGTGGTGGGGGTGCCTGGCTGGCTCAGTTGATAGAGCATGCAAATCTTGATCTCAGGGTGGTGACTTTGAGTCCCACACTGGGGGGTAGAGATTACTCTAAAAAAATAAAAAAATAAAAACTTAAAAAAAACACAAAAATTTTACAATGGTAAATTTTATGTTATGTGTATTTTACCGTAATAAAAAAATGGATTGTCTTGTCATTTCTTATTGATTTGTAAGAGTGCTTTATATGGTCTGGATATTTGGCTTTTTCCAGACACATTTCTTTCTCTCTGGGTCTTACCTTTTCTCTCTCTTAATGTTCTATTTTGATGAGTGGAAGTTATTAATTTTAATGACCTCTTAATCACAAAACTTTTATAGTTATGCTTTTCATGTCCTATTTAAGGAATCTTTGTCTACCCGGAGGTCATGAAATGTTCTCCTATTCTGGATGCTTGATTTGTTTCAGATTTAAGTCTATGATGTATCTCTAATTAATTTTTGTGTATTGATGTGAAGTATGAGTCAAGGTTCATTTTCCTCCGTACAGAAATCAAATTTACCCAGATTGTTTATTGAAAAGACCATTGTTTCTCCCAGAGTACTGTAGTGTCACTTTTGTGATAAATCTGGTGACTGTCTATGTGGGGGTCTGTTTCTGGACCCCATGTTCCATGGGTTGGCCTATTTGCCCACCTTGCACCAGTACCACATTGTCTAATTTGCTGTAGTTTTTTAGAAAATTTCAAAATCCCGGGGTGCCTAGGTGGCTCAGTCAGTTGAGCGTCCAACTTCGGCTCAGGTCATGATCTCGTGGTTGACGAGTTCGAGCCCTGCGTTGGGCTCTGTGCTAACAGCGCCTGAAACCTGCTTCGGATTCTGTGTCTCCCTCTCTCTCTGCCCCTCCCTTGCTCATGCTCTGTCTCTCTCTGTCTCAAAAATAAATAAACATTAAAAAACATCTTTTAATAAAAATAAAAAATAAAAAAAAAGAACGTTGCAAAATCTGGTAGTTTCTGTCTCCCAGCTTTGTTCTTCTTTGATATTACCTTGGCTATCTTAGGTCTTTTGCATTTCCATATAAATTTTAGAGTCACTTTGCTGATACACACACACTCACACTCCCTGCTGGGATTTTGATTGGGATTATTTGGACCCTATAGATCAATTTGGGGAGAACTGACAGAGGTAATGGGCCATCTGCAATCTTTTTTTCCAGGGAAGCAGGAAAATATCCTGCTTGCCATCAGGCTCAAATGCCTCCCCGCATGTCCCTCTCCATTTTCCTGTAATCTGCAATGTTCCGTTAATGCTACTTTCTCCCAGGGATGCTTGCTATCTCCTCTGAACTCCCACAGAAAGCTCTCCACATCTTGTGAATGTATCTCAACACAGTTCTACATAATATTAAAGTCTTTTGGGGGTGCCTAGGTGGCTCAGTCAGTTAGGCAACCAATTTTTCATTTCAGCCTAGGTCATGATCTCATGGTTCGTGAGTTCGAGCCCCACATGGAGCTTCACCCTAACAGCCTGGAGCCTGCTTGGAATTCTCCCTCCTCTCTGTCTTCCCCTCCTCCCACTCCTGCTTGTGCATGTGTGTGCTCTCTCTCTCAAAATAAATAAATAAACTTAAAAAAAATTTTTTTTAAGTCTTTTGGTTACCTGGTTGTGAGCTTCTAGAGAGCAGGGAAACATATTATTCATTTGAGACTGGGTCGGGGAACAGAATAATAAAATGGAAGAGGCATAGATCACCACATTCCAACAGAATTTCTATGATGATGGAAATGGGCTATATTTGCTCTAATACTATGGCTAGAAGCCAGGGATGGCAATTGAGTGCTTGAAATGTGACCAGTATGACAGAAGAATGGAATTTTCAATTTTCTTTCATTGTAGTTAATTAAATTTTAATAGCCATGTGTGGTTGTTGGCCACTCCTCTGGACAGCACAGGAATAGACTTGGGAGGAAGGCAATTGACTCCTAGCTCTGCCACTCAGAACCTGCCATCAAGCCCTATCCATTCTACTTCCAGAAGGTGCTTTAGATACACTGCCCCTTCTCCATTCCACTGCCACTCTTGCTTAGATCACTCTGGGCCACACCTTGGCCCAGTGTGTTCTTCAGGTGCCAAACTAATGTTTGGGATCAAAAATCTGATCCTGTCCCTTCTCTACTGCCCCCCACTGGCCACAACTGCTTCTTAAACCTGGAGCTAATAACCTATTCTTGGGGCTCCCTGAGTTCTCTAGATTTCTTTAAAATTTCAAACTCACAGAAAAGTGGACAAAACAATGTATACAGCTGTCATTTAGAATCGCAACTTACCAACCTTTTGCCCTATCTTTCTGTTTAACTTTTGCTGAGCTGTTTGAAAGTAAGTTGTTATGAAAACATTCTACTCCCATTTACTTCAAAATACATCTCTTAAGAATAAGGATGTTTTCTTACATAACTGCAGTATCATGTTTAAGAGCATTTTAATGTTTTGTTTTAATAATGTAAACAACTTAATATAAACACATTCTGGATCATCCAAATGACCTCTATATGTTACAGTATTGCCACTCAAATTCAGTGCCTGTATTAGTCAGGATAGGCTAGATTTTGCTGCCGTAACAAATACTCCCCAAACTTCAATGTTTTGTAACAATCAGAGTTTATCAGTATCTCATGCTACATATCCTTTATATGCTGGCTGGTGCTTTGCTCCATGTCCCTTGCCTCCAAATGCCAGGATGATACCAATGTAGCCCCTATTTGGAAAATTACTGGCTGCCATGACAGAGGGAAAGAACTCTGAAAGATCTCACACCAGCACTTAAATGCTCTGGCCCAGCTCACAACTCATTAGTCCATAGGTACTCAGAAGACAGAGGCAGAAATATTTTTTTAAGTTTATTTATTTATTTTTGAGAGAGAGAGCATGTGCATGAGCAGGGGAGGGGCAGAGAGAGAGAGAGAGGGAGACAGAGAATCCCAAGCATGTTCACACTGTCAGCACAGAGCCCAAGGTGGGGCTTGAACTCACAAACCATGAGATCATGACCTGAGCTGAAATCAAGAGCCAAACACTTAACCAACTGGGCCACCTGGGTGCCCCAGGAAATTTTTAATTATTACTTTTTAATTTTGAGAGAGAGAGAGTGTGTGTGTGCACAAGCTGGGGAGGGGCAGAGAAAGAGGAAGAGAGAGAATCTCAAGCAGGCTCTGTGCCCAGCAGATCCAGACAAGGGGCTCAATCTCATGACCGGGAGATCATGACCCAGAAGCAGAAATTTTGATGAACAAAGTTAATATGCATCAAAACAGTTTTTGTTGGGGCGCCTGGGTGGCGCAGTCGGTTAAGCGTCTGACTTCAGCCAGGTCACGATCTCGCGGTCCGGGAGTTCGAGCCCCGCGTCGGGCTCTGGGCTGATGGCTCAGAGCCTGGAGCCTGTTTCTGATTCTGTGTCTCCCTCTCTCTCTGCCCCTCCCCCATTCATGCTCTGTCTCTCTCTGTCCCAAAAATAAATAAACGTTGAAAAAAATATTTAAAAAAAAAAACAAACAGTTTTTGTTGGTGTTTGCTATTGCCATGGAGAGGAAATAGCACTACTTTAATTGTCATGGGCTAATTAAAAAAGAACAGAGTTGCACTTAATGCTTAAAATTTGCATTTTATATAAATCAAATTTATATTCGCATCAAGTGAAATCTGGTGCCATCCCAGCATGGTATACAGTGGGGCGTTTTGGAGACCCTCTTCTCCTCTCTCTCTCCCTTCCTTCTAGCACTTATACTACCACGAATGAAAGCACACTGTCCTAAGCATTTTACACGAATTATTTCATTTCACTCTCCCTGTGAGGTAGGTATTATCACCACCATTCTACTCTTGAGAAACTGAGGCTGTGCGATGTGAAGTCATCTGCCCAAAGCACACAGCTGGTAAGTGGGGGAGCCCCTGGTCTACCACAGCAGGTGACTCCAGAGCCCACACTACAAAGACCAGATGTTGTAAATACTCAATGGAGGAAAGCTGTGGGCAAACAGAGCCAGCCTGACCAAGGTCCCATAAGCAGGGCAAACTCAGAGAACTGGGCCATTGCAGTCAGCAGCATCTCCTCGCTGTGAGTGGTAATTCAGTTCCAGCAAAATAACATTGTCTGTCACATGAAATCGTGGACAACTGTACTTTTTACTTGTCAATGTGGTTCTATGGTTCTGTAAGGAGTTCATATCTAGTGTTAAGCTTCGACATTACAATAAAAGTACTTTCAGTGAATACTATGGTGGCGAGAGGGTCAGGAAGACGGTTTTTCCCCTTTAGAACGGTCCACCTTCAGTTTCGAGGAAAAGCCTCCAGGATAAAGCCCAAGTTCCTAATCAAGTCTTCAAAGACTCTTTGTGATCTGGTCTCTGTACATGCCTCCAGCTTCATCATCTCTATCTTTCCTTCTCTCCAGTCCTGTGAACCACTTGTCGCTCCCCACCTTTCTTTCTCAAGCTTTGTACAAGTTAGGAATTGGTTTGGCTCCATATAACAGAAAATCTTGGCTTAACCAAGTAGAGGTCTTATTCCTCTCATGTAACAAGAAGTCTGGAGGTGGGAAGCCTAGAGCTTGTAATGGTGGGTCCTCGATGCCAGCAGAGACCCCCACTCCATCTATTATTCCTCACCCCCAGTGTGTAGGCTGTCAACCTCGGGATCATCTCCTCCTGGTCACAAGACGGCTGTTCTGTCCCTACCACCTCCTCTACATTCCAGGCAAGAGCAAAAGACATGCCAGCTGAGTCGACCCCCTTAAAAAAAATTTTATCAAAGCCCCTCTTGGGGTGCCTGAGTGGCTCAGTCGGTTAAGCATCTGAGTTCGGCTCGGGTCATGATCTCAAGGTCCATGGGTTCGAGCCCCACATCAGGCTCTGTGCTGACAGTTCAGAGCCTGGAGCCTGCTTCAGAATCCGTGTCTCCCTCTCTCTCTCTGCCACACCCCTGCTTGCTCTCTCTCACTCTCTCTCTCTCAAAAATAAATAAACATTAAAAACATTTTTTTAAAAGCCCCTCTTAACATCTTCTGTTCACGTTGCATTGGCAAGATCTCTGTAATCTTTTTCCCTTGATGCCTGAAGGCTCACTTACCTGCTGGTGGTGACTATACTTCTCTCTGGTGAAGCTGAATAAATTAACAGGATTTCCATATCCTGGACAATGCCTGCTTGGCATTGGAACAAAAAGTTCCAAAAATACGAATATATCTGTTCATCTGCTCCAAGGAGCAGACACCGGGATGGGATTAGATGCGCAAGAGATTTATGGGAGAGACACCTGTGGACAATAAAGGCTCAGGGGCTAGAGAAGGCAGGGAGAGCCTTGATGCAGGTCTCACACCTGCAAAAAGGAGGGGAAGGAAAGAGAATTGGGTAAGAAGAGTCTCAGGTGCCTCTGAAGTTCTACTAGTTTCAGCTAGGCCAATCAGGAGTCCCTGAGCCAAAGTTGTGTGCTGTAAGCATCCCATATCTCCTAGGAATGGCACCAGTACCCACACTATGCTCGCTCATTGGCTGGGACGCCTCGACAAGCAAACACAGGGTGGATTCAGAGGGGCAGCACCTGGATCTGCCAGTCAAACATGCTTCCCCAGCAGAGGCTCTAAGTGGGACAATTTAACAACTGCCATACAACATTGGATAGAAGAACCTCTAAAAACCCTCCCCCAACAATACCAACAGAAACAAGTCTGAAGATGGGTGCCTGGGTGGCTCAGTTGGTTAAGTATCTGATTTCAGCTCGGGTCATGGTCTCATGGTCCGTGGGTTCAAGCCCCACGTCAGGCTCTGTGCCAACAGCTCAGAGCCTGGAGCCTGCTTCGGATTCTGTGTGTCCCTCTCTGCCCCTCCCTTGCTCACACTCTGTGTCTCTCTCTCTATCTCAAAAATAAACATTAAAAAAATTTTTTAAAAAGAAGTCAGAAGTTCAAACACACATCCCGAATGTTCTGTGCTCCTCTCCCCTTCCACCATTCCCCCAAATAGAGAAAGGAGTCACAACTACTGAGGGTCAAGTATGTGTTGGAGCTGTTTTGTGTGCTTTTTGACCCCATGTAGTCATCAAAGTGATTCTGCAAAGCAAGTACTGCCTTAGTTGCAGTAGGGTGGCCAAGCCTAGACACTTAGGGGCAGGGGTAAGCTGGTATCTGGTGTTTGGGGGTTTCTGGGGTGGGAAGTGAGTGGGTTCTTCCAAAACTTACATAGTAAGAAACCGCATGAGCACAGAAAGGGATGGGGAGGTCCATATGCTGGGTCGTTGGGGGGTGGGGGAGGAGGAAAGAAAGAGAAATGCCCCCTCTACCTTTCCTGATTTGGACCCTCATTTAGGTAGGGCTACGATCTCCCCTCCTGCCCCCCAGTGGAACTGGTCCACGTCCTTATTGTTTATTGTGGCCTTGGCCATGTCTGTGATAATTGTTTAGGTTTATCTCCCCCTGTTTTAACTCCTTGGTCATAGGCACAGGGTCCTGGTCATTATCCATTCAGCCCTGTGAGCCCTGGGGATTCGGTGGTAAAGGTGATGGACACTATCTCTGCCCTACACAAACTTCTGGTCTGGTGAGGAAGATGAAAGCCATGAAAGATGCAGAGATGGGGTGTACAGAGTCCCATGGAGGGCACAGCAGATGAATGAAGCTGGGGTAGGGAGGAGAGGAATTATTTGAAAGCCAGTGCTAGCTGTGTATCTATTACAGCATGGTCTCCCCTCTCAGCCTACCTTTTCCCAGCTCCTGTGGTCCAGGGAAGGCTCTCATTCACAACGCTCTGTCCCTCGGCCGCCACCACCCAGCCGAGCCCTGAGCATGTGGTCTAGGCTGGCCAATCAGAACACCCATCCCCATGTCCACAGGGACTGGTTTAGGCCTGGGTATGGATGCCTAGTAGGGCCAATCAAAGTCTTCCCTGAGCTTTGATGTAAGGAAACTGGGACATGGGGACTTCTCTTCCTTTAAGATCATAAGTGATAAGCTCAAGGTGAACTGGAGCTTCTTGCCATTTTCTCAGACCCCATGGAAAAAGCCATCTGATTAGGCAAGAATGAGGCTGATGCACAAAGGGAAATAAATAAAGATGGGGTCAGGGGAGCCACGGTGATATCTTTCAAGGGCCTGGAACCATTCATGCCTGAAGTCCATCTCTAGACTTTTTAGTGAATGTGAATCATTAATGGGTTGTGGGGGTTTTTTTGCTTGTTTGTTTTTGTTTTGTTTTTGTTTGTTTGCTTTTGTTTATGCTAGCTTAAATGGAGTTCTGTCACTTGTTAACAAAATCATCCTGACTGATCCATTGAGCCTTTCATCCTGAATTTTTGGTGCTTAGCCCAGAGGAAGATAAATACTTGTAGATGGATAGGGGCTGTGGGCAGAGGTTGATATTGTTTTTTCTCCATCCTGCTTTCCACCTTTTGAAGACTAGTAATTGAAATGCTCTGTGAATAATTCCTAAATTCACTTTATTTTTATTTATTTTAATTTTTTTTAATGTTTATTTTTGAGAGAGAGCCACAGAGCACGAGCAGGGGAGGGCCAGAGAGAGAGAGAGGGAGACACAGAATCTGAAGCAGGATCCAGGTTCTGAGCTGTCAGCACAGAGCCTGATGCGGGGCTCAAACCCACAATCTGTGAGATCATGACCTGAGCTGACAGTCAGATGTTTAACCGACTGAGCCACCCAGGTGCCCCTCACTTTATTTTTTAAAAACATTTTATTATTTATTTCCTTACATCTCTAGTTTTACTGAAATATAATTGACACATAACATTGTGTAAGTTTAAGGTGTACAAAATGTTGATTTGATACACACTTCATTTTTGATCTTTGAAAAATGCAGCCACACAACTACGGCTTTGTGGCAGCTTGCAAGGACTTTTTCTTTAGGCACAGAGGATCATCTTTAGTAACAAATGAATTGGTTTTGCTGTAAAAAAAATTTTAAAGATCCAAATGTAGCCCTAAGATCTGTAATAATAAAAAGGACCATGACTGAGCACATCTTGAGTCCAGATCTTGGTTTCTAATACCATTTTCCAAGTAAAGGAACCAGAACTCTTTGGAGAAATAGGGGATCCTAGGACTGGGGCAGGAAATATACAAGATGAGCCTGGAGCATCTTGTAGTGACAGGATAAGGAAGAGCCCAGCAGCAATCATACGTTGATGGAGACATGTAAAAGGGACACAGATCAAAACGATCGAGGCTGGAACGATTTGAACAATAAAATAAATAAAGTCGTAGTGTTAGATCATAGCCCAAAGTGTAAAATATTTATTTACCCTTGAGTAAACACTGATATAGTGATTGAATAAAGAAACAAATAGGAAAGAAAAGACAAATCTGCCATGCAGTAGAGTTCTAAGTAATATGTAGCAACTCTGTCCTCGAGGAGGGTGTAACTCCTCCTTCCTTAGGTGTGGGCTGTACATAGTGACACCCTTCCAAAGAGTAAAGTCTGGAAAAACAGGCAAAAAGAGAATCTTAACATTTGGGAAAGCTGATCTGTGCCACCTCAGCCAGGTAATCAAGGTCAACATCAACAATGACATAAAAATGAATCATGTCCCGGAGCACCTGGGTGTCTCAGGTCGGTTAAGCATCCGACTTTTGCCCAGGTCATGATCCCACGCTTCCTGGGTTCAAGCCCCATGTCGGGTTCTGTGCTGACAGCTCAGAGCCTGGAGCCTGCTTCAGACTCTCTGTCTCCCTCTCTCTCTCTGCCCCTCCCCCACTTGCACTCTATATCTCTGTTTCTCAAAAATAAATAAATATTAAAAAAAAAAAAGATGAATCATGCCCAGGGGTATGTGGGTGGCTCAGTTGGTTGACATCCAACATTGGATCAGGTCATGATCTAAATAAAATAAATGATTTAAAAATAAATAAAGATTTTTTTTTGCTGTTTATTTTTTTTATTTTTTATTCATTTTATTTTTTAAATTTACATCCAAATTAGTTAGCATATAGTGCAACAATGATTTCAGGAGTAGATTCCTTAATATCCCTTACCCATTTAGACCATCCCCCCTGCCACAACCCCTCCCGTAACCCTCAGTTTGTTCTTCATATTTATGAGTCTCTTATGCTTTGTCCCCCTCCCTGTTTTTATATTATTTTTGTTTCCCTTCCCTTATGTTCATCTGTTTTGTCTCTTAAAGTCCATATTCATATGAGTGAAGTCATATGGTATTTGTTTTTCTCAGACTGACTAATTTCACTTAGCATAATACCCTCCAGTTCCATCCATGTAGCTGCAAATGGCAAGATTTCATTCTTTTTGATTGCCGAGTAATACTCCATTGTGTGTGTGTGTGTGTGTGTGTGTGTGTGTGTGTGTATACCACATCTTCTTTATCCATTCATCCATCGATGGACATTTGAGCTCTTTCCATATTTTGGCTATTGTTGATAGTGCTGCTATAAACATTGGGGTGCATGTGTTCCTTCAAAACAGCACACCTGTATCCCTTGGATAAATACCTAGTATGCAATTGTTGGGTCATAGGGTAGGTCTATTTTTAGTTTTTAGAGGAACCTCCATACTGTGTTCCAGAGTGGCTGTTCTAGCTTGCATTCCCAATAAGTAAAGATTTTAAAAAAATTTTTTTTTAATGTTTATTCTTGAGAGAGAGAGACAGAGTGTGAACAAGGGAGGGGCAGAGAGAGAGACACAGAATCTGAAGCAGGTTCCAGGCTCTGAGCTGTCAGCCCAGAGCCCAACGTGGGGCTCAAACACACAAACCGTGAGATCATGATCTGAGCCAAAGTCAGACACCCAACCAACTGAGCCACCCAGGATCCCTTTTTTCTCTTTCTAAAACAAAAGCAAAAAACAGTCAAGGTCTTCAAAAACAAGGGGAGTCTGAGAAACTGTTTCTTTCAAGAGGGGCCCAGAGAGACTCAACAACTAACTGCACTACAGTATTGCATATGGAATCCCAGAACAGAAAAAGGACATTAGGTAGGCGTGCCTGGGTGGCTCATTCGGTTAAGCATCCAACTTGGCTTGGGTCATGATCTCACAGTTCATGAGTTCAAGCCCCATGTCGGGTTCTGTGCTGACAGCTCAGAGCCTGGAGCCTGCTTCGGATTCTGCATCTCCCTCTCTCTGCTCCTCCCCCTCCTCCTCTCTCTTTCTCTGTTTCAAAAATAAACATTAAAAAAATTTTTTTTAATTAATTAAAAAAAAAAAACAAACCTATAGTCTGTGGCCACCCAGGCCAGCCTGAAACTTCAGGCTGCAGCTGAAACTTCAAGCAGGCTTTACAGGGCAGCGAGAAATAAGGCCCACATGTGACAGGTAACAAGGAGATTTGAATTTATAAGTCAGACAGACAGGCTCACATCACAATGGTTGACATACTTCCTCTTCCAGAATAAAAAGGGACACATGATCCCCAAGGTTCTAGATCCCTCTGCTGGGGAACATTCCTCATCCGCTTAGAAAAGCTGAGGCCACTGGGACTTCAGGGGCACCTCTGAGGACCAGGGCCAAGGGCACCTTCTGTGTCAAATATTCCCTTCTCACTCACAGCTCTTTTGCAGCTTCTATAGAAAAGCCAAGTGAAAATGATTTCAACTGGGTCCCAGCCACCTGCTTCACCAGTTCTCAAACTTGGCCCGACCTTGGGGGGGTCTGGTTCACAGTCTTGCCCATTATCGGTGGTCACAGACAACAGGTGAGGGGAAGGGTGACAATATGGCTTCAAGGGTAAGACAGCCCTCCAGGCAGAAGCCCTGTGAGTTAGACCCACAAAGTAAGTTGGAAGCCGCCATCTGATACTATCAAGACTTTTGCTTTTCATTTTATGACACATCTGCCATACAGATACCTTTTTTTTAAGTTTCTTTATTTATTTTGGGAGAGACAGAAACAGTATGAGTGGGGGAGGGGCAGAGAGGGTGGCGGGGAGAGAGAGAGAATCCCAAGCAGGCTCCACACTGTCAGCTCAGAGCCCGATGTGGGGCTCTCACAAACTGTGAGATCATGCCCTGAGCCCAAACCAAGAGTCAGATGCTCAACCAGCTGAGCCATCCAGGTGCCTTCTTACATTGCCTTCTAAAGTTCTTCTGAAGTCATCAGGTTTCATTTTTTTTTTAAACGTTTTATTCATTTTTGAGACAAGGAGAGACAGAGCATGAACAGGGGAGGGTCAGAGAGAGGGAGACACAGAATCTGAAACAGGCTCCAGGCTCTGAGCTGTCAGCACAGAGCCCGACGAGGGGCTCGAACTCACAGACCTGAGATCATGACCTGAGCCGAAGTCGGCCACTTAACCGACTGAGCCACCCAGGCACCCCATCATTTTTTCATATTTAGAGCTTTGATACATCTAAAGTTCATTTGTGGTCTCATGTGACATAGGGAACGAATTCTACTTTTTTTCAAAAGGTTTATGTATTTATTTTGAGAGAGAGAGTGAGAGAGGCAGAGAAAGAGGGAGAGAGAGGATCCCTGGCAGGCACCATACACTCGGTGCAGAGACTGACACAGGGCTTGGTCCCACAAATGGTGAAGTCGTGACCTGAACTGAAACCGAGAGTCGGACACGTAACCGACTAAGCCACCCTATTTTTTTTCCATACGAATAATCTGTTGTCCCAATGTCACCCTTTCACCCCTGACCTGCTGGTCTGGTGATGTCTGGGCTGAGTTGAAGTGAGCCAGGTAGAGTCAGTGGAGGCTAGAGGAGGCCACTCCCCTGGGTGTTAAATATTGGCCTAACCCTTAGAAGCTGTGCCGATGAAGGAAGACACCTCTTACTTTTTTTTAGAGAGAGAGAGAGAGAGAGCATGTGCAAGCAGGGGAGAGGGGCAGAGGGGGAGAGAGAGAATCTCAAGAGGCTCCACACTCAGCTTGGAGCCTGATGAGGGGCTGGATCCCATGACCCTGAGATCATGACCTGAGCCAAGATCAAGAGCCGGACGCTCAACAAGCTCAGCCACCCAGGCGCCCCATGTTTTTGTTTGTTTGTTTGTTTGTTTGTTTTAAAGTTGATGTGTTTATTTAAGTAATCTCTACACCCAGTGTGGGACTCAAACTCACAACCCTGAGATCGCTCCTTCTTCCTGAGCCAGCCAGCCACCCCCTCATCTTCCGGCTTTTAGAAAAGTTGTGACTTGGGGGCGCCTGGGTGGCTCAGATGGTTATGCGTCTGACTTCATCTCAGGTCATGATCTCATGGTTTGTAGGTTTGAGCCCCGCGTCAGGCTCTGTGCGTCATGACAGTGCCTAGCCTGCTAGGGATTCTCTCTCCCTCTCTCTTTGCCCTTCCCCTTCTCTGTCCTTCTCTCTCTCTCTCTCCAAATAAATAAATAGACTTTTTTTTTTTTTTTTAAATTGCTACTTCAACCAGTGGAACATTTCTAGGCCCTGCTCCAACCACCTCTGCCCCAGCTCTTCCCTGGCTGCCTAACAGGTATCCCCTCCCCAAATCACAGAAGGCACAGATGGGCCCTGGACAAAGGGAGTCCACCCTCAGAGACTTAAATTCGGGCTCCCCAGAAGCAGAGACTGAGGCAGGTGGGGATTCTCTTGCAAGTGACTGACTGAGGGGGGCCCTCGGGAGAAACCTGTACAGAGGTGAGGGGAAGCTGGACGGAGCCGGGGAAGGAGCCAAGCAAATAAGAGCTTTCAGGAGAGGTCTAGCCGCAGCCTGACCCCACAGGGAGCTCTGGGGTATTTATTACACTGCGTGGTTTGTCCTGCCTTGAGGCCAGGGAACTGGGCTTTATACCCCACCCTGTTAGTCAGTCATTGGCCATGGGCCAAGCTGGCCGTCTGTGTAACCTCCCAGGCATCTCCTGGCAGGGCAGCTCCCATTAGCTAAGAGAATCTTCCAAAGAAGCCTGGAGCCCTGCGCTTTTAGCAGCCAACACCCACACCAGCTGGAAGGTAGGTGCACTGGCCTATGAAGAGGACTGGGCAGGACACCAAGAGCATCCGGCACAGAAGCCAAATCTCGCTATATGCTGCAATCCAGGGTGAATTAGAAAGAGAGAGTCTAAGCAGAGACTGAAAACACGATGACGAGAAAAAGTTAGCAAAAAAATACATACTTGGACAGATCATCACATCAGCTCTGAGAATGATCTGTTTCACTGTTTGATGCTTGTTAACGTTTTACTGGCTAAATTAAATTGTCCTTTGGCTTTATTTTTACTGATGACAAAAGAAATCTGTTTGCTGTCAATTATTCAGATGCTAAAGTAACTTATCTTCTAGAAAATAAAACTTTGCCAGGACACCTGGGTGGCTCAGTTGGTTAAGTGATCCTTGGTCTCAGCTCAGGTCTTGATCTCAGGGTCCTGAGTTCAAGCGCCATGTCGGGCCCTGTGCTAGGCGTGAAGCTGACTTAAAAAAAAAAAGCTCCCCATAATGTCATACAACTTCTTCCCACACTCCTGTCCTGATACAGCCGCTGTTTGTTTGTTTTTTTTTTTTTTCAAGATTTTATTTTGTTAAGTAATCTCTACACCCAACATGGGGCATGAATTTACAACCCTGAGATCAAGAGTCATAAGTTCGGGGAGCCTGGGTGGCTCAGTTGGTTGAGTGTCTGACTTCAGCTCAGGTCACGATCTCACAGTTCGTGAGTTGGAGCCCCACATCAGGCTCGCTGCTGTCAGCGCCAAGGAGCCCGCTTTGGATCCTCTGTCCCCCTCTCTCTCTGACCTTCCCCTACATGCCCTCTCTCAAAACTAAATAAAATATTTTTTTTTAAAAAAGAAAGTTTGGAAAGAAAGAGATAAAACTGCAACTGTCAATAGGGACATGATTGTGCACAGAGAAAGCCCAAATTAATCTAAAAATAAAGTATGAGAATAAATAAATTACTTTAACAAGTTTGCAAGATACAAATCAAAAACCTACTTGTATACACAGCACCAATTATAAAATGAAATGTAAAAAAACACAATATACAACGGCATAAAAAATGAAAATATCTAGAAATCAATATAAAAAAATTTGTGCATGGGGGCACTTGGCTGGCTCATTTGTACAGCATGCAACTTTGACCTCAGGGTTGTGAGTTTGAGTCCTGCATTAGGTATAAAGATTACTTAAAAATAAAATCTTAAAGGGGCACCTGGGTGGCTCAGTCTGTTCAGCGACCGACTTTGGCTCAGATCATGATCTCATGGTTCAAGGGTTCGAGCCCCACATCAGGCTCACTGCTATCAGTGCAGAGCCTGCTTCGGAGCCTCTGTCTCCCTTCCCTCTGCCCCTCTCCTGCTTGTAATCTCTCTCTCAAAAAGAAACAAACCTTTAAAAAAATAAAATGAAATAAAATATTTTTTTTAAATGTTGTGGGGCACCTAGGTAGCTTGGTTGGTTAAGCAAGCATTTTTGGCTTAAGTCATGATCTCGCGGTTTGTGAGTTCGAGCCCTGCATTGGGCTCTGTGCTGACAGCTCAGAGCCTGGAGCCTGCTTTGGATTCTGTGTCTCCCTCTCTCTCTGCCTCTCCCCCATTCATGCTCTCTCTCTCTCTCAAAAAAAAAAAAAGAATAAACATTAAAAAAAATTTTTTAGGGGTGCCTGGGTGGCTCAATCCATTAAATGACTGAGTTCGGCTCAGATCATGATCTCACGGCTCATGGGTTCGACCCCACATCCATCTGGCTCTGTGCTGACAGCTTGGAGCTCAGAGCCTGCTTCAGATTCTGTCTCTATCTCTCTCTGCCCTTCCCCCATCCACTCTCTCTCTCTCTCTCTCTCGCTCTGTGTGTGTGTGTGTGTGTGTGTCTTTCAAACATAAATAAACATTAAAACATTTTTTTATTAAAATTTTTTTTCTAAGTTGTGTATGATCTCTATACCAAACAAAAACAAAAACAAAAAAACCCGATAAAACATTATTGAAAAGAAGTGAAGGATTTTTGAGATACTGCTCAGGCATCTCATATTAAACCTTTTACTTAGGCCTGTTTCGGGGGGTGATTTTCTGTCCCTTACCTGGACTACGCCATCTTTCCATAAGCATTGAACAAATCAATAGCAATGCTCACCTATCAGGAACAGCCACAAATACATGACATGCACACTTCCCTTTATCTTCAGAACAACTCTGTCCACTGTTACTGTCTCCGTTGTACAAGAGGAGATGGACGGTCAGAGGGTTTAAATAAATTGCCCAAAGCCACCCAGACAGTAAATTCTAACCCAGACCTGTCTAACTCAGGAAACACTGCTCAGAATCACCATTCAGTGGCTGGAAACTCACTCTTCAGATTTATGGTGAAGCAATCTTTTGAAGTCCGAGACTGTAGGAACATTTATAAAATGAATTTCAAAACTTCCATGAAGTAGCAAAGGTTGATCTTCATGCCAGAAACCCAAGGTGTGAGTTCACCATTTGGGGGAACTATTGGCAGGAAAGGCAGTCACTTGCATGTGCAGTGAGGACGACTGGCCACTAGATGGCTGTGCAGCTCTTTTCAGTGCCATCACCACACGCCCTAGATGGTTTGTTTCTGGAGGCCAAACCACAGGAGAGCAGAGAAATGAGAAAAATAAGCACAATGTAGGGCATTAAAAAAAAAAAAAAAAAAAAAAAAAAAAAAAGCTTAATATACTAAATTTACAAGGTCAATGGCGCCTGGGTGGCTCAGTTGGTTCAGTGTCTGAGTCTTGGTTTCAGCTCAGGTCATGATCCCAGAGTCAGGGGATTCAGCCCTGGAGCTCCTCACTGAGCATGGAGCCTGCATGAGAGTCTCCCTCTCTCTCCCTCTGCCCCCTTTCCTGCTCTCTCTCTCTCTCTCTCTCAAATAAAAATAAAAATAAATAGGGGCGCCTGAATGGCTTAGTCGGTTGAGCATCCAGTTTCAGCTCAAGTCATGGTTTCGAGGTTCGTGAGTTCAAGTCCCACATCGGGCTCCCTGCTGTCAGCTCAAAGCCCACGTCAGAGCCTCTGTCCCCCTCTCTCGTCCCTGCTCCCACTTGCACTCTCTCTCAAAAAGAAAAAAAAAAACATTAAAAAATTAAGAATAAAAATAAAAGGCCATTCTATATTCTGAGAGTGTGTCCTTTTTATCTGAGTGGTAATAGATGGGTATTCCTATTGTGAGGACCTCCCTGACCACCACCTTTAAAAAAAAATCTTACTAGCGTGCCTGGGTGGCTTAGTCAGTTAAGCATCTGACTCTTGATTTCTTCTGCTTAGGTCATGATCTCCCGGTTTGTGAGTTCGAGCCCCACATCAGACTCTGCACTAACAGTGCAGAGCCTGCTTGGGATTCTCTCTTTCTCCTTCTCTCTCTGCCCTCCGCCCCCCCCCCCAAATAAATAAATAAACTTTATTTTTTTTTTACTTTTATTTATTTTTTTGAGACAGAGAGAGACAGAGCATGAACGGGGGAGGGTCAGAGAGAGAGGGAGACACAGAATCCGAAACAGGCTCCGGGCTCTGAGCTGTCAGCACAGAGCCCAATGCGGGGCTCGAACTCACAGACCATGAGATCATGACCTGAGCTGAAGTCGGACGCTCAACCGACTGAGCCACCCAGGCGCCCCAAATAAATAAACTTTAAAAACCTCTTACTGAACTGTGAATTCTGGAAGTCTGGAATCAGTCAAGTACCAGCTTCCCATGAAAAATGGATCCGAGTCAAATATCTTAATGTGGTTTAAAGATTCCTAGCCCTCCAGGCAGCATTTCTTGAAATAAACAAGCTGCAAAAGTTAAATTCAGTCATGCACATTATATTTAGAAGCTCTCTTATTTTTTATTGATAGTGACATGAAAAGATGTTGATGAAAGAGTCATGAAATTGAGGAAACTCAGAGTCAGTAGGAACTTCCCAAGGGAAATGCTGACATGAAGTCTTAAATAGTTGGACCATCAATGGGGAGTCAATTCTAGAGAAAGTAAAGCAAAAAGTCTTTTAGCCCACCAAAGGTCAAGGCACAATTGAGGGGTTGAGGAGAAGGCGCAGACCTGCTACAGGGGACTGGGGATGTTCTGAAATGGAAGGGAGGGCAAGGCGGAAGAGGAATCCTGGATGAATATAGCCTTGTTTTGCTCTTAAAGATGGTGACTCTCTGTGTCTCTGTCTGTGGCCAAAAGTGTCAGGGTCCCAAGGATGGGCATAGAAGACCATCCAGTTATAGACACAGCTCTGATTTGTTTTGTTTTGTTCGTTCAGAACTGTGAAATCTTAAACTTTCTGCTTGGATTTGCTTCTAGAAATTTCCATTTATTCCTGCTGCCCTCATGCACACCAAGCCAGCTATCTGTTGCTATTTCTCAGTGTTACTTGAAATTCTACTTCAGTGTTTCTCTTTCTTTCTTTCTTTCTTTCTAGACAGAGAGAGAGAGAGAGAGAGCATGCATGGGGGTAGGGCAGAGAGAGAGAGAGACAGAGGATCCAAAGCAGGCTCCCCACTGAGAGCAGAAAGCCTGACATGGGGCTTGAACCTACAAACCATGAGATCATGACCTGAGCCCAAGTCGGATGCTCAACCAACTGAGCCACTCAGGCACCCCTTCAGTGTTTCTTTACCTGATAATTTCCTCAAGCCTACTATGTGCCAGTCACAGTTCTCACTGCTATACATTTTGAATCTTCACAATAGAAATAATTTCTCCCAAGTCACTAGTGAGGAGCCTGTGATTACAGACAGATGTGACAGTTCTCTCAGCATGACATTTCTTCTTGGTCAGGCAGGTGGATCCTGGCTTCTACCCAGGCCAGGGCTCCGGGGACTGGTCTGAAGGTGGGGTTGCCTGTAGCTGTGGGGGGTGGAGTATCAGAGAATTTAGAGTCTGAGTACCAGTGAGGAAAACCAGGGGAAGTCCCAAGCGTCAAGTTCAGGAACGTAGGTGTTGGGCAAGAGTCCTATAGGAAGCCAAGGCTGGGCACGTGAGAGCAAGCAAGATGGTCCAGCAAGTTTGGGAAGAGGTGCTGGAAAGATTCCCAGAGGTACAGGGGCTGAAGGGCAAGAGCGTTCTGGGTGTGCCACTGTGTGGCACCCAGAACCTGTAACTTCAGATGGTGAAGAAAAGAGCAAGGAAAGAGGCTAGCCCAGTGTCGGGTTTCCTGTAGGAGGCCCCAGGCATTAGACACAGCTGAGAAGGTGGAGGACAATGTCCTCTGCTGGGACAACTCTCTTCCAATTCTCCCATTGGTCTCCTCCCTCTAGGTGCTCTGAGCTCTAAAATTAACCCCATGTTTCCTGAATAGGAAATGGCCATGCAAAATAGATTCTAGTTTCCATTATTTATTTATTTATTTATTTATTTTTTTTTTTTTTTTTTTATTTTTGGGACAGAGAGAGACAGAGCATGAACAGGGGAGGGGCAGAGAGAGAGGGAGACACAGAATCGGAAACAGGCTCCAGGCTCTGAGCCATCAGCCCAGAGCCCGACGTGGGGCTTGAACTCGCGGACCGCGAGATCGTGACCTGGCTGAAGTCGGACGCTTAACTGACTGCGCCACCCAGGAACCCCTAGTTTCCATTTTTTAAAATACATTTAAAAACACGTGCATATATCTTGTTTTGTTTTTAGTCGAGGCAGATTTAAAAGGCTTACAACAAGGGCACCTGGGTGGCTCAGTTAAGTGTTCAACTCCTGATCTCAGCTAAGGTCTTGATCTCAGGGTCATGAGTTCAAGCCCTGCATTGGGCCCCACAGTGGGCATGAAGTCTACTTAAAAAAAAATAAAGGCTTACAACAAAATCCAGGTTTGCCTATCCCATCCCTCTCCTCTTCCCAATCTTCCTCCTCAGAGGCAACTTCCTTGCTATTACTTCCTGTTATATCATCTCCATTTCTTAAATAATAGCCTTACATTGATCTATCTCAATTATCAATCTTTGACATCATTAATTGACTTGCACATGAGGAACTAATTCTCTTTTCACAACCTCTTCCACCTTCCTTCATTCTCCCAATGATTTTTATGTCATTATTTTTATTAATGGTGAGCAATGTTATGATGATGTAATTA
This sequence comes from Prionailurus viverrinus, assembly GCF_022837055.1. NCBI lineage: Eukaryota > Metazoa > Chordata > Mammalia > Carnivora > Felidae > Prionailurus > Prionailurus viverrinus. The sequence goes on from NC_062572.1 coordinate 24,933,672, forward strand.
TTCACAGCTGAGATGCATAGTGTATGATAATTAAACATTTTCTTTTTTTTTAAGTTTATGTATTCTGAGAGAGAGAGAATGTGTGCATGTGTGTGGGTGGGAGAGGGGCAGAGAAAGAGGGAGAGAGAGAATCCCAAGCAGGCTCTCTGTTGTCAGTACAGAGCCTGATGACAAAGGGCTCAATCTCATGAACCGTGACATCATGACCTGAGCTGTAATCAAGAGTCAGATGTTTAACTGACTGAGCAACCTAGTTGCCCCTAAACTTCTTCTTTTATAGCTTTTTGTTTTTCCTGTAATTAATAACTGCCTTGGTTTTTCATTGCTTACTTTTCTATGTATCTATTGTTTTTTGTGTTTTTCTTTTTTTTAACCAAGCACTTAGTAGATTTTTTTCTTTTTCTTTTTTTTTCTTTCTTTTTTTTTTTAGTAGATTTTTTTCTATTCCTATCCCGAGCCCTCCTGTTCCGATGCAGACCACTTGCTCTCTTAGCCTGTGGTACCACCTTTCTCCTCAGATTCCCTTTATCCCAATCCCATCCTATGTGGGAGTCTCTGTCTCCTGGATCCCATGCCATTCTTTCTTGGGATAGTTCCTTATTCTCATAAAACACATCCAGTCTTTACTTTTCTAAACATATTCAACATACATTATTAACAGCTCAATTTAGATAAAAGTCACATTCCATACCATTAACTGGCTTAAAGTATAAAATTATCCTCCTAATCCCTCTCACCATACCACCACTCCAGCCCCTGGCAACCACTTTTCTGTCTGTATAAATTTGCCTGTTATGGACATTTCATAATATGGAATCATAGAATATATGGCCCTTTGTGACTAGCTTCTTTCACTCAGCATGAAGTTTTCAGGATTCATCCATGTTGTAGCCTGTATCAGTACTTCATTCATTCATTCATTCACTCATTTATATCATGGTAAAATACACATAGCGTAAAACTTACCATATTAACCATTTTTAAGTGTATAGTTTAGTAATGTTAAGTACATTCATACTGTTGTGCAACCATCACCACTATCCATCTCTAGAATTCTTTTCATCTCATAAAACTGAAACTCTATACCCATCAAATGGCCCCCTATTCTCTCTTCCCCCAGGTCCTGGCAATCATCGTTTTACTTTCTGCCTCTATGAACTTGGCTACTCTAAGTACCTCATATCAGTGGAATCGTACACTGGCTTGTGACTGGCTTATTTCACTTAGCATGATAACCTCAAGGTTCACTCTTGTTGTATCAGAATTTCTTTCCTTTTAAAGACTGAAAAATATTCCATTGTATGTATATGGTACATTTTGTTTATTCATTCATCCATTGGGTTGCTTCCACCTTTTGGTTATTTGTGAATAATGCTGCTGTGAATATGGATGTACAAATATCTTGAGTCTCTGCTTTCAATTTTTATTGCTAAATAATATTCCATTGTATGGATACCATACATACATTTGGATATACCAAATTTTATACCTCCATTCATCATTTGATGGACACTGGGTTATTTCAATTTTTGGCTATTATGAATAATGCAGCTATGAAAACTTGTGTACAGGGGCACCTGGCTGGCTCACTCAGGAGCATGCAACTCTTTTTTTTTTTTTAACATTTATTTATTTATTTATTTATTATTTTTATTTTTTAATTTTTTTAACGTTTATTTATTTTTGAGACAGAGCATGAACGGGGGAGGGGCAGAGAGAGAGGGAGACACAGAATCGGAAGCAGGCTCCAGGCTCTGAGCCATCAGCCCAAAGCCCGACACAGGGCTCGAACTCATGGACTGTGAGATCGTGACCTGAGCTGAAGTCTGACGCTTAACCGACTGAGCCACCCAGGCGCCCCACGTTTATTTATTTTTGAGACAGACAGAGACAGAGCATGAATGGGGGAGGGTCAGAGAGAGAGGGAGACACAGAATCTGAAACAGGCTCCAGGCTCTGAGCTGTCAGCACAGAGCCCGATGTGGGGCTCGAACTCATGGACCGCGAGATCATGACCTGAGCTGAAGTTGGCCACTTAACCAACTGAGCCACTCAGGCGCCCCAGGAGCATGCAACTCGATCCTGGAGTTGTGGGTTCAAGCCCTGTGTTGGGTGTAGAGATTACTTAAAGATAAAATCTTGAAAGAAGAGAAAGAAAGAAAGAAAGAAAGAAGAAAGAAAGAAAAGGAGAAGAAAAGCAAGGAAGGAAGGAAGGAAGGAAGGAAGAAAATTTGTGTACAACTTTTTGTGCAGGCATATTATCACCTTTTTTAGGTATATACCTAGGAGTGGAACTTCAAGGTCATATGGTAACTCTATGTTTCACGTTTTGAGAAACTGACAGGCTGTTTTCCAAAGCAGCTGCACCATTTTAAATACTGTACCTATTAGCAGTGGGTGAGGGTTGGTTCCAATTTCTATCCTCATCAATGCTTGTTATTATCTGTCTTTTTTATTACAGCCTCATGGGTATGAAGTGGGTACCTCATTGTGCTTTTAATTTGCATTTCCCTAATGACTAATGATGTTGAGCATTTTTTCATGTGCTTTTTGGCCATTTGTATGTCTTCTTTGGAGAAATGTTTTCCTCAGATCCTTTACTTATTTTTTATTGGGTTGTCTTTTTATTATTGAATCGTAATACTTTATGTATTCTAAATACAAGTCCATTATCAAATACAAATGTGCCTTTTCCCTTCCCATTCTGTGAGAATGGCAAGACACACTTTTTTTAAAGTTTATTCATTTATTTTGAGAGAGAGAAAGGTGGGGGAGGGGCAGAGAGAGCAGGCTCTGTCAGTACAGAGCCTGATACAAGGTTCCATCTCACAAACTGTGAGATTGTGACCTAAACTGAAATCAAGAGTCAGATGCTTAACTGACCGAGCCACCCCGGTGCCCTGAGATACACTTTTTGAGTCCTCAAATGTTTTAAGAAATTCTTTATTCTATCCTGACACTTGATTAGTCTGTTTGGCTGAGTCTCAAAGTTCTAGAGACTGAGAAGTCCAAGATCAAAATTTTGGCCAATTCCGTTTCTGATGAGGGTTCCCTTCCTAGCTTGCATGTAGCTGCCTTCTCATTGTGTGCTCATATGACCTCTTTGTGCAGGGTGTTGGGGGCACAGAGAGAACAAGTGAGTACTCTCTGGTGCTATTTTTTTTTTTTAGAGAGAGCACATGAGTGGGGGAGAGGGGCAGTGGGAGAGAGAGACAGAATGAGAGAGAGAGAGAGAGAGAGAGAGAGAGAGAGAGAATTGTAAGCAGGCTCCATGCTCAGCATGGATCTGGACTCGGGGCATAGTCCCATAACTCTGGGATCATGACCTGAACCGAAATCAAGAGTCAGATGCTCAACCGAGTCACCCAGTGCCCCTGGTGTGTCTTCTTATGAAGACACTAATTCTGTTGGATCAGGGCCTCACTCTTAGGTCTCACTTAATCCTTCCTCCAAATACAGCCACACTGGGGGTTAGGGCTTCAACATATAAATTTAGGGGTGGGGGTGGGGTACAAACATTCAACTCATAACAATCGTATGCCAAAAATTATTTGTTGTTTATTTGAAATTCAAATGTAACTAGACATCCTGCATTTTGCCTGGCAATCCTACTCACCTGGCCATGCTTTCTGTGCACCTTCCCTGTGCCAGGCCCCAGGCATTGGTTCATTCAGTCCTCACAACAGCACTGCTAGGGAGATGCCATCCCTGCTTTTACCTCAACAGGAAGCCACGCCTTGAGAGGTTAGGCAACTTACCCAAAGTCACACAACTACCAAGTGGCCAAAGTGGATGGATGAGGCAAGAATCAAACCACTCCGGAAGCAAATCCAGAGCATCTGACTGCCAAGCCAAGGCTGATAACTACTTTGTTAAAGTCTTTCTAAACACAATATCATGCTTGAGAACAGGCTATTTTAGCCCAAAGTGTCTGAAGTTATCAGAAATAAAACTATGGGGCCGCCTGTGTGGCTCAGTCAGTCGAGCCCTGGACTTTTGATTTTGGCTCAGGTCATGATCCCAGGATCATGGGGTGGAGCCACCCATCGGGCTCTGTTCTGAGTGTGGAGCCTGCTTAAGATTCTTTCTCTCCCTCCCTCTGCCCCCTCCTCTGCCTGCAATCTCTTTCTCCCTAAATTAAAAAAAAATTTTTTTAACTAAAAAATAAAGAAATAAAATTATGTACAAAAGCCAAAAGCCCGTGAGTGTCAGAAGACAGTTCTTCAGAGTAATACATTTAAAAAAATTTTTTTTAAGTTTATTTATTTATTTTAAGAGAGATGAGACTGCATGAGTGGGGCATGGAGAGGGAGAGAGAGAATCCCAAGCAGGCTCCACACAGCACAGAGCCGGATGTCAGGCTCAAACTCATGAACCGCGAGATCATGACCTGAGCTGAAACCAAGAGCAGGACACGTAGCTGACTGAGCCACCCAGGCACCCCTGGAGCAATACATTTAAAAATGGATAAATCGATTCCAGGGAAACTTGAGTCAGATATCACTGGGTCCTTGCCTTCTTGGTTTTTTTTCTTTTCCCTAGGATAGTCACCTTTCCTTTTCTTTTTCAACTTAAAATTTTTCCCATTTTATTTATTTATTTATTTATTTATTTATTTTTAAACTTATTTATTTATTTTGAGAGAGTGAGAGATCGTGCACACATGCAAATAGGGGAGGAGCAGAGCAAGAGGGAGAGAGAGAGAATCCCAAGCAGGCTCTGTGTTCACAGCACGGAGCATCATGAGGAGCTCAGTCTCATGGTGGTGAGATCATGACCTGAGCTAAAATCCAGAGTCAGACACTAACTGAGCCACTCAGGTGCCCCTCCATTTTTATTTTTATTTATTTTTTTCCCATTTTTATTCTTTAAATGAGGTATAATTAACATCAACAATTCACAGATTTTTTTTTAATGTTTATTTATCTTTGAGAGAGAGACAGAGCACAGGCGGGGTAGGGGCAGAGACAGAGGGAGACACAGAAACAGAAGCAGGCTCCAGGCTCTGAGCTGTCAGCACAGAGCCTGATGCAGGGCTCAAACCCACAAATCACGAGATAATGACCTGAGCCGGAGTGGGACGCTCAACGGACTGAGCCACCCAGGTGCCCCAACAATTCACAGATCTTAAAAACGATCAAATTCACAGATCTTGACATACGATTTGATACTTTGGGGCTCTGTAACCACTGCCCGAAACAAGATGTAGAATATTTTCACCACTGCAGAAAGTCCCCTCCAACTTCTTTCCTCTCCCCTCATGGCAACCATTTTTCTGATTTCTATCACCATAGGTTAGGTTAGCCTGTTCTTGAACTTCATATAAACAGATTCATACAGGTTATACTCTTTTGTACCTGGCTCCTTTCATTTAACATAATGTTTTGTTTATTTTTTCATTTAAATGAAATTCACATAACATAAAGTGTACAAGGCAGTGGCATTTAGTACATTCGGTGTTGTGAAACCACCACCTCTATCTAGTTCCAAAGTTCTATTTTCATTAACCCCTAGAGAAGACCCCGTTCCCCACTCAGCAGTCACCCTCTGGTTCTTCCCCACCCCCAGCATTTGGCAACCACTGATCTGGTTTCTGTCTAACCTTTACTGTCTACGGTTCATCAGTTCTCAACAGTCTGGTAAAATCCCACAGGCAGAGGGGAATTACTAACAAGGGCGCTAAAGAAAGGGAGGAAGACAGAAACAACACTAGGTAAAGTAAAATTAAGCCAGATGATCAAGCCATGATCCCTACTCTTCAGCCATGAAGCCTACTCTTCATCTTAAGCAGAAGGTCCCTGCTCAGATCAGTCTTGAAGGTTAGGCTGGCGCTATCTACGCGAGCGGTGTTTTATTTTCTGACCAATAAAGCACAATTCAGTGCCAATGTGGAAAGAGAAAAAAAGCTCCACAGCTGGCTCATTCTACAAATGGCATTGACATAAAGACCAAAGTAAATGTTAGCAACCCGCAAACAATAGCAGGTGTTTTAAATACAGGAATAGCAGCAGCACCAGGGAGAACTGTGGCCACCTGCTAAGTTGCATCTACTCAGAATTCACTTGAAACAGTCATAATAGGGATGATTTCTGACTTGTAGGTGCATCCCATTATTGGTTTTGGGGGGGTTTTGTTTGCCACCATACCCTTAGGACCTACTACCTAAAGTTATGCTTGGCGCACAGTAGGTGAACAATAAGGCATTTTGGAATAAATGAATGAATAAATGAATTGATTATGTGTCCTACCGACTGTAAAAATGGAATCATACAGTTGTTGCATTTTTTTTTAACATTTATTTATTATTGAGAGACAGAGAGACACGGAGTGTGAGCAGGGCCCGAGGGTGGTAGAGAGAGGCGGAGACACAGAATCTGAAGTAGGCTCCAGACTCTGAGCTGTCAGCACAGAGCCTGATGCGGGGCTCGAACTCACAAACTGCGAGATCATGACCTGAGCCGAAGTCAGTGGCTTAACGAACTGAGCCACCCAGGCACCCCAGTTGTTGTATTGTAGACTCAGAGGAGAACTAGAGAGAAGGAAAACAAAATGAATAATCTCTCATAAGGGACTATGCAAGGTGGTTTTTACACATTATCCTACTTAATCCTGTTCTTAGCTGAAGGCACGATATAACGATCTTTGAAGCAAAATGCCCATTTGTGTCTAAAGCACAGAAAGTTTCAAAAGGCAGAGTATTTGTTTGTAAAAACAACAAAGCAAAGCAAAACAAAACAAAACAAAAACGATGGAGGGGCGCCTGGGTGGCTCAATAGGTTAAACATCAGACTTTGGCTCATGTCGTGATCTCGTGGTTTGCCAGCAGGAGCCCCACATCGGGCTCTGTGCTGACAGCTCAGAGCCTGGAGCCTGCTTTGGATCCTGTGTCTCCCTCTCTGTCTGCCCCTCCCCTGCTCGCTCATTCTCTCTCTCTCTCTCTCTCTGAAAAATAAATAAACATTTTTTAAAAATGGAGTACAGCTTCCTGGGCAGGTTTTAGGCAAATAAGCCCTTACTGGTTACACAAGGTGGATTCATATTTTAGGAATCTCAGAGATGGTCATGAATAAGCAGCAGCAGGCAGGACACTTGGGAGGCCAACAGGCTTGGCTCTGGAGCATCAGGGATTTGCCAGTGGAGCCTGGCCAAGTCAGCCTTTCTGTGCCTCAGATAAGCAACTGATTAGGGCTGTGCTCAGTGCCTGCCAAAGCACTCCCCCACAAAGGGCAAATTCAATCAATAATAATGACTCAGTGTAACCAAGGGGCTCAAGGGTACAAAAGCGCCTAAAATCCGGTCCCTGCTTCCTTCTCTGATAGGACAAACAACCATCCTGGTTTGCTGAGACTATCTCAGATTATCCCAAGAAACGTCCTATATCCTGGGAAACCCCTCAGTCCCGGGCACACCAGGACAGCTGGTCACCTATGAGAGGACTTGATGGGCAGAGGAAACCACATGCACAGTAACAAAGAATACTATGAGTAGCATGTGATGCTGTGTCTAATACAGTGTGTCCAACAGACATAGGCAACTGACCACATCAGTGCCTACAGCAAAAGGAAAATCCAACAATCATGATCCTTCTTTGTTTAAAAATGTGATACTTTGGGGTGCCTGGGTGGATCATTTGGTTGGGCATCCGATTGTTGATTTCAGCTCAGGTCACGATCGCAGGGTCATGGGATCAAGCCCCATTGTTGGGCTCCATGCAGAGGGTGGAGCCTACTTGAGATTCTCTCTCTCTCTCTCTCTCTCTCTCTCTCTCTCTCCCCCACCCCGCCCCTCTCCCCAGCTTGTGCTCTATCTCTAAAAAAAAAAGTGATACTTTGTGGGGGTGCCTGGCTGACTCGGTAGAGCATGTGACTCTCAACCTCAGGGTCATGAGTTCAAGCCCCACATTGGGCATGAAGCCTACTTAAAGAGAAAATGTGATATTTTGTGCATTATAGTTTTTTTGCATTAATTTAGATTTTTAAAAATATTGCAGCAAAATATTTTAAAATCTCAATCACTGAATTTGGGGGCACTCTCTGAAATTTTGCACCCAAGGCGAGTTTTACTCTATGCCAACCTTGCAATGCAGCCCTAAATGTTAGCCCCATGTCTCCAGTACAGTCTTTGAGACCTGGGACAAATTGCTTGGATTCTCAATCTGAATGTCTTCATCTACACATAGAGGAGGGTGAACTACACAGCCATAAGGAGGGTGAACTTGGACCTTCCAGGTCCAAGTTCTTTGCTTTCATGATGAGGTGTCAGGGAACTGAGAGGACCAAGGGCTAGATGAGGTTGGGGACAATCAGGGAAGTGAAAGAGAAGTAGCATTTCTGCTTGCCTACTCTCAGAGAAACAGAACTAGTATATGTGATATATATCATACAGCATGTGTGTGTGTATAGACACAATCACATATGATATATAAATGATATATATATATATATATATGATCTACATATACATGATTTTTTAAACTTTAAAAAATTTTTTTTAATGTTTAATTTTGAGAGAGAGAGAGAGAGAGAGAGAGAATGCAAGTGGGGGAGGGGCAGAGAGAGGAGGCAGAGGATCCAAAATGGGCTCTGCACTGACAGCCGGGAGCCTGATGTGGGGCTTAAACTCATGAACCATGAGATCATGACCTGAGCTGAAGTCGGATGTTCAACCAACTAAGCCACCCAGGTGCCCCTACATACACGTGATGTATCTTAAGGAATTGGCTTATACGACTGTGGGCTGGCATGTTTGAAATTTTTAGGGCAGATTGGCAGGCTGGAGACTTGGTGCAGGAGCCAACACAGCAATCCATAGGTGAAATTTCTTCTTCTTCAGAGAAACCTTAGTTTTGCTCTTTAAGGCCTTTCACCGATTGGATGAGACCCACTCAGGACAGTCTCCTTTACCTAAAGTCAGCCGATTGAGATGTCGACCATGTCTACAAAATATTTCCACAGCAACGTCTAGATTACTCTCAATAGAATAACTGGGTCTTACAGTTTAGCCAGATCGACTCATAAAATTAACCATCACAAGAGGAGAAGATAGCTCAGAGAAGTTATGTAAATTGGGGGCACCTTGGTGGCTCAGTTGGTTGAGCGTCCACTTCAGCTCGGGTTATGATCTCACAGTTCGTGAGTTCAAGCCCCATGTCGGGCTCTGTGCTGACAGCTCGGAGCCTGGAGCCTGTTTCCGATTCTGTGTCTCCCTCTCTCTGCCCCTTCCCCGCTCATGCTCTGTCGCTATCTCTCAAAAATGAATAAACGTTAAAAAACAAAAATAAAAAAAAAGTGATGTAAATTGTCCAAGATCATCCAGCTGATTAGTGTCAAAGTTGGGACTGAAAAAGTGCTATGTGTGACCACAAAGTCCATGCCCTCCCAGGAGTCTTACTGCGTCTGGGCCTCCGGAGAATTTCCTGAAGCATCAGGGCAGATTCCCAATCCCCTCATGACCCTGTTACTTCTCTGTCATAGATATTTGTGTGTGTCTCCTCCTAGACTGGGGGTTGTTTGGGAAACGGTCCATGTGTAAATATCTTTTTATAACCGCCAGAACTAGTAAAAAGCCCCACATCTGCCAAGCATTCGGTGAATTTCCACAGAATTAGAGAACCACTAATAGTTCCCAACATGCCGTGTTTCCTATGTGCCAGCGCTGAACTGAGACTTAACTGTGAGATGTCAGCTGTAACTTCTAACTTCTCCTCCTCCTCCTTCTAGTTTGTTCACTTTTGCTTTTTTTTTTTTTAATTTTTTTTTCAACGTTTTTTATTTATTTTTGGGACAGAGAGAGACAGAGCAAGAATGGGGGAGGGGCAGAGAGAGAGGGAGACACAGAATCGGAAACAGGCTCCAGGCTCCGAGCCATCAGCCCAGAGCCCGACGCGGGGCTCGAACTCACGGACCGCGAGATCATGACCTGGCTGAAGTCGGACGCTTAACCGACTGCGCCACCCAGGCGCCCCTCACTTTTGCTTTAATTGCATTTCTAATTCCCCACCAAAACAGAGTCTAAGGAAAGGACGCTTGTGGCCATGACAGTATATTCTAGAATTGTGCTGGGCATTCTTACGTAACGTCTTGACAACCCTATGGGGTGGGTTCTACTAGTATTCTTAGATGTATGATAGGAAGACAGGGTCTCTGAAAAGTTAAGGACTTGTCTAGAGTCACAGAGTTTGTAAGAGGTGAAGCTGATGCTTGAACCCGGGGAACTGGATTCTTCCACTCTCTGCATGCCCAACCACTGAGCTGCACTGCTCCCGCCAAACTCCTGCAGCCACATTGGACCTGAGACCTCATCGGGCTGAGTTCCTCTACCTCGAGAGGAGGAACGGAGAGGCACGCGTGTTAATAATGGCAGCACCGGGACCAGAGCTCTGAGCTTCTGGCTTCTAGCCCAGGGGTACATTCTCTTGGTTGTCTCTCAAAGCAAGGCCGCACTTTGGGACCTTGCAGGCCCTGCCTGGGCCTCCAGGTGCTATTTACTCAGCTAGGTGTGGGCTCTGCCTGGTTCCCAGTCTGTTGTTTGCACAGTAAATGTCACCTAGGCCCCACCAGTCTACTCCCCAACCAAGGAACGGCAATGGCAAAAGAGACAGAAAGGTACATCCTTTTGCTGGTTTCAGACACCTTGACTTCAGTTTTCAGTTTCTATCGAATAAAATGCAAATCACTGAAAGGGGAGGGGGTGGTCGCCTCAGAAGCCTCACGGCCTATAAGCAATGAGCCTGGCCTGTGTGTAACCTCCAGGATTCCAGGCAATAGCTGAAGTCACAGGGATCTAGGCTCCAGTCCCCATTCTACCACTGACGAGTGGCATGACCTTGGGCTTGACCTCTCAACCTTCCTCCTCTGAGAAATGGAGGCAGTTCGTACCCCGCAGGAATAAAAGTCAGAACGGATGCCAGGGCCTTGCACGGCATCTGGTACACACCCCGTGCTCGTCTGCTATTGTTTGCACTACTGACTTATTTCACACACCCTCGTGCCTGTTTCCTTGACAATAAAAAGGAGCTTTAGACTCAGGAGGACAAAAACAAGGCTTGATGTTCTTCACTGCCCTGACTTCCTCCTACCAGGCTTCTTCCTGGAAAAAGGTTCCAAGAACTTTTCAAAGTAGAAAGTGAACAAACAAGGGAGATTTTAATAAGTAAAAACAGGTTCTGTCTTTCTCTGGGAAGGCGGCTGCCTGCAGCTCCAAGCAAATCCACTCAATCCCGAATGTTACCTCCTGGATCGATTTCCAACAGGAGGTTCCTGTTCTGGAACCAGGATATGCAAACAAGGGCACTTTCCCGAAGGGAGGTTTCAGGGCCTCTGGATTTCATCAGCTGCCCACTCTCCCAGGAGAGCCAGTGGGACCTGTCAAGCCAGTGGCTGAGCCCAGAAGGCAAGCAGAAGGTTTCAAAGTCTATGGGGACTCTGTCTTTTGAGTTTTTAACTGAAGTGGGATACATTTAAGAAATGCCAGGGAGGTTGGGGGCGCCTGGGTGGCTCAGTCTGTTGAGCCATCAGACTCTTGATCTCAGCTCGGGTCATGATCTCACAGTTGTGAATTCAAGCCCGTGTTGGACTCCATACCATGGAGACTACTTTAAATAAGTAAATAGGGGTGCCTGGGTGGCTCAGTCACTTGAACGACGGGCTCTTGATTTTGGCTCAGGTCATGATCTCACGACTCCTGAGTTCAAGCCCCACATCAGGCTTGAGCTGACAGTGTGAGGCCTGCTTGGGATTCTCTCTCTCCCTCTCTCTGTTCCTCCCCACCATGTTCTCTCTCTCTCTCTCTCTCTCTCAAAATAAACAAATAAAAAATATTTTTTAATAATAAAATTAATTAAATAATTAATTAAACCCAAGAAACGCCAAGGAAGAAATAGTGTTGATTTCTGATTGCCAAGCCACCACGTGGGATGTAGAGGAAAAAACAAAACAAAACAAAACAAAACAGGATGAAATAGAAAAGGTCAGAGCTACCTCACTGTGCAAAGTGAGGAGGCAGGATAGGTCCAGGGAGCACGGTCTTAGGAGCCCTGAGTTCCCATGCCAACTCCTGGCCCCAAGAGATAGCCTCTCCCTGGGACTCCAAGGGAGAGTAACAGAAGGATGTGAGCTCAGACCCCCGAAAGTCCCTTCTGGCTGCTTTAGAGAAAGAGAGCAGGAAACGGGAGAGGGAGTGACTACAGAATTGAAAAGCCAACCAAGGGCAGAGTGGGGGTGGGGGTAAAGAAATCCTCCCCCACATTTCTCCCTTGTATCCTTGCTTCCAGTTTTTAGGAATAGTTGTTGGTTAAATGAGAAATATTAAGGACACCTTCAAGAGTGCTGAGGATGAGGAAAGAGGAGGAGCAAGGCATGTCTCAGGAGGGTTAAAATAAGTACAAAGAAATTCAGAAGGATCTTCTTACCCACTTAGTTTTGAGAATATTCACAGATGTTAAAGGCTGAATATATTTTTTGTGTGTTAGTTTCAGGTCTTTTTTAGCACCAGATGAACTATCAGCGCTTCTCTATCTCAGGGGCCATGTGGCGTCTAAGCTTCTCTAGAAAAGAGAAGGGTCAGGGGTAAAAGAAAAGCTAAATCTTGTGCAAACTCCTACTCATCCTTCAAAGCCCATGAGAATATCTCCTTTATGAAGCCTTTCCTTATGGCCTTCTGCCTCAGTATCACCATAGGGCTGGGTGCAGTTATACTGCACTGGAAATTATTTATTTGTCTCTTTGCTCTTCTAGGCTCTTCTCCCTTGAGAGCAAGGGAGAGGTAGGACAGAGCCCAGGATGAATGAATGAGCTGAAATCAAGGTTTTCTGGCAGTGAATCCGATCACGATGCTGGAAATAACAGTGTACTGTGTGTGGACACCCAGCTCCTGGAAACCAAGTAAAAATCATCAAAAGCAAATGGTTGTACATTGGGTCAGGGTGGAGATGCTCAGGAGAACCTCAAGTCGATACAAAGGCAAATTGTTCTCTCTCTTCTTGCTGGTAACTGGGGGGTGTGGGACACTTGGATGATCAAGATGAGAGAGTCCCTTTAGAAAACTTTGTTGTGAATCCCCCCCACCCCAAAGTTTCAAGTAAAACTTAGACAATCCACTTCCTGAAAGCCTGAGATTTCTTTCTTTTTCTAATTTTAAAAAAATATTTATTTGTTTATTTTTGAGAGAGAGAGAGAGAAAGAGAGAGAGAATACAAGAGGGGGAGGGGCAGAGAGAGAGGGAGACACAGAATCCAAAGCAGGCTCCAGGCTCTGAGCTGTCAGCACAGAACCCAACACAGGGCCCGAACTCAAAAACCATGAGATCATGACCTGAGCTGAAGTCAGACGCTTAACTGACTGAGCCACCCAGGCAACCCTAGCCTGAGAATTCTGAGTTTTCAAGACCTGGGTGAAACACGTCAATTGAGAAATGTTTATTCCCATCCGGAGCTGTAGCCAGGAAAGCTATCTCTGTCCTCCTTTATCTGTCCCAGAAGGTAAGAAAAAGTCAGACTCACAGACCCTTTGAGCTTTAAAGTCATCTGGTCACCTGGGAGGTGACTCTAAAAGACACCCTGCCCCCTAGTTTGCATCTGTGGGATGTCAGAGAATCTGAGTTCATTCCTTCGGCCGCTGCACCTGTCTCTGTACAGAGCTGCCCCCCTGGGTGGGCTCAGAGACCAAATGGGTGCGCCCTCCGTCCCCTACACAGCATTGCCACGTGCCCAGGAGGCCATTTGTGGGCAGGGAGATCTCACGAGCAGGTGTTTGTTCCTGTTGCAACCACCTTCCTTTACGTATCAAGGCAGAGCCTCCTGAAGTGAAGTCAGAATGGCTCAGGCTGGGTGAGCTGCACTTGCTCTGGAGCCTGGAACTAAACAAAAACAAGCTCCTTCCTGTGTTCCGGGAACTCTGTTGGGTTGCTTTCATGCACGCACGTTCCTGCCTCTTCAAACAACAACAACAAAGGAATCTTTTGAAGAAGTTCGCAGTGTACTCCAGGTCCTCCCGGAGTTAGAGCCAAGCTCTAACCTCCATTGTATCCATCACTCAGGTGCTAACCTACATCGTACCCATAGCTCAGGTGCAGCGATGGGTCCTCTACCCCTCAGCTCCCCAAGAGGCTGCAGGTTGCCACAGGTACAGACAACGATAAGTGTTTTTGGAAAAACAGTGTAGGTCTTTTTTGCTTTTTAAGTTTATTTATTTATTTTGAGAGACAGAGACAGCATGAGTGGGGGAGGGGCAGAGAGAGAGGGAGACAGAGAATCCCAAGCAGGCTTTATGGTGCCAGCGCAGAGCCCAACTTGGAGCTTGAACTCACGAAACTGGGAGATCATGACCTGAGCTGAAACCAAGAGTCAGCCCGACGTTTTATGGACTGAGCCACCCAGGTGCCCGGAAAACATGGTAGGTCTTAAGGGCTATAATAAATTCTATAATTCCGAGAATATATGCTGGAAAATACAAGTCATTTGCAAACAGAAAATGATTGTGTCTTGTAAAACACAATGGGGTCCCACTTTAAAATCCCAACTTCTTTCCCAGACCACACAGCTTTGCTTGCTTGTTCTGTGCAGAGCAGGCCCCACAAGCCACCAACCCTCAGCTATGGTGTAAGCCAAACTCAACCCCCGGAATCTCACCATAGGTCACGGGTCCGTGTGCTCAGCAAATGTTTGCAGCCCTCTGCTGGGAATGTTATCCCAGGTCACACTAACAGGGTAGATCGTTGGCAGCCTGTGGCCAGACCAGGGATCAATTGTTCTCAGGGTGGGGAAGGGAACAACTGGGGAACGCTCACCTGGTGTCCATTGCTATGACACTTTTCCTGCTTTGTAGATTCTGTCCCTGCTTACGACGGGTGACCAAATTTTATAGTTACTGACATGTTTTAAAGACTAGACCCTCAATTGTTCTGCGTAGACTTCTGGGACCTGTCAAACCTCTGGGCTACCAAATACCAAAAGATGGAAGAAAGGATGAGATTAATGGTAAGCTAGAGAAAATGTGAGAATGCCCGGTGGCATTAGGGTAGACGGCCCTTGGTAACTATAACGCTTCACACACATATTCATGCTTTCCCTGTGTCACCCACTGTGTTAAGTGCATTATCTTCTTCAATATTTGATTCTCAGGGGCACCTGGGCGGCTCAGTCGGTTAATCATCCGACTTCAGCTCAGGTCACGATCTCGCAGTTTGTGAATTTGAGCCCCACATCGGGCTGTCTGCTATTGGCACAGAGTCCACTTTGGATCCTCTGTCCCCCTCTCTCTCTCTCTCTGCCTCTCCCCAACTCGTGCTCACGCATGTGTGCTCTCTCTCTCAAAAGTAAACATTAAAAAAAATTACTTGAGTCTCATTTTACTGAGAAGGAAACTGAGGCTCGGAGAGGTTAAGTAACTTGTCCAAGGTTACCTAACTAGTATGTGTTAGAGCTGAAAACCTACACTGTGTCCATCCATGTCACAAGCCAAGGCCCACACTCCCCCCTTTCCATCCCCAGGCTGCAATGACCATTCTTACAGGGCCTAGAAATGGAAGATGGATGGCCTCTGTCTCGATGTTCTCTGAAGCAAACATAATTCTTTTTCTTCCTCCTCTCTTAAAGCTTTTCTCTTCTCACATCCCCTTTATTCACCAAACCAGAGTTTGGTCTATATTTTACCCAACTGGCTCTTGGAACCACATAAATCTTGGCTGTTTTCATGAGAAAAAAAAAAAAAAGTTTATGAGAGAATGAAATGGTATGGCTTGCTGTCTTTTCAATGGTACATGAGTATCAAATGTACAAAGTCAGCTATAAATAAAAAAGAGGAATGGGACACCTGGGTGGCTCAGTCTGTTGAGCATCCGACTCTTGATTTCAGCTCAGGTCATGATCCCAGGGTCATGGGATCAAGCCCTGATTTAGGCTCCACACTGAATGTGGAGCCTGCTTAAAATTCTCTCCCTCTGCCCCTCTCCCCTACTCGTGCTCTCTCTCTAATTAATTAATTTTTAAAGATGATTATGTATGTATGTATTTATATATTTATTTTTAGTGAATTCTGTCCCCAATGTGGGTCTCAGAATCACAACAGGAGATCAAGAGTTGTAAGCTCTACCAACTGAGCCAGCCAGGTGCCCCGGGATTTTGTTGTTGTTGTTGTTGAGAACCCCTAGGCCATTCTCCCTTTGGCTCATGTAAAAGCTCACAGCATCACCTGCAGACAAAGCCACCTGACCAAAGGGGGATGGGGGGGTGGAGATTCAGTCTATTATTTTGGAGTCAAAGCCTCGGGTTATGTATGTGTCTCAGAAGGTTGAACCTGAGTCAAGTCAGTTCCTCAAATATCCTTTACTGAAGTTAGTCATGAAATATTTTGGAAAAACAGATATACCACAAAGAAGCTAAGGAATCAAAAACAAGGCAGGATCCTGAAACAGAAAACAGATATTAAGGGAAAAACTGGTGAAGTCCAAATAAAGTCTCGAGTTTAATTAATAGCAATGTGTGAGTGTTGGTTGCTTAACTTTGACCAATGTACCACTGGTAATGGCAGGTGATAACATTAGGGGGAACTGGTCCTGGGTGGGAAAGGGTGTATGGGAATACAGTAAAACCTTGATTTGCGAACATAACTTGTTCTGGAAACATGCTTTTAAGCCAAAGCACTCGTATATCAAAGCAAATTTCCCCATAAGGAATGATGGAAACTCAGATGATTTGTTTCACAACCCAAAAATATTCATATAAACATGATTACAGGGGCTCCTTGGTGGCTCAGTCGGTTAAGTGCCTGACTTCGGTTCAGGTCATGATCCCGAGGTTCATGAATTCGAGCCCCAGACAAGCTCTGTGCTGACAGTTCAGAGCCTGGAGCCTGCTTCAGATTCTGTGTCTCCCTCTCTCTCTCTCTCTCTGCCCCTCCCCTGCTCAAGCTTTGTCTGTCTCTCTCTTTCAAAAATAAATGAACATTAAAAAAATTATTTAAGGGGCTCCTGGGTGGCTCAGTCGCTTAAGCATCCGACTTTGGCTCAGGTCACGATCTCGCGGTCGGTGAGTTCGAGCCCCGCGTCGGGCTCTGGGCTGCTGGCTCGGAGCCTGGAGCCTGCTTCAGATTCTGTGTCTCCCTTTCTCTCTGCCCCACCCCCGTTCATGCTCTGTCTCTCTCTGTCTCAAAAATAAATAAAACACCAAAAAATTTTTTTAAAAAATTATTTAAAAATTATTACAATACTGTAATATACTACAAAATAATAAAGAAAATACAAAAAAATAAAGAAAAATAAATTAACCTGCACTTACCTTTGAAAACCTTCGTGGCTGGTGTGAGGGAGACAAGAGAGAGGAGGGTTATTATTGTACAGGAAAACTTTCACTATCACTAACTGATGCTGACTACAGTACAGTATTAATAAAGTCTTGTCATCTAGTGCATTTAATGTACCCGGCAATAAGGCAGCAGAGGAAAGGGTCTGCACCTGCAGCCAGCCTGACCCAGAATGAAGCAAAGCATTCCTAAGCTTGCTCTTATGTGGAAAAGCAAAGGACTGTCCATAGGCGCTTCGAAGGGACAAAAAACACACTAGTGCCAGTTGTGGGCCCCTTCCGACGTTCTGAAAAATCACTGATTTCTGCTAAACACCATGGCCTGAGACCGAGCATCTGAGCCTGGAAGATGATCATCCACAGTCCCGCAGGGAGAGACAGAAAGAGAGAACCACTGGGCTCAGTTGTGATCATGTGATGTTCGCTATCAAGTACTATTCATATTGTAAGTCATCGCTCATTTATCAAGTTAAAAACTTATTAGAAATGTTTGCTCATTTGGTGGAGCACTCGCAGAACAAGTTACAATCCAAGGTTTTACTGTATTTTTTTTTTTTATCGTACACTGTACTGGCTTTGCAGCTTTTCTGTAAATCTAAAATGAAACCAAAACAAAAAGTTGATTTTAAAATGTTTGAAACCAGGGGCGCCTGGGTGGCTCAGTCGGTTAAGTGTCTGACTTTGGCTCAGGTCATGATCTCACGGTTTGTGAGCTCAAGCCCCGTGTCGGGCTCTGTGCTGACGGTTCAGAGCCTGGAGCCTGCTTCGGGTTCTGTGTCTCCATCTCTCTCTGCCCCACCCCCGCTCACATTCAGTCTCTCTCTCAAAAATAAATAAACATTAAAAAAACTTAGAAAAAATTTTTGGAAACCAGTGAATTGATATTTATTCTCCCAGTACTAAGCACTTAAACTCCTTTCAAGTAAGATAAGACTTGCTTCTCTTGCTGCCTTTGAACCTTGGTGTCAATAGAGGTGTGGACAATGGAGTGTTTGCACTTTCTTTAAAGAGACAACACCCGATGCAGAGCCATTTACTGCTCTGGGTCAATGCCAGGTGAAAGAAGAGAGGCAAGTGATATCTTTCCACTTCTCAAACGAATCTTTTCCTTTTGTTGTTGTGTCCTTTAGCCCCTGTTTAGCTTACTGGGCAAATGAACTGCAGCGTTTTGCAGAAACCACAGGAGTATTGCATTTCTTAGAACCTTAATACACACAAATAAAAGTCAGGAAGTGTTGCAACCATTCTCCAGAAAGGGGCGGGCAGCCGCAGGATTGAAGGGAACATTCATCAACGTGACCAGGAGGATTTCCTGTCCACAGGCTCAGAGTCTCAACATGACTTAAACGGTTCACAGACGTCCTGCTTTAAAAACACACTAGTAAAATTAAAAGCACTTGGTTCACTAGTCCTAGAAACCAAAAGACTTCGTTCCTAGCAGGTAACGAAGCCCTGTGCATTCAAGATTGGTTTCTTAGTTGTGACAGATGTACCACGGTCTTGAAAAATGACAACATTAGGGGAAACTGGAACTGGAGAGGGGGTACATAGCTCTTTCTGCAAGGCTAAGATGCAACTTTGATTTCATTAGGGAAACAAAAATATTATATAGGACTCTGCTCTTCATGCTTCCCTGTATCATTAAGAGTTTTTCAGAGGCACCTGGGTGGCTCAGCTGGTTGAGTATCTGATTTTGGCTCAGGTCATGATCTCACAATTCATGAGATCGAGCCCCACATCGATCTCTCGCTGAGAGAGTCCACTTCAGATCCTCTGTCCCCCCCTCTCTCTCTGCTCCTCCCTTGCTCATGCTGTCTCTCTCAAAAATGAATAAACATTAAAAAAAAGTTTTCAGGGGTGCCTGGGTGCCTCAGTCAGTTAAGTGTCTGACTCTTGACTTCCATGCAGGTCATGATCTCACAGTTCATGAGATGGAGCCCCACATCGGGCTCTGCACTGGCACTGTGGAGCCTGCTTGGGATTCTCTCTCTCCATCTCTGCCCCTCCCTGCTTGTGCTTGTGCACTCTCTCTCTCAAAAATAAATAAATAAATAAATAAGTTTTTCATTTTTCCTTGTGAGAATATAAAGTTGTCTTAGAATATTTGCTTCCCTTTTCCAGTGTAGTTGGTGTTTAAAACAAGAACAATTATGGGGCGCCTGGGTGGCGCAGTCGGTTGAGCGTCCGACTTCAGCCAGGTCACGATCTCGCGGTCCGTGAGTTCGAGCCCCGCGTCAGGCTCTGGGCTGATGGCTCGGAGCCCGGAGCCTGTTTCCGATTCTGTGTCTCCCTCTCTCTCTGCCCCTCCCCCGTTCATGCTCTGTCTCTCTCTGTCCCAAAAATAAATAAACGTTGAAAAAAAAAAAAAAAAAAAAAAAAAAAAAAAGAACAATTAGTACATTTTTTTGCTAGAATCTGCCTCTTGACTACAGTATGGGAGTCTATAAAATATGATGCCAAGCAAAGCAAGGGGACACATATGAGTCTTCAACAATGAGTATCAAAATCATGGCATCAGAAAGCCAGAATTCCTGAATTTTATTCCCATTCTTCTCCTGAACCATTTTTTAAATGTGTATTTATTTATCTTTGAGAGAGAGAGAGAGGGAGACAGTGTGTGAGCAGAGGAGAGGCGGAGAGAGACAGAGAATCTCAAGCAGGCTCTATGCTGACAGCGCAGAGCCCAACTCAGGGCTTGAACCCACGGAGCGTGAGATCATGACCTGAGCCGAAATCAGGAGTCAGACACTTACCACCTGAGCCACCCAGGCGCCCCTGAACCATCTTTAAATCTATTGAGTCAACAAACAGGGGAATATTAAGATGGGTCAGATGCAATCCTCACCTTCAAGGAGCTTATCGCCCAATAGGGAGATCCAGGCAGGTAAATTTGAACCAAGTGTCACAGGTGTTTTGCTGGGCATCTGTGGAGGACCACATGGGAACAAAGCAGGTGCAGAGTGGAGTGATTTTTGGCACAAGTTTAAAGCAGTGGTTCTCGATGGGTGGGGGGTAGATCTTGGCTCTCAGTGGGCATTGGTAATGTTTGGAGACAATTTTGGTTGTCATAACTGGGTGGGGGGGTGCCGCTGGCATCCAGTGGGTAGAGGTCTGAGATGCTGCTAAAATCCTATAATGCACAGGATAGTCCTCCCACCCCACCCCACAACAAAGAACTGTGTGGCCCCAAATGTCAATAATGTCGAGGTTGAGAAACTACGGTTTAAACAGGGAGAGAAACATGCGTTTGCCAAGCAAACTCAGGGGGAAAGGACATTCCAGGAAAAATGGTAGGACTGGTGTGTGGGACGGACAAATAAACTGGAAAAGTAATCTATAGCCTTAGGCTGATTATTTTGTCCTTTTGAACCCCAATTTTCCCGGCCACAAAATAGTGATGGTAAATGACTCATCTCTTTTCCTGGTATCAGAAGAAACTGCCACTGATAAAAATTATGTCCCTGGGACGCATCTACTTCCAGTTGTCCTATTCAAGAATACTTGTTCCCCAGCAGGGCTAGTAACCCATTCACAAGAAAAATAAGGACAGTGTTTGGGAAATCTCACTTAGGGCAACGTGGGGGGAAAAGTGCCCGTATGAAGTGAGGACTGCGTTGTATGGTATGTATCAACAACCTAGCCACCACGGTATTTCTATTTCTCGCGTAACTTGGGATTGGGAAGTGGATCATCCAGAGCTAGGTTCGGGCTTGAGGGCCACTCCATGATGCCATCAGGAACCCAGACTCCTTCTGTCTTTCTTCTCTGTCATCCTTAGCATGTGGTCTCCTTCCTCATATTGCAAGATGGCTGCTGACTTCTTAGTCGTTTGCCCTTTTATCGGCATTCCAGGCAAGAAGAAAGGGTTAGGAGGAAAAGGGCAACAGGCAAAATATGAAAGGAATCCCAGTTGAGTCTACATTTAACAACTTTTCTGGAATCCTCTCTGCCTATAACTTCCACTTTCCATTAGCAGAAATTGCATTATTACATGGCTATCCATAGTTTCAAGGGAATCTGGAAACTGAATGCTTTCAGCTGGACACTTTGAACAATTGTTTTTTTCTTAATAAGGAAGATTGCCTTAGTGTCTTAAAATGAGCACATTCCAGGCTTTTGTAATGAGTCCAGTATAAACCAATCTTATGTTGAATTCTGCGTTTAAGAAAATGGTATTATGTAGCAATCTTCCAGGGTAATATAAAAGATTTTCTATCTTTTAAAATATATTGCAAAAAAAAAAAAACATACTGCAGACAACCTAATAGTTGAATAATCATTCAAAAAACATTTTTAAAATTTTATTTATTTGTTTATTTGAGAGAGAGAGAGCACATGAGCTGGCGAGACGGGCAGAGAGAGTGAGAGAGAGAATCTCAAGTAGGCTCTACAGTCAGTGTGGGTTTGATCCCACAAACCTGAGCTGAAATGAAGAGTTGAGTGCTCAACTGACTGACCCACCCAGGTGGCCCCCCCAAAATATTTATTGAATGCCTAGTACTCAAGACTATATTAAACATAGATGAGCAAAGGAGGTTAGCACATGGCTTCTACTTCTACTGAGCATATTGAAATCCAGTTGGAAAAAACATACAACATGATGAAAAGTTGAGTATTAATGAAAAGTTAAATAACTATCTACAATAATGACATAAGAAAATAAACAGTACATCGAGGGGTGCCTGAGTGGCTCAGTGGGTTAAGCATCTGACTTCCGCTCAGGTCATGATCTCAAGGTTTGGGAGTTTGACCTGCATTAGGCTCTCCACTCTCAGTGTAGAGTCTGCTTTGGATCCTCTGTCTCCCTCTCTCTCTGCCCCTCCCCCGTTCATGCTCTGTCTCTCTCTGTCTCAAAAATAAATAAATGTTAAAAAAAATTTTTTTTTTTAATGTTTATTCATTCTTTGAGAGAGAGAGAGAGAGAGAGTGAGTGAGCATGCCCAGGGGGAGGGGCACAGAGCCACACACAGAATCCAAAGCAGGCTCTGGGCTCTGAGCTGTCAACACAGAGCCCGACCCGAGGCTTGAACTCATGAACCATGAGATCAGGAACCACAAGTTAAATCGATGGAGCCACTCAGGCACCCCAGCAATTCCATTTCTAAACCTATAGCACAATGGTCAGTCTCATTCCTCAAGAGTAAAATGTGATCAGTCATGAGGAGGAAAGATTCAGCATAGGGAATATAGTCAATGATATTATAATAGTGATGCGTGTGACAGATGTCAGCTCTGCTTGTGGTGAGCACAGAATAACTCGAATGTATTGAGTTGTCAACCATTATGTTATACACCTATAGCTAATGTAACATTGGGTGCCAACTACCCTTTAACAATAATAAAAAGAGTAAAATGGGATCAAATTTTGGAAATGTTTCTCATTTGAATAAAAACATGTTTTTGGTTAGCGGCACCTGGGTAACTCAGTCGGTTAAGCATCTGACTCTTGATTTCAGCTGAGGTCATGGTCTCATAGTTTGTGAGATCCGACCTCATGTTGGGCTCTGAGCTGATAGTGCTGAGCTTGCTTGGGATTCTCTCTCTCCCTCTCTCTCTCTGTCCTTTCCCCACTTGTGCACGCACACTCTCTTTCTCAAAATAAATACATAAACTTAAAAAAACACAACTTGTTCTTGGTTGGGGGTGTTACATTAATTAAACAAGGGGCTATTAGACTAGGGTGGCTCTAATGCTTTAGTAGCCTATGTAAGCATGTAAGCAAACTAAAACCTAGGGCTGTAATGTCTTGATGTTAAGAAATCAAAACCTAACATTAAAAAAAATTTTAACAAAAAGGGGGCACGCCTGGGTGCTCAGTCAGTTAAGTGCCCGACTTCTGCTCGGGTCATGATCTTGTGGTTCAGTAGTTCAAGCTCCAGGTCAGGCTCTGTGCTGACAGCTCAGAGCCTGGAGCCTGCTTCAGATTCTGTGTCTCCCTCTCTCTCTGCCCCTCCCCTGCTTGCATTCTGTCTCTGTCCTCTATCAAAAAAAAATAATAATAATAAACATTAAAAAAAAATTAAAAACAAATCAAAACCTAAAGACAACAAATCACTAATAGCCTACTAAGCCTTCCCAAATAATGCAACCATTTTATTTATTTATTAAATGTTTATTTATTTTTGAGAAAAAGAGCATGAATGGGGGAGGGGCGGAGAGAGAGGAAGACCACAGAATCCAAAGCAAGCTCCAGGCTGTGCACTGTTAGCAGAGCCTGACACGGGGCTCGAACTCATGGACTGTGAGATCACGACATGAGCTGAAGTCGGATGCTTAACCGACTGAGCCACCCAGGCACCCCATAATGCAACCATTTTAAACTACGGCCAACCGAACAATTCTTGCTTTGCTTCTACCTCTTCTCCACCGAAGTCTTTCCCCAGCTCCTGTGGGTGGTATCCTCCTAACCACTTCCAGCTGGGCACTGCCCCATTCGATTTTTGCTCAAACTCTTAAAAATGTTTAATATGCCTCAGTTTATCTTTTAACAGGGAGAAAGTTCTCTGTTCGATCAAGCTTGCTAATTGCGCTATTCCAACTTGTTTGTCTGCTCCATCCGTTGTTTGAGAGGTGTATTCGTCTCCCCTTGTGACTGCGGATCTGTCACTGTCACCATTTATTTTCAGTCTCTGTTTTGTTCATTTCAAAATGATGTTACTCTATAAAGATTTATGACTGATAGCTTGTGCCTTTAATCATCATGAAATACCGTTTTTTGTCCTTTTTTAATGCCTTTGCCTTAAACTCTACTTTGTCTGATTGTTAACATTGCTACGTAGGCTTTCGTTCTGTGAACATCTGTCCAATAAGCCATTCTCCATTCTTACCCTATTTGGTTTTATGTGTATCAATTGTAGACAGCATATGGTTAGATCTTGGATTTTTCACTCAAGAGAGGCTTTCTCTTTTACAAAGATAATATAATCCATTCACATTTAATTTTTATTATTTATATACTTGGCCTTATTCCTTCCATATTATTTCATGTTTTGTACTTACTATGTTTCTCATGTTTTCCTCTTTCCTTGTAATTTCTGGAATGATGCTTTCTTGTTCTTTGCCTCAGTTGCTCACCTGTATGTCTTTGTCTTTCCTAATGTTTTGGTTCTGCAACAAGGGTCTTAAAACTTTTTTGTTCACCTGGTCCCTAAAATAATTTAGTAAAACTACATACCCCCCGTATATTTTAAATGTAACACCTAAAGTTCCTGATCATAAGCTTAAATGTCATTTCTAACATAACTGGGAGTATTGACATTTTAAAATAAAACTTTTTCAAATCATTCTTTTAAATGTGTTCAATGGAATGTGAATACGCATTTTAAAATATGAGCCAAGGATTTGACCAAGAGTGGCTGGCTGCGGTGGAGGGTTGGTACGTTCCAGGTCTGAGGATTCAACTAACCATTGCTAACAGGGTGGTTACAAATATTTGCATACATGAGGATTTAGCAAATATGTAACCATATTGAGATTAATGGGAGCCTGTGTCAATTAACTGAGTTAAAATTATGAAAAGAGGAAAGGCTAGAATAAACTCTTTGGTGCTGGACTGGATTGGAGTCATTGGTGTGCACTCATGAGCTTTTAATACAGATAGATGGATATAAAAATAAGTTTAAATGTACATAAGTCTCTTTCTATATCTCTCTATATATGTGGATATGCATATGCATGCACAATAAATGTATCTCCTAATTCCATCCACTGAGAGGACCTAGAAGCGATGATCCCCTAGAGCAGGGAGCACACCTAGTGCCCATATCTGTGTCACTAAACATCATTTTCCACTAAAAGGAGTCAGAGCTCATTGGAGAAATGGCCAATTCCAAGGTGGGGCCTGTGAAAGAATGAGTATGGAATATCTTATTTTACCAGAAAATAAAGACATGCTCAAACAGAGATTAGGACATGTCAGAGAGGACACATGTCAAAAGGAGACTCTGATACATGCTACAACACACATAGCCTTGAAGACATTATATTAAGTGAAATGAATCAGATACAAAGGGACAAATGTTGTATAATTCCACTTACACAAGGCACCTAGAAGAGGCAAATTAACAGAGACAGAAAATAGAATAGAGGGGCTAATCTAAGAATAACTAGAGGCTGGAGGGCTGGAGAATTATTGTTTCATGGACACAGAGTTTCTGTTTGGGATGATGCAAGAGTTCTGGAGATGGATGGTGGTGATGGTTTTACAACAATGTGAAAGCACTTAAGGCCACTGAATTGCATGCCTAAAAATGGCTACGATGGTAGATTTTATGTTATGTATATTTTACCACAACTTTAAAAGGTGGGTTCTCATTGGCTGAGCCTGAGGCAGTTTGAGAATAAAATAATATAGTAATAGAGTATTTTTAACCCACTGAGTAAAATAAGACTTTATGAGTGGATAATGATATAAGTAAATAAATAAGAAGAGAAAGTTCTACCTCATGGTATAATTCCAGGTAAAAATGGAGAAGGAATGATGGAATTAGGAAATCGCTATTTGGTAATCATTATAGTAACAATTAATTTAGGCAAGAAGCATCGATGGATACTAAAACTGTGGGTGAAAGTCTAATAAAAAACAGGATACGTAGGGGCGCCTGGGTGGCGCAGTCGGTTAAGCGTCCGACTTCAGCCAGGTCACGATCTCGCGGTCCGTGAGTTCGAGCCCCGCGTCAGGCTCTGGGCTGATGGCTCAGAGCCTGGAGCCTGTTTCCGATTCTGTGTCTCCCTCTCTCTCTCCCCTCCCCCGTTCATGCTCTGTCTCTCTCTGTCCCAAAAATAAATAAACATTGAAAAAAAAAATATTTTTAAAAAAACAGGATACATAGATATCTTAAAATATCTTTTGATAAAATACTTATTAATAAGTGTAATACTTAATAATTAACTTCAGAGTGGAGAAACTTAACAGACAACCAGTTTATAGTTATAGGTATAATCACTGGTTATGGGACAAGTCAACATCATGTACCTCCTGATATGATGCACTAAGAAGAACACAGCAACACTGTGATATTGCTGCCCTAAATGCATAAATCATGAAGTAACATCAGACAAACCCAACCTGTGGCTTATCTGTGCATTTCAAAAATGTCAAGGTCAGAAAAGACAAGAAAAGACCAAGGAACTGTTCCCAATGAAAGGACACTAAAGAGACATGGTCATCACCATATGCCATATTTGATCTTTGACTGGATGTGGGACTTTAGAAGACATTATTGGAACAATCAGAGAAATTTGAATGGAGTGCGAGGACCAGATGGTGATGTTGCATCTATATGTATGTTAATTTCCTGATTTTGATGGTTGTGCTGCAGTTATGAAGAGAATATGCCTTGGTTTTTAGGAAATATGTGCGAAGTAGTTAGGAGTAATGGGGCATCTTATCTGCAACTTATTCATAAATTGTTGAGGAAAAAAACGAATACACTCTTACATACATACATACAGAGAGAGAAGGGAGAGAGGGATTGATCAGGCAAACACAGTAAAAAGTTAATTGAGGAGTCTGAGTAAGGCATCTGAGTGAGAAGTATGTCAGAGCTCTTTGTTCCCTCTGTCTCTCTCTCTCTCTCTGCTCCTCTCCCGGTTGTGCTCTCTTTCTCAAAATAAATAAATAAATAAATATTTAAAAGAAGAAGAAAAAAAATCAGAACCAGTGCAGCTGGAAAGAGATTTGATACTCACTGATGACTGTCATTTCCTTTCTCAACACCATCACCAATAGTTAAACTGACCTATTTGTTTGGACCCTCAGAGATTTTTCTTTTCTTTTTTTTTTTTTTAAAAGATTTTATTTTTAAGTAATCTCTGCACCCAACGTGGGGCTTGAATTGTCAACCCCCACTCCTGAGATCAAGAGTCACATGTCCTACCAATGAGCCAGCCAGGTACCCCATAGACCCCCTGAGATTTTTCTACCTCAGGGCAAAGCACCGTAGGAAGATTAAACATGAGTGAGAAGAGCATTCTGCGTTCTGCAGAATGCAAGAATGGTAACTCAAAAAACAAGGTGAGGGGTGCCTGGTTGGCTCAGTAGTTACAGCATGTGACTCTTGATCTGGAGGTCATGAGTTTGACCCCCACATTGGGTGTAGAGCTTACTTAAAAAACAAAACAAAACAAGGGCGCCTGGATGGCTCAGTTGGTTGGGCGTCCAACTTTGGCTCAAGTCATGGTCTCGAGGTTCACGAGTTGGAGCCCTGCATTGGGCTCTGCGCTGACAGCTCAGAGCCTGGGGCCTTTCAGATTCTGTGTTTCCCTCTCTCTCTGCCCCTCTCCCACTTGCACTCTGTCTCTCTCAAAAATAAACATTTAAAGACAAAACAAACCAAAAAAACAAGGTAGGAAAAAGAATCTGCTTCAGAGGTACCATTCTCAAGGATTTGGACCTTGGAAAAGAGATTTTATCCATGTACCCACATGTTGCTTGGAAAATTTTTGTATATCCTTAGGGGTACATGCACCCCAATTCTAAAATCAATATTAACACATCTACTTATTCTAATAGCATCTAGGATTAATCATTATGCATACCTTTTCCCTGAATGAGGCAGGCAAGAACCTTAGGACACTTTCATTTCCCTTTCTTCTCTTTATCTGTGTCATCTCCCACATTGATATCATATAGACCAGTGCTATCCAACAGAAACAGATTGCAAGCCACTTGCATAATTTAAAATGTTCCAGGGGCGCCTGGGTGGCTCAGTCGGTTGAGTGTCCGACTTCAACCCAGGTCATGATCTCATGGTTCATGAGTTCGAGCCCCCTGTTGGACTCTGTGCTGACAGCTCAGAGCCTGGAGCCTGGTTTGGATTCTGTATCTCCCTCTCTTTCTGCTCCTCCCCTGCTCACACATTCTCTCTCTCCCAAAAATAAATAAAGATTAAAAAAAATTTTTTTGATGTTCCAGTAGCCAATTAAAAAAAAGAAACAAAAAAATAAAAAATAAAAATAAATAAATAAATAAAAGAAACAGGTGAAACCAATTTCTAAAAAGCAGTTTAACTCAAAATATCAAACATACTATCACTTCAACATATAATCAATATAAAAACTGATCAACCAGATATTTTACATTCTTTTTTTTTTCATACTAAGTTTTCAAACTGAGGATGTATTTCACATTTGCAGCAAATTTTAATTCAGATTAGCAACATTTCAAGTGCTTAATAGCCACATGTGGTTAGTGGCTACCACATTAGAGCAGTTTTTTAATTTTAGTTTCAAATTGCAACTGGGTTTTGTTTTGTTTTGTTTTGTTTTGTTTTACACTGACATCTATTTAGACTTAATGACCTATGGCTTCTCATTACTGTTTCCTGCATTTCACAAAGACTAAGAACTTTGTGTTTTATATATCTCTTATCACAAGTGCCTAGTAAATGTTTTAAAATATTAATGGCACCTGATGCAAGAAACATCAGATTACTCTCACAAAGAGGATATGAAACTGTTCAAAGGTTTGGACTTCAGTGTTTGAGACTTCATGGATAGTAATCTGCATTGGGTCAAATTACTGTTTTTGAGCATGATTTTAAATGTTTATCAAAAAGATAAAAGCCTTGAAAAAGCCTTGAAAACAAAACTGGAGGAGTCAATTTCAACATTCCATTTCTACCCCATTAACCAAGACCAAAATGCACTCCATCCACCTCTTCTTCTCTGCCCTTCTCCACATGGTTACTCACATACACCCTGCTGGACTAACAGGGGCTTCTCTGATCACCTCCCAACCCTCTTTTCCAGTTGTCTGAAGCAGTGTATGCTCAGGTCGCCCTGAGGTGCACAAGCTAGCTCAGTGTACTGTGGGAGACTCATGGCCCAGTTCTGGGAATAACAGAAATTGTGCCTCTTGAGAACGGATCTGTATATCAAAAGACTGATTTGATTTAGTTCCCTCTTCCTATCCTGTTTCCTCCCCACCAAAATATAATTGAAGAGCTAATCCGACTTAATGACACTGAAAAATTACCTAAACCCATTCTATCTTTTCACTTTTTGAGTAGTGCCAGCCACCAGCTAGTTTCACTAATGTTTGCATCCCTGGAACCCATTACGGTGCTAAGCACAGGGGAAGCGGTAAGTACTTGCTAAAGTTAAGTATCACTTTGTAATTCCAGGGAACTTAACATTTTGTAATTTGCTTCAAAAGAAGTGAACATGCCTGTGGGGAGTGATTCCACGGATTTCTCGATTCTAATAAATTTATGTGCCTAAATTGCTCCTGAGCTGTCAGGGCAGGAGCCTCGATCCTCTCCGCGTGCCAGGGGGGCTGAAGGTAGACCCCGGGACCCTCGTTTTAACACGTGAAATGAAAAAAGTATGCTCATAATAGAAAATTTAGAAATGCAAATTAAAATTACATGTATTCCTTCCACTCGGAGATCACAAGCCTCAGTTTATGAAACCTCACCTAAGAGCCAAGCCTAGTTATAAAACGCGCGATCTCATTCCCTAAACACTCTTTATTTCGCGGAATTCCTTGCAGGCTTTTCTCTAATCCAAGGCCCCGCTGGCGCGCTCTCCCGACTTTCCGCTCCACTTGGAGCCCGACGTGGCGCACGACATAAAATATGGTCGGGCAGAGGTGACAGCCTGCTGGTGACACGCGGTCTTGGTATAAAATCATCAGTCTGGAAATCTCTTCGTTTGGAATTAAACACAGTCGTTCTAGGTGGAATTGCGTCAGCCTAGGGGGTAAAAACCCGTCCGATGACGAAATTCCGCGGGTCTCCGGGCCCTTGCAGAAGAGACCTGGAATCTCCAGGCCCTCCAGGCCGCATCCCGGGGTCCTCCCGGTCCGCCCCCGCCCCCTCCTGCTTGGGCCTCGCAGCCGCCACGCTGGACGCTCAGGCCCCGCCTCCCAGGGGCCGGCCGGACCAATGGGTGCCGAGAGCGGCTACGCGTCACGCGGCGCTGGCCAATCGCGGAGGGCCACGACCATAGAAAGTCTGGGTGCGGCGGGGCCGCCCCGAGGACGGCGGCGGCGGCGCGCACTGGCGTACACACTCTCGGGCCATGGTGGTGGTGGCATCCGCGCAGAGCCCGGCCGCCGGGGCCCCCAAAGTGCTGCTTCTGTCCGGCAAGCCCGCCGCCGCCGCCGCTGCCGCCGCCGCCGGAGCCCCGGCCGGCCGGGCTCTGCCACTTATGGTGCCGGGCCAACGAGGGGCCAGCCCGGAGGCGGCGAGCGGGGGGCCACCCCAGGCGCGCAAGCGACAGCGCCTCACGCACCTGAGCCCCGAGGAGAAGGCGCTGCGGAGGTGGGCGAGGGTCGGAGCGCGGACGCTGAGGGCGAGGGGCCGGGGACTAGCCGCCTGCCGCGCTCGGGCGCCCTTGGCCTGACCGGTGCGGTGCCAGCGTGGCGTGGGGCGGGGCGGGGCAGGAAGTCGGGAGTGCGGGGCCGCCTAGGCCTTTTTTTTTTTTTTTTTTTTTTTTTTTTAATCTCCCACTAGCCCAATTTTGTCTCTAATGTCAGAGATACATAGAGCTGGGTGTTCGGGCACATGGGTTCCGAGTCCTCATGCTATGTGACCGCAGACCTGTCATTCAATGTTTCTGAATTTGGGCAGTAGCAGGGAGTCGAGGAGCCTTTTCCTGGTTTACCTACTATTTTGGGAAGGCGCGGAGCCGAAATGACAATTGTTGGAAGGGCTGTGAGGTCTGTGAGGCTCACTAGTCAAACTTAGTCTCCGCGTTCTTAAGATGGTATCTATTTCATGAGGTCTTTGGAAAGATCGGCTGAGAAATGCCACGTATTCACCTCTCCTCAAATGTTAGTTCTTCTGTGATCGGTGTGCCTTTTGTGACATAAGTGCCTCCTTGAGCAGACACGGGCCCAGGCGTCCCGGGACTGCCCAGAATGTCGGCAAGGGCGAAAGGCATCCGCCTCTCCCTTATTTGAGTTCTAGGAGGGAGTGAAAAAAGGGGAGGAGGAAATCTCTTATGATGCAAGATGAGTAGTATTTGTGTCCAGCGTCCTTGCTGTGGCCGGGATGCGACGGGGGTGTGGATGACGCAATATGGGGAAGAATGAAGCAGTTTTTCAAGCTAGATCCATGAAAAAAGCTGTATTTTTTGTTTCGTTCCATTGAGGGGAGGAGCCTGGAGTGTATTTTACCTTAGTCTACCGTATACTGTAAGTGAAAATGAAAGCAGCAGCTGGCCAAGTTTTCAAATAAAGATATAAATAAGGTTTGGGAATGACTCTGTGGTATGTCTCTTCTGTTCTCAGGAAACTGAAAAACAGAGTGGCAGCTCAGACTGCCAGAGACCGAAAGAAAGCTCGAATGAGTGAGCTGGAGCAGCAAGTGGTAGATTTGGAGGAAGAGGTAAAAATACTTAGGGTCAAACTCTTACCTTTTATTTCTCGTACATCCTTCCTTGGTGAATGTTCTGATGTTTGCTGCCTATCCCAAGTTGTTTCCGTCTCTTTAGAATACAATTGGACAGTTAATTGGAAGTTAAACTAGTCTAAATTAGGGGAGCTAGGTAATTAAGTGGTTAAGTGGTGAAGCTTGAGGACCTGCTGGCATCCATCCATGTGAGATCTATCTCAAAGTTGGCGAGTTACAACATCACAACATTACGTTTATCAAGTTAGTACTAAGAAATTCCTAAACACAGATAGGAAATTGTCGCTTAAACCTGAGACCCTTCCTGGCTTGGCCAAAAGTCTGCTAACGTTTCCCTTCCCCTTCTATGGTCCGCTGATTACCTAATCTTAAATTGTTGCCAGCAAAATACGATAAGGAAAACACACACACATTTAAACATATTTTGATTTTATGGTTCGCTGTTGTCACTTCTATTATTACTTGCTAGTTCAAGATAGGATTTTTTTTTGCCATTATATTTACAGTCACAAGTCACCCTTTGCTGGGTCTATATTAGTAGTTAGAGGCATTGTGGTATTTGTGACCCCACAAAATGGCACTTCTTACTTTTCATGACTATCACCTTTCCTTAGAATACCTACTGTGAACAACTGTATAAGTGTTTTCCAAAAGGTTAAGGAGAAGGAAAGGAAACGAGCTGTAGTGAAACTTCACCAGGTGGACCCTTAAGTGAAAGAACTGGATGTTTTAATAGCTTCTTATGAACTTTTTCACAGAACCAGAAACTCTTGCTAGAAAATCAGCTTTTACGAGAGAAGACGCATGGCCTTGTAGTGGAGAACCAAGAGTTAAGACAGCGGTTGGGGATGGATGCCCTGCTTACTGAAGAGGAGGCAGAGACCCAGACCAAGGTGAGTTGTCTCCTATATCTGATGTCCTGTGTGAGAACTGGTTCTAAGTGACATGACCCCTTAATGACACTTAAACTCGTTTTTCAACTGGGTAGTGAATAGTACTAGAGCCTAATAATTAAAATAAGTTACACAGCTCTCTAAAAGCAAGTACTAACAATACTGATAGCCAACAGAATGTACCATGTCAGCATTAAGGAGAACTAGAGAAACAGAGCCAGTCAAATCTGACTGAACGCTACTAAAACTATAGTGGTTTTTTGATGAATATGAATAAGTAGGGAAAGGATTCATTTTGATGGTGACATCCCTCTGATAGAAGGTGATGCATGGGTTTTAATGTATGGACCTGGCCCATTTATTGAGATCACTTAAGTGGTCTAAGATTGACAGTAGGGCCGTTCTAGTCTGTAAGAAATTACTGTCCAGAAAGATTTGGGGCCTAAATGCACTGCAGCACTTTATTAAGGACATTATTATGGATGGGGGCTCTGGGTGGCTCAGTCGGTTAAGCCTCCGACTTCAGCTCAGGTCAGAATCTCACAGTCTGTGGGTTCAAGGCCTGTGTGAGGCTCTGTGCTGACAGCTCAGAGCCTGGAGCCTGCTTGGGATTCTGTGTCTCCCTCTCTCTGCCCCTCCCCCTGCTTGTGCTCTGTCTCTCTCTCAAAATAAAGACATAAAAAAAATTAAAAAAAAAACATTATTATGGAGAACATCTCTGAAGATATTAAAGAATTTCAGTCCTTTGTGAATCTTTGCTTGGGGAGTGAAAATGTTTCATTGCATAGAAAATGACAATGAAGTTAGTCTTAACCTTTCCTCCTCTTCTTGTGGAGGACTCCATAAAGTGGAAAGGTAACAAAGGTAAGGGAAAGGTTTCAGCTCTAAAGAATAGTTTTCTAGCTTTCTTGAAAGTAGAGAACCACAGTTGCCTGGTGAGTGTTTCCTTGAGGACTCAGCAGTTTGAGCTGTTCATCCACGGTGGTCTTTCCTCCTAGGGGAATGGAGCGAGGCCGGTGGCCGGGTCTGCTGAGTCCGCAGCACTCAGACTACGTGCACCTCTGCAGCAGGTGCAGGCCCAGTTGTCACCCCTCCAGAACATCTCCCCATGGATTCTGACGGTGTTGACTCTTCAGACTCTGAGGTAAGGGTTATTGGGATTTAGTGAAAAGGTCTATAACTTGTTAATTCCATCTGTTTGATGGCTGATATCCCTAACCAAGCAGAGGAGGGCAGGAGAAGTTGGTTTTGGTTGGGTTAGAAGTGAATATTGATGGTCTTCCCTATCTGCGGATGGTTTAGAGCACAGAGTGAGGTGTAGGTAAATGGGTCTGTGGGTCTTGGAGGTCGTCCTATTGCATAATGATTAACTTACATTGTGGGACCTAGTAGTGTTCTAAGGTAGATTCTTGGGTGCATTCTAATGATTGGATTCCATTGAATTTTTGCCTCTTGCAGTCTGATATCCTGTTGGGCATTCTGTTCAACTTGGATCCAGTCATGTTCTTCAGATGTCCTTCCCCAGAGTCTACCAGCCTGGAGGAACAACCAGAGGTCTACCCAGAAGGACCCAGTTCCTTACCGGCCTCCCCTTCTCCATCACTGGGGACGTCATCAGCCAAGCTGGAAGCCATTAATGAACTGATTCGTTTTGACCACGTGTATACCAAGCCCCTCGTCTTAGAGATACCCTCTGAGACAGAGAGCCAAGCAAATGTGGTAGTGAAAATTGAGGAAGCACCTTTCAGCCCCTCAGAGAAAGATCACCCTGAATTCACTGTCTCAGTGAAGGAAGAACTTGTAGAAGATGACTTCATTCCAGAACTGGGCACCTCAGATCTACTTTCACCCAGCCACTGCCCGAAGCCATCCTCCTGTCTACTGGATGCTTATAGTGACTGTGGATATGAGGGCTCCCCTTCCCCCTTCAGCGACATGTCCTCTCTGCTTGGTGTAGACCATTCTTGGGAGGACACTTTTGCCAATGAACTCTTTCCCCAGCTGATTAGTGTCTAAGGAATGATCCAATGCTGTTGCCCTTTTCCTTGACTATTACACTGCCTGGAAGATAGCAGAGAAGCCTATGCTTCATTCACAAAGCCAAAGTAGAGGGTGTACAGTCCTAGGGAATTCCTCTAAAGTATTTGTTCAAACTTTATAGGTCACCCCAAGTATTGTCTTTTGTCATCCAGCAGTCCAAGGTACTCAGATTTATTACTATAATCTAGAATCACAGCTTTTGAGGTTGTACCTTTTCTTAAGGGCAGAAGTTTGCCCTAAAATTCTTCTGTAAGGGTCACTGGACAAGTGTCTTAGACATGGAATTTATGAATGGCCCTTTATCATTTTTCTCCCTTCTTGGCATCCCAGGCTTGTCTCCGATTTTAGGTCCTTTAGTTTGCTTCTGCAAGCAGAGAGAACACCTACCTGAGGGGACTCCTTTCCCTCATGTACAGTTCAAGTAAAGATCAAGAATCTTTTGTAAAACTATGGAAATTTACTATGTAAATGCTTGATGAAATCTTTCCCTGCTAGTGTAACTTTTGGAAGGTGCTTTCTCCATTTATTTAAAACTACCTGTGCAATTAAAAAGTGCAATGCAATGTCTTTGTTCTTTGATTTCTTCTTGGGCTTTTTAAGTCTTACTGTTTTGTTTCACTGATTGCCACGATAGTAATTTATCCAACTTCAGGGAGCATAGCATGCCGCTTTTTAAAGCGACGGAAAGTTTTACCCCCTTAATTACTGCCTGTTTCGATTCTTGGCTGCCATAAGTGATAGGAACCTATTCTTTGAGTAGTTAGTGTATTTCTGAGCTTCTTTAGCTTTACTGGCCAATATTACAGACGTTAAGTGACCAAGCTAGAACACTTAACCATTATTTTGCTATATACCATCTTCAGAGAAAAACATGCCATTAAATATCAAGATTCTCTTGGCATTTTTACAGGGATTAACGTTTTCTAGACTCAAGTTTAAGTCTGCCACTGGTTTGCCAGGTAATCCTGGACATGTAATATCACTTTCTCACCTGTAAAGGGGCATAATAGTCACTATCTAAAGGTTGCTAGAGGTGATACATTATAAGCTCTTGGTATATGTACACTTAGGCACCATCCCAAGCACTCAAAAGTTAGCTATTTTCCCCTAATCCACTTAGGGATTTTAATCTTATAGTATTTTATATACCCTGGAATTTGTTTCACAGAATGAACCTGTTCAAGGAAAAATCTGACCATCAACATTACCCCAAAGCTATAGAGATGATAACCTCATCCTTCATGTGCGTTTTTCCTTGGGAATACTCTTAGAAGGTACTGAAGGGCTTCCCTCAGAAATCATTTCACCTATGCCAGCATCCTGTGCCAATATTAAGCTTACCACTGGAGAGGTCAAAGTAAAGGAGTGTAGACAAAAGGATTCAAAGAATCCCAAGCAGCAAGACAAAAGCTATACTTTTAGCCAAGTTTAAGGGGATACGTTTGGTGTGATTGGAGGCATGTCCACATGACAGCCTAAAATCCCTGGTCACTAAGGCCAGAGCTCAATCCTATTCTTGGCAATGCAAGCTTGCTTAGGCTCAGTTTCTGTATTATAAATGTACAACAGCCTCCAGCTGTCCCTATGATTAAAAATCTGATCACCTGATTTTCTATAACTGAAAACCTAAGTGCTGGGTGTCTATTTAGGGATTGTCTAGGCAAATGCAATTACAGATGAATTTTAGCCACTCTCCATCATAATTGCAGAAGCATCTGGAGATTGAGGCTCAAATAACTTACATTGAATGACATCACATGAAAGAGGCAGCTGTACGAACAGGGATAACACAGGACATACATAACCTGCGTTGATCTTCAGGGTTTTCATTTCCTGCACAGATGGGTGAAAATGACCCAACACTGCTCAGCCTTGACAAAACACCTGTTATTTAAGGATATCTTACTGAAACAAATTGGTCAGAAATAAAAATCAAGATCTCCTTCTGCAAAACCAAAGCAAGTTTTCTATTAGATGCAGAGGGCTGTCCATAACTAAAAGTCAATCAGGTGACAAATGTCTGCACACCATTTTCCTGGGTCTTGTAACACCAATGTATATGTGCCCCCTTGCTTTTCTACTAGGTATGCTACTGAAGCAGACATAAGGTAGGAACAGAACTGTAGGCAAAAGGTAACCCTGCCTACTCCAGAAAGATTTTATCAGTTAAATTCTATTATGCTAAGAATGAAATCTTTACCTGGGGACTTCTCAAGTTCATTAAAGGACAGGAAGACGGGCCTGTTTACCCACTAATCAGTTGTTGAAAGACAACATCCTTGTCTTGCTGGAGCTGTAGTCTAAATGCATGCAACTGAGCTCTAAAATGCCACTGGCAGAGTATTTGGACCAGACAGATATACACAAAACTGTATTTTCTCAAAGAGTTTAGTATCACACTGACTGAACCACACTCTATAGTAGATTATTTCAATGAAATTTAAATGACATTTTAAGGTATTCTATGAGAAGACTGTAAAACCAATGGTCAAGTAGGAAGAACACTGAACCTGCTGAGTTTGATTCTAATAGTAAACTGTCATTCACTACTTAAGCTTTAGTCTCCAAATCTGTAAAATAACGAGGGTAGGTAACTTTTAGCTGTGATTTCCAAATTTTAGTGAAAAACAATATCCTGAGTTTTCCACAATTGCACCCCAAACTTAACTCCACCTGCCCACGATTCAGGGATTCACGGTTATCAAGATTGTAAATATGCAGGCAACACTGCCACCCAGTGACCTGTCAACTCTTAGGGAATGACCACTAACCAAATACCATGCAATTTTCTTATTCCCTATTTTTAAAGGTCCCTAACTTATAAAAACAAAAATGCTGTGAAGTCCATATACTGTTTCCAACTCTATATTTAAACAGTTTTGAAGACTGTCACTACTGCCATCTGAATACTGGCAATCAGTCACGACTGCCAATCAATGCTATTGACTGACAGCAGCAAACTGCTAAGTAGAGTGGAAAGCATTCTGTGGGTTTTAGAACGGCAAAACCTAGTTTATTTTGGAAATAGCTAATTCATTTATGAAGCTTACTTATAACCCAACATAGTCACCTCTTCAAAATAAACTTAAGCCCCTCACTAATATGAATGCTGCTTTAAATACAATTTAAAAGAAAAGAGGTAGTTAATTTTGCTTACTTATGTGCAGGAATACAAATACCTCAAAATCAAAACACTTAAGAAGTTTTATTGAAAACAATAAAATACAGAAACATCAGATTCTCATTTTAAAGTTGACAGTATCTTCCAGAACCTTCCTAGTACTACACCGTTCTTGTCACTATTAAATAATGAAACCAAATTTCAAATCCAAAATAATTAACGAACCTGCTTATAAATAAGCATTTCTTCTCATGGTTCTAGCCCCACACCCTAGTTTGTTTTTTTCTAAATTTTATATTTGCACCTTTTTTGAAAATGAGTTTGTTTTTTTTTTTAACGACTGATTAATATTTTTGAGAACTGGACTTAACTTTATATTTAAAAAAAAAAAAACCCACACACACCTACTCAAACTCAGAGAAAATATACATTTGTTCATTAAAGCTCACCTGCTTTAGATAGTTTTTCTCTTCACACATTAGCGTAATAAGCCAATGTTTGATCCATGCTTCAAAGCTGTACGAAATGAAAAGACCTGTTGATTCCCTAGGGAAACCTTAAGGCAAAAGCAAAAGCCTTACACTATAAAAGAAAAACAAAGAAAAACAAAGCAGAGGCATGTAGACTGTGGAAACGGCTCAGATGAATAAGCACCACAAGGATGAAGAAAATTTCTGTACAAACATATGCAAAAGGATAAAGTTTAAAAAGGAGCATTAAACATCCATTTTCCTGCAGAAATAATTAATCACGTCAGATAATCTGACTCCTGAAACAAGTTGTTTGGATTTTAATGAACAGATTCTTAATTCTCTCCTATAGTTACCAGTGGTATCAGAACCTTGTTTTGGAGCTGTTCCTCCTTTTCCTCATACAGACCTTCGAGCAGAGGCTTACCCCACAATTCCTATCGAAGACACTCTTAGTGTGTTTTGGGTCCTTCTCTGGAAAGTCGTCACCCCTTCCACCCTAACACTGGGACGAACTCCAAATTCTGGATGGTCACTTCACGTTTTTAAGTTACACCAGAACAAAATTTTTTAGCACGGCAATTTCTTTAAGGCTACAAACTTTGTAAGTTGGTCCCATTAAACAATGACCTAAAGGCAGGAGTTTTTCAAACAGCATGAATCAAACACTTGCACATTTCAACAGAATACAGTTTACATTCATCTCTAAATCTGAGATTAAGAAACTATTAGCTGGTTTCCAACTGGTTTTAATACTGGTTTGAAGTTCGAATAATTTTACTGTGTAGACATTAAATATTGTTTAAATATTAAACATTAAATCTTTTCCTGACTATCCAGACAGAAATAGAGAAAGCAGGAACAACAGGCAAAGGAAGAAACAGTCCAATGAACAGACTTGTTACTTCTACGCCATCTGTTACAAGGGGAGGGATTTCAGCATGGGTTTCAAAAATGCCTGGGAGCTGGTTTCTCAAAAGTCACCTCTACTTGGCATAAACCATTTTTTTTTTCTACATAAGATACCTGATTCCTATAAAGGAGGAAGAAACCCGGAAAACAAAACAGAACAAAAAGAACTGGGGTGGTCTCCCATTGTGTGTTTTAAGGGCCAGTATTACACTATTACACTTATTTAATAAGTTATAGTGGATATTCTGTAGCACTAAAGGAAGTGTTGTTTTAATCGGCACTACTGAGTCCTTGCCACACAGAAGAGCCCTTCCTGAGAAATAAAAAAACTTCAATCCTGGTTATCCCCAAAGGACACCTTGAGCCTGGTTTAGTTCCTCAAGATGAAGATGTCCTATTAGCAGGAAGCTGTTCTCTATTAACTCTGAGGTTTACTGCACCAACAGCTGAAGCACCGGGCAAAGTGGCTAGTTCAGTACATCTCAATGTCACTCACCCATATGTTCTCAGTTCATTATTCTGTTACTGTTTTCTACGTTAACACTAAAATACTCGACTTGCTAACATAGGCATAACCTTTTAAAAATATCTATCAATGCTGGGCTTAGCTGACATGGCAGTTCCTTGGGATTACTTAAGGAAACTTTCTTCCGTAGCCAATTTACACATGGGTTACCTCACAATCACTTTTTAACTATCGTTCAAAGTTAATTACGTTGTAAACACTCCTCAAGTGTCGTGCAAGGGAAACCAAGGAGCAACAGTAGCACAAGGCAAAAAAGCCTTGAAGGAAAAACCTTTTCTTTCTATTTTCATTGCATTTGCAGAGGCTAAGAGGTGAGCCACAATGCTACCAGCTATTAAATCAATATAGATACACAGAACAGACAACATACAAGTTTCAGAGCCTCTGTTAAATCTCTTAGCAATAGGCTTAAGCTACTGCTTTTCTCCCTCCTCTTCCCAATCATACACAGTCACCATCGTAAACAGAGCTCCTATATCCATAGATGGAAGTTGTGACTCAACTGTCAGGGCACAGTCATAGTAGGAGCATCCTTCTTTCTTAATGCATCTTTTTCAGATTCAAGCATCTGAATTTTCTCTGATTATCTGAATGGTTTAGATAATGTAACAGATGACTTAAGTCACCCTTAGATACACAGCTTTTATACTTGCCTCTGCAGGCCACAATTTCACATTCCCTTAATAAGCCCCCTGGAAAACTGCTTTTCCCTTGAGACAAGCTTCCTTGGCAAAAAGTTGGATTCAAGAAATGGCTACCCAAAATGAAGAGTCCCACCCCAAATCACAGGTGGAGATATTATTACACCCGTTTTATAAAACTTTCAAGTCCCTATACTATACAAGTAGGCTCACGACTAAATACATGAGCCTTCTAAAATTTGACAACTTTAGCATAGAAACTGGTTTCTAGAGTTCCATCTCTTCTTCTGTGCAAGCGGCTGTCTCCAAACCACTGTAAACAGGCATCCCTGTTTGCCGAGGTTCCAAGAACAGTTCAGTTCTCCCAGGGAAGGCAGTGCCGGCAGCTGCATGCTTGGTTTGGCTCTCTCCTGTGTAGTTCTTAGCATTAGATGACGGCTTTGGCTTATCAGAAAGGAGTTCAGGGAGAGGTTTCCAGAGCACAAGCTCCATGGAAGGACGGCTCCTAAGACATAAAACACAGACTTTATCAAAACTTTTAGGATACAGAAATAAAGGATACATGTTGAAAAGCTAATGTTTGCTACCAAATATCTAGAGTTAAGAACTGATGGCATCAAACTAGGAGACTTATGGGGTACCTGGGTGGCTCAGTCAGTTGAGCATCCAACTTCAGCTCAGGTCATGATCTCATGGTTCTTGAGTTCGAGCCCTGCATCCGGCTCTCTGCTATCAGCACAAAGCCTACTTCAGATCCTCTCTCCCTCTCTTTGCCCCTCCCCTGCTCGTTCTCTCTCTCTTTCTCTCTCAAAATAAGTAAGTAAACTTTATTTTTTTTC
The DNA here is from genome assembly GCF_022837055.1 of Prionailurus viverrinus. Lineage (NCBI taxonomy): Eukaryota > Metazoa > Chordata > Mammalia > Carnivora > Felidae > Prionailurus > Prionailurus viverrinus. The sequence goes on from NC_062572.1 coordinate 24,974,767, forward strand.
TTTTAAAATTTTATTTATTTTGAGAGAGAGTGCGAGTGAGAGGGGGAAGGGGGGGTGGCAGAGAGAGAGAGAGAATCCCAAGCAAGCTCTGCACTGTCAGCGTTAAGACCCATGCAGGGCTCAAACTCACAAATCGTGAGATCATGATCTGAACAGAAGTCAAGAGTCAGACGCTTATCTGACTGAGCCACCCACGTGCCCCTAAGTACATAAACTAAAAACAAAAAAAAAAAAACAAAAAATAGACTTGTGATGATCCAAACATATCTTTAGAAAGACACGCAAATACATATCATTTTACAGTTCTGCATGCATTTTTAACCAAACCAACCAGCTGTACTGATGCTGTGATTAAAACTAACACAGGGGTAACTGACTGGCTCAGTCAGAAGAGCATGTGACTCTTGATCTCAGGGTTGTTAAGTTCAAGCCCCACACTGGGCATAGAGATTACTTAAAAAAAAATTTTTTTTAATGTTTATTTATATTTGAGAGACAGAAAGAGACAGAGGGCAAGTGGGGGAAGAACAGAAAGAGAGACAATCTGAGGCAGGCTCCAGGCTCTTAGCCGTCAGCACAGAGCCCCACGTGGGGCCCGAACTCACAAACCATGAGATCATGACCTGAGCCGAAGTCGGGCACTTAACCAACTGAGCCACCCAGGTGCCCCGAGATTACTTAAAATATTTAAAAATAAAAGCCATATAAACATCCAATGTGAAAAAGAGGCCCCTTATTATGCTAAGTGAAATTAGTCAGAGAAAGACAAATATATGACTTCACTCACGTGAGGACTTTAAGATACAAAACAGATGAACATAAGGGAAGGGAAGCAAAAGCAATATAAAAACAGGGAGGGAGACAAAACATAAGAGACTCTTAAATATAGAGAATAAACAGAGGGTTGCTGGAGGGGTTGTGGGGGATGGGCTAAATGGGTAAAGGGCTTAAGGATTCTATTCCTGAAATCATTGTTGTACCATATGCTAACTTGGATGTAAACTATAAAAAATAAATTAGATTAAAAAAAGAAAAAGAAAAACAGAGGCCCTTGATTCAATGCTGTTATAAGTTTCTCAAATTGTGGTTAATATTAGTAGATATGAGCTACTATCTTCTACTAAACTATTATAAATTTTTTACGTTTATTTATTTTTGAGAGAGAGAGAGAGAGAGAGAGAGAGAGAGACACAGCGCAAGAGGGGGAGGGGCAGAGAGAGAGGGAGACACAGAATCCGAAGCAGGCTCCAGGTTCTGAGCAGTCAGCATAGAGTCCGATGTGGGGCTCGAATCCACGATCCATGAGATCATAACCGGAGCCGAAGTCAGATAGATGCTCAACCGACTGAGCCACCCAGGTGCCCCTAAACTATAAATGAAACACTGACCAAACACATTAAAAGCATCTCTGTATACCTTTTGCTTAGTTTAACTATGAAGTATAATGCTTTTTGCAATAAGTCTAAACGATTATGTTGCCAGGGCCTGCCTGCCCCTCAGTCCTCCTCCATCCAGTGATGGTTTGATGGTTTCTGGAACCTAAAGGCAAATAAAACTAAATAAACCACAATGAAGAATACTCCCAAAGGTTAGCTTCTGGAAAACTACTGAGAGCAGAAATTGCTATTTTTTTTAGGCTGTAGGGCAACATGACCTGTTTACTCTTGGCTATTTACCCACTCTCAGGGCTGGTTAGTTAATTATAAGCTCAAGCTAGGGGGCTAATGCAAAACCTCTGTGATCTAACATCAAGCAGCAGCTGAACCCACTGTGGCCAAAGGCAATAATGCCTCATCTGCTTGGCATCACTGGGGCTGGTGTCCTAAGAGGTTTTTTCAGATATCTGACACTTACCCTCACAAAGTATCAAATCTGTCTACGGTATTTTCCAGGCAACACCTAAATGGCACTTTGTGACTTGACTATTACTTTACACGTGGATAATGATGGCTTCAGATCTTGTAAGCTCAAGGACTATAGGAATTACAGACTAGCATTAGTTTTTATGTTAATGGCCCCAGGCTGCTTTGCTTTTTAGGTTATGTGTGCTTTCTAGTTTCCGCTCTAGTCCTCACACTGTATTGTCACTACTCACCACTATGAGTTTGTACTGCTCTCACTTGCTGTTTCTTCGTTTCTACTCTGATGATCTAAGAATCCAGGTACCTGAGCTCAGTAAGCTGGGTCTAACTTAAGAGCAAACTGGCTTAGAGCTAAAGCCCTGAGAAATTATCCACTATGAGACAAGAACACGAGCTTTGGATTGTGGCCTTTGTGGTAACTGTTTTGGCTGATGGTAGATTTCTTCTGGTTTATTTTTAAGGTCTTTTTATTTATTTTTATTAAAAAATTTTTTTCTTTAATGCTATTTATTTTTGAGAGAGAGAGAGAGACAGAGTGGGAAAGGGGCAGAGAGAGAGGGAGACACAGAATCCAAAACAGACTCCAGGCTCTGAGCTGTCAGCACAGAGCCTGATGCAGGGCTCATGAGTGGTGAAATCATGACCTAAGCCGAAGTCGGACACTTAACTGAGCCACCCAGGCACCTGTTTTCTAGGTCTTAATGGTGTTCCTGAACAATTGAGAGAGGCTGGTAAACAAGAGCTTTTGAAATGTGGTTCCATATCCTACAACAATACTTTAAGAGAATAGGCTATTGTCAATCCTCCCATCCCGAAGTATTAGATGGTCACCCACTTCAGAACTTCAAAAGAATCTGAGGTTAAGAAGGTATGTATACTTAAAACTTGTCCATGCACAGTATCTTGTTCACCCACAGTTAACTAAGAAAAAAGCCTGTATCCAGACTAAGCTAAATAGAAAACCTATTGTACTTTCATTGGGATGGTGAGCAGGAGACAAGACTAGGATAGCACGGGCCTTGTCTGGAGACACCACCAGGTCTCCCTTCAAGATCACAATTAAAGGGAAACCAGGAACCAACACTTACATGGACTCAATCATTTTCTTTGTAAAGACTTCATCAAATTCCCTCTTCAAACCTGTTTTCATGGTGTCAGAAAGAACAAGACTGGGGAGATGGTTAATATTTCTGTCAGCTTCAACTTCTTCATCTTCATCAATTATCCTAAATAAAGGCAGCAGAAGCAGAGAAAGAAAAATTAGTCAAGCTGTTATGTACTGTAGCAATTGAACAAAATTTAAAAAATAATAAAAGCAACAGATGCTATAGGAAAAGATCAAGTAAAACATGAGGCTGAGTGAAGAAAGTACAGGCAGAAGAGTTACTCAGTATTTAACACAAGTTTTACATCAGATGCAATCAAATTTGAAGAACATGTCCCTGAAAACTCCCATAAACCAAAAATTAATATTCAGAAACACTAACATCCAGCAAAGTTCTATGAGAAGAACTTACTTTAACATTTAATGTGTAAACTTTGAGTTCATAGTCTGAGAGACTGAGGATCACCATTATGACCAAACTGACTAATTAGACTAGCTTAAGAGAGCAGAGATGGCACATGAGACCAACAAGAAGCCAGCAACATACACTACCCATTCACCTGTCCTCAATTTCCTGAAGCCTCCTTCGGGCAACTTCACACTGTGGTTCTCCCGTTGTCTGATCCATTTCTTCACAAATTACATCTAACATGCCAGGTGCAGAGAGGCCACTAGTACACGGATTTACTCCATGACTCTCTATATCCTGATGTGCACAAAGAATCCAGTCATTAGGACCAGCACACAGCCCTGCTTCAGTTAGCCTTTTCTTTCTTACTGGACAACTGAAAAAAAAAAAAAAAAAATCAATGAAAATTCAGAATCATATAAATAAAACATTTATCATCCCTATGTCTAATCCCTATGCCTAAACTCTTATACAAAAAAACTCTAATTTTTGATAGTGTGTGATTGCAAGATGGAGAATTTTGCATTTTCTGTCATTTTGACAGCCTCCTTGAGATGTTTTCTTCGACTGCTCTCTACTATATCAGATTGTACCTGCAAGATTTTGCTTTCTCAGATTAGAAGTATTCAATGTGGGAACTTAAAGTCATTCCTATTTGGCTCTGGGTAGGTCATGTGGAAAGTACAGAAACCAAAACCACAAAGCAGCAATTCAGCACCAGCCATATTTTGTCACAATTCTGCTTGCTCCACATGGGGAGATAGTCTACAGGTGTTCTATACTCCTGCAGGACGAAAATACATGCTTGATCAGGTATGTTCCAATAGGCTGTAGATGATTCTCTTGATCCTCTCCAGAATGTCAGAGACTATGATTTGGCTCTGAGTCTCTTTGTCATATAAGGTAGAGTTACACGTTGGGCACCAGACACCAAAGCTCCCAAGTCCTAGCTCTTATGCCATTCTCACTGGAACTTGCGGCCTCCTTACAGGAAGTTCAACAGTTCAAGCTTATGCCACGAACTAGTATTTGCATGTACTACAACATGCCCAATTTAGTTGAAAACACTCTGAAGCAGGTTAAATAGACAACTGGTCCTATTCTAGTTAAGTATTTAGACCAGAAGTACTTTATTGCTTGGGCATCAGCAAGTGCAATGTCAGAAACAGAACACAGCTCTGCAACTTAAAAAAAAAAAAAAAATTTGTTAATGGCTACCACAGCTTCTGACTCTCTAAACTGAAGGTCAAAGGAAGTGGTATGTATTTTACAAGAAATTTCTATTCACGGTACAACTACAAAAATCAACTTTAAAAAAAAAGGATACAAAAATCAACATTAAAGTCTCTGGCAATATAAAATCTGACAATGCTCTCTTGAACCTAGACTTTTATTGGAATCAACTATTAAATGTTTTTAAAAAATGGTTTCGTTTTTTGAGGTCTTTTTTTCTTTTTAGCATAGTTGACACAGTGTTACATTAGTTTACGGTGTACAACATAGTGATTCAACAACTCTCAATCTTATGCTATGCTCACAACTATAGCTATAATCTGAATATATGTAACTCCAGGAATCTGTGTATCATCCTTGCACAGGAGACATGCTAATCTCTGTATCATTCCAATTTTTAGTACACATGCTGCTGAAATGAGCACAATAATATGTTTAGTTTATAGTTGGTTTTAACTGATAAGAAAGAATTAAAAATGTCTACCTATACATCAAATATTTCTGTAATAGTGGATAGTTTTATGGTGTGGTGTTTTGGAAAGCAGGAGAAACTATACACACAAAACCAGCTAAGAAAAAGAATACATCTATCTGGAGAGAACAGATAATTTCCTAGCACATCCAATAATTCAACTACGAAATGCAACTGAGTGTAAGAGTTGCGTTCTGATCTCTAACCTCCAACACGATTTGGACTAAATTATCTCATGCCTTGTAGGTCCATTTGCAAGCAATTAGAGATCAATGATAATTAAGCTCCAAAGAAAATGTGATATAAAAGACTTCAAAGTACAGATAAGAGCTATGGAAGTGGCAGGTGGGCAGCACGCATTAGATATCCAAATGTCAAGTTCCTCATTCTCAGGGCCTCAATCTCTTCATCTGTAAATTAAAGATGGTTTTATTTAGTTTTTAAAGTAAGCTTTATACCCAATGTGGGGCTTGAACTGACAACCCCACTGCATGCTCTACCAACTGAGCCAGACAGGCACCCCAAAGGTGGTTAACTTTTTAAGCCAACAGATTTTACGCTTCAAACTTTTAACACTGGGACTCTTTATTCAAGTATGTCTTATAGAGTACTCCAAAAGACAAGAGCAAAGAGGTCCCTATGTATGCGCAGCAATCCCAAGGCAATTAAGAACCTAAATCCTGTCTGGCCTGATGGTTTTTAAACTGACACAACTTTCAAATCTATTTAGCCTATGCTTCAAAAAGTTAGAAAATCCAAAGTTTCTGCTGGCCAAAAAACAAACAAAACCTACACAAAGTTAAAAGGCAAATGACAAATTTTGGGGAAGCATAACACACATAACAAACTACTGATTTCTTTAGTAAAGATTTCTTATGGATGAACAAGAAAAAGATCAATACGGCAATAGGAAATCTGCACAAACATGAACAACTGACACAATGAAACATGAATGCATTAAATGAAAAGATGTTCAACGTAACTTTAATTTACAAGATATAAGTTAAAACAGTGATCATATTTTAACTATGAAATCCTACACTTATACAATTCAATGAATAATTAGAAAATATGCATCCATAAAAATAACATTTGTAGGAGCGCCTGGGTGGTTCAGTCGGTTAAGCATCTGACTCTCAGTTTTGGCGCAGCTCATGATCTCAGTTTGTGAATTTGAGCCCCACATCAGGCTCTGTGCTGACAGTGCAGAGCCTGCTTGGGATTCTCCCTTCTCACTCTCTGCCCCTCCTCTGCTCTCTCTCAAAATAATAAGCATTAAAAAAATAATAACATTCAAGATACAGACCTCTGCCAACATCCCAAAATGGTACTCTATATTCTCCATCCTACAGGTAAACACTGTATTACAGTATTTACTTCTTTTAAAAAATACATTATCAAGCACGTAAATATGCATCCCTAAACAATGTTTAGGGAAAAACTATGCCTGGCTTTCAACCTTATACTTAGGAAATTGTACTGTATACATTCTTGGGATTTTTTTTTTTTTTTTTTGCTCATATTATGCTTATAAGACATATCCATGTTGATAAATGCAATACATTCTCTTTTGCCCCTTTGTACTGAATAGAATTCCTTTGTATGAATTTAATTTACCCATTTTACTGTTGAGGGACCTATGGGTCTTTTCCAGCTTAGAGCTATTATGAACAAGGACGCTATGAACCTTGTACATGCCTCCTGCTGCGAGTGTGTACCTACTCAAGAGTGGAACGTTTGGGTAACAGAGTAGGTATGCCTTCAACTTACTAGATAATGCCAAACTATTTCCCAAAGTGCTTGTACCAATTTACATTCTCATCTATAGTATTGCAGAGTTACTGGGTGCTCCAATATCTGGTGGTAAAGTAGATCACACTGAGGCTTTTACTAGGCATTTTCCTAAAGACCGATAAAGTTAAATGAACACCTTTCTTTTGGTTGGTCATTTCGATATCTTCTTTGAGAGATTCTTTCACTCATTTTTCTATTACACGGCCTGTCTAGGAGATGTAATTATTTTACCCGGAAGTGAGGTTAAAAAAAAAAAAGTTTGAAAACAAACAAACAAACCAACAGTTTGAAAATACAGTTCTGGTGACAAGATGGAGAAGCAACCATTTCCACTGTTAAAAGGAATATAAATTGGCAACAACTCTTGTTCAAATTTAAAATGCATGCCATACCCCATCTAGAAATCCACTAACCTACTTGTACATATATACGAGGAACTTTTTTTTTTTTAATGTTTATTTTTGAGACAGAGAGAGAGACAGACAGACAGAGCGAGCGAGCGCAAGCAGGGGAGGAGCAGAGAGAGAGAGGGAGACACAGAAACTGGCAGGCTCCAGGCTCTGAGCTGTCAGCACAGAGCCCGACGTGGGGCTCGAACTCAGCAACCGAGAGATCATGACCTGAGCCGAAGTCGGACGCTTAACCGACTGAGCCCCCCAGGCGCCCCTACAAGGAACTTTAAAAAAGAAGGGCATGGTAGATTTAACCTACAGTAAAAGCAAAAGACTAGAAAGAATTTAGAAAGCCATGGACAGGAGACTGGTTAATGATCTATACCTACTTACAACAGAATTCTATTCAATGTTGCAAAAGAAATTAGGTAGAAGTCTACCTGCCCATATGCAACAAGCCACAGGATAGCAAAATGAAAAGATCAAAGTGTTACACAATGTGAAGTTACCTTCTTAGAAATGTAGAAAACCTGAGGTATATACAGTTATAAACTCGTTAAGTTTTTAGATTATCTTCCAAAGGAGAAATTGGAAACAGGTAACAGGGGTTGCCATCTGTGGAGAAAAGGGGAGCATGCACTCTAACACTTTACAATTTTTACCCTTTTGCACACTTGAAATTCTTTTACTTTCTGCACGTAATAATATTTACATGGATGAAAACTCAAACATTGCTAAGGATTACAGAGAGAAGTCTCCCTCCGGCATGCCCGCTACCCAGTTACTTTCCCTAAAAGGCGACCAATGTTAGCAGTTAGTTCCTTGTGCCTCCTTGCACAGATACCTAACGTTTCACCTTTTCACTGTTAGGTAACCGAGAATATAAAATAGATTAAATGACCATAAAGTGAATAAATGGCACCTGACACTTACTCGTCATCCTCCTCCTCTCGCTTGTGCTTCTTTTTACAGCGAACTGAAACACTGTTGAAACAAACAAAATCAGTCAATTGAGAAATTTACTGAGCCTGTGCTTTCGGCATCCACTCTTCCTTTCCCCAATAATCTTGCCGATGCCACAAGTACTGGCTTGTCCCCTTCCTTCCCGACTGGGATTGGATATCCAGATCACAAGGTCGGTCTGGTTGGGTGGTCCCGGCCGAGTCAGAAGTTGAAATCTCAACTTCTCACTTTGTCAAGAGAGGGGGAAATGAATCCGGAGGGACCGACGTGGGGAAAACGTTTCTGGGGGCAGGCACTGTGCTAAGCACTTTACTTCCACGGTCTCACTAGCAGGACCCATTTCTGTCCCTCTTTGCAGACGAGAAACCGAGGGAGTGTCTGAGAAGCGCTGAAAGTTAGCACTGGCGGCCGCGCCGAGGGGACGGCCGGGCTCCGGGCGGCCCGGGTTCCACCCCCGGCCCCAAGTGGACAAGCTCGGCAAAGTCTGCTCACTTTTCGGAAGCGCAGGCCTGCCGCGGTCCTCCCCGGACTCCCGGGCTGTGTGGCCCCAAGCGACTTAACAGTTAACGTCCCTGGGGATCAGTTTCTCATCCGCTATATGGGGGCTCAGGAGCCCCCCGCGGAGGGTCGTGAGGATTAATGAGCCGGAGCTCCGCGCCCGCCCGCCCCGCCGGCTCCTCACCGTCCGCGCGCCGCGCTCCCGCCGGGGCTGCTCGGGGAGGCGCGGGGTCCCGGCCGCGGGGCCAGCTCGGCGCCGTCCACTCCCGGCGGGAAGGCCCGGCCGGGGAAGGCCGGCGGCGGCTGCAGGAAGTCCGGGCCGCCGCTCAGAGGGAGGCCGCTGAAGGGCCGGCCGAGCGCGGCCATGGCCGGGGAGACGAGGAGGCTGCGTCCGCGGCCCCGGCCGCTCGCGTCCCCAGGCCCGGCAGCTGCGGCCACAGCGACTGCTGAGAGGCGCCCGCCTCTGAGCCCGCTCTCGACCCCACGTCACGCCTTCTAGAACCCTCCACCCCGGGCCGCCGAGGGGCACGCCGGGATTTGTTGTGTGTGGAGAGCTGCTGTCGCGAAGGGTGCTGGGAGTTGCAGTCGAAGAGGACTACAAACAAGATGGCTGCCTCGGCTTAGCTGGCTGCGGCTGGAGGATGGCTCTGAAGAGCCTTGAGTGTGAAATAGGTTCCAATTCTCACACCTTTGTACCTCAGTTTTCTCAATAGTAAAACCTGGTAATAATAGTACCTATCTTCTTAGGGTTGATGAGAGGATTAAATGAATAAAAACATGTAGCTCTTGGGGTGGCTGACTGGCTCAGCGAGCTTGCGACGCTTCATCTCCAGGTCATGAGTTCGAGCCACACACTACCTTAAAAAACAAGCAAAGAATAGATCCCTTAGAACAATGCTTGGCACCAGAACAATTCTTGGCACATAGCACATATTCGTTAAATATCAGCTATTATTTCTTTCCATGTTTTAATGTAAATGAAGTTAGTGTTTCCTTAGTGAGACCTGCTTGGAGGATCAGGAAAAACCTCAGAGGCTTGTGAGAGGTACTGGCAAGTCTTCCAGCCTGTGACCGGATCCACAGACACTCTTGCCAGAGGGCTCAGCAGACTTAGTCTGCCGCAACCACTGTTCATACCATTTTTCCCATCTCAGAGAATGACAGTATCATCCAGTCTCGTTGCTTAAATGCCCTTTAGCCAAAGACCACCAAGAACATACCTGTAACTGAACAAAGATAGATTTACTGATTGCTTACAGTGAGGGAGTGTCTCGGTAAGAAGGTGTTAGAAAAAGCTTCTTCTAGGGCCACCTGGGTGGCTCGGTTGGTTTAGCGGTCGACTTTGGCCCAGGTCAAAGTCTCACGGTCTGCGGATTCCAGCCCTACACTGGGCGCTTTGCTGACAGCGCAGAGCCCACATTGGAGTCTCTGTCCTCCCCTCTCTCTGTACTTCCCCTGCTTACTCTCTCTCTTTCTCTGAAAAAATAAACATAAAAAGAAAAAGAAAAGAAAAAGGAAAAGCTTCTTTTAGGATTTGGGACTGTCTTAGGTGATTTGGGGGGGAAGGATCAAGGAAGCAGGGCTTTGTTCTAGAAATTATATTGTCAGAAAACAAGGATAATTCTATGATTGGGTAACTTAGTCTTTTCAAGAAGGTGGGAAGAATGAAGGCAAGCTAAACCTGGTGAGGAAGCAACAGTCCTTCATATTAGCTAGGGGGATGTTTGGCCAATTTTGTGGTTTGCGTGATGTTCACATTTTTGTCTGTGTTCAGACACGATTACGAAGTGGTCTTGTTTCTATCTTGATCCGTCAAAGTCACATCTCAGTCCTTGTTTGATGGTGACGTCCTGTGAAGTTGTTTAAAAGGAAGATACTGGGGTGCCTGGGTTGCTCAGTCAGTTGAGCATCCTACTTTGGCTCAGATCATGATCTCAGGGTTCGTGAGTTCCAACCCCGCATTGGGCTCTGTGCTGACGGCTCAGAGCCTGGAGCCTGCTTCAGATTCTGTGTCTCCCTCTCTCTGCTCCTCCCCCATTCATGCTCTGTCTCTCTCTCTCTCTCTCTCAAAAATAAACATTAAAAAAAAATTTTAAAGGAAGACACCAGGGGCACCTGGGTGGCTCAGTCAGTTGAGCATCCGACTTCAGCTCAGGTCATGATCTCACAGTCCGTGAGTTCGAGCCCCACGTCGGGCTCTGTGTGCTGACAGCTCGGAGCCTGAAGCCTGTTTCAGATTCTGTGTCTCTCTCTCTCTGACCCTCCCCCATTCATGCTCTCTCTCTCTCTCTCTCTCTCTCTCTCTCTCTCTGTCAAAAATAAACATTAAAAATTTTTTAAAAATAAAAAAATAAAAAATAAAAAAATAAAAGGAAGACACCAAAGCCTATGTGATAGATAGTACCAAGCCAGTTACAGCTGTCAGAAGATGCCTTTCTGTTTCTAACCCAAAACCTAAGCGTCATCATTGATGCCTCCTTCTTGTTCACCCCCATACTTAATCAATTAGAAATTCCTATGGGCTTTATTTGTGAAATGCTTCCAAATTCTCTTCATCTTTCTCCATTTCCCTTGCCCTCATTATAGTCTAAGGAAAAAAAGAGAAAAGCATGAAACTCTTTTGCCTAATGTAATATCCTAGATTAGGTTTAAGTTTTCTTAGTGGCTTTTAGAATCCAGTTTTGCCTCCATAAGGTAACACCCTACTTACCTCAATTGGATATAAAAGATAGTCTCCTGGGTCATTTCTACAAATGGCCACCTCATTCTTCCCCTGAAAAAATACCCTTTCAGATGATATTATATACACATGTAAATATAAATATATATTTATGAAAAGGGAGTGTTGGGGAGGAAGAATTTTCCCCTGCCCTTCAAGTCCCTCTAGCTGGACTGAATCAAATTGACATGGGACAGATTAACAAGAGAATATCAAACTTAATTTTGTGCATAGGGGGAATCTGCATAGATAAGAAATTCCAAACATAGGCAACAAAAGGGGCTTATATGAGGTAAAGAGAGGGGTGGGGGTCAAGGACACAAAGCGGGGGTCTCCTCAGTGGATCAGTCAGTTAAGTGGCTGACTTCAGCTCATGTCATAAGCTTCCGGTGCCTGAGTTCGAGCCCCACATCAGGCTCTCTGCTGTCAGCACACAGCCTGCTTCAGATCGTCTATCCCCCCCTCTCTCTGCCCCTCCAACACTCCCCTCAAAAATAAAAAAAAATAGGGGCACCTGGGTGGCTCAGTCAGTTAAGCGTCTGACTTTGTCTCAGGTCATGAGTTTGTGATTCCTAGGTTTGAGCCTGAGTGTCTGAGCTGACAGCTCAGAGCCTGGAGTCTGCTTCAGATTCTGTGTGTGTGTCTCTCTCTCTGTACCTCCCCCACTCATGCGCAATCTGTCTCTCTCAAAAATAAATAAACATTTTACAAAATTTAATAAAATAAAATAAAAATAAATAAACAAAACAAAACAAACAGGATACAAAGTGAGAGGGAGACCATTAGCAAAAAGGTGTAGGGAGATGTTTCTGGAAAACAAAGGTTCCCTTATTATGTATGTAAGTTTCTTGGTAAAGAAGAATCTCTGTTAATGGCTCTCTTCCTGGTAAAGCAAGCAGTTTAGGGGGTGGTAAAGAGCTTTTCTTAAATCTGTTGGGTTTCGCTCTCTTTTTTTTATTTTTTTTAATGTTTATTTTTCACAGAGAGAGACAGAGCATGAGCGGGGAGGGCCAGAGAGAGAGGGAGACACAGAATCAGAAGTGGGCTCCAGGCTCTGAGCTCTGAGCTGTCAGCACAGAGCCCGACGTGGGGCTGGAACTCACAGACCGGGAGATCATGACCTGATCCCATGTCAGACACTTAACCGACTGAGCCACCCAGACGCTCTATTTTAACTTAAAATAACATTCACGCCAAAGTGGCTTGTTTTGTGGCATTGAGCTCTACAAGTGTCATACTCTAAATATCATTGTAAAACCACTGTCCACCTAATTGTATTTCTTGAAAGCCCATCCAAATTCATTCTTTAGTTCACACTTCTATACTAAGTTGTATATCCCTTATCAGGCAATGTACTAGAATTAATAATTTATTAGGTTCTTCCTATTTGCAGGTTGAATATCAGGTCAAGTATTCTTCACAATAACGCCATGAGTTAGATGCTTTTATTACTCCCCATTTTACAGATAAGAACATTGAGGCAAGTTACGGTTCCCAGTTTCCTTATGTATAAGAGAAGGAGTTCAACCCCACGTCAACCTTAGACACTGACGTAACATGCTAGGCTTTGCTCCATCTGTTTGAATTCCCTGGCAGAAAGCCCTGTGTCTCTGTGAGACACAGACTCCTTGGGACTTCAGACCCTAGAAGCAAAAGACTGAGGATTATTGTGCATCGTCTCCTACAGTAGACTGGGAAGAGCGGGTACAGAATTTGATGGTGGCTGCTGAGAGCATCTCTTCTTTTCAATGACAATCCAGGCCTGCCTCTTTGAAGTGACTTCCAGTCATTCTCTCATGCAGTTGCTGGGTCAGACATACAGACATTTAGACAATACCCTCCTGACTCTTCTCCTGGTGGCTCATCTTATCTGTCGTCTTTAAGAACAAAACCAGTATTTTCTGGTTATAAAACTAACACAGACTCTAGTAGAAAATGAGTGGAGGTGGTGATAAAAATATAGAGAGCCAAAAAATAAAAATAAAAAGCCTTAGTACCATCCCACAGGGAGCTCCATTATATGAATATCCTCCGAGTCTTTTTTCTTTTTTAATTTTGTTGTTTTTAAATTTTATTTTAGAGAGAGAGAGATCGTGCAAGTAGGGAGAGGGGCAGAGGGAGAGAGAGAAAGAGAGAGAGAGAGAGGAGAGAGAATCCCAAGCAGACTTCACACTCAGTGCAGAGCCCAGCGTGGGGCTTGATCCCAAGACTCTGGGATCATGACCTGAGCCAAAATCAAGAGTCTGACTCTCGACTGATTCACCCAGGCCCACCTCTAGTCTTTTTTCTTATTTGTGTGCATGTGTACACAGAAGCTGTCTTGCTCATTTATAGACTCCAAACAGTTATTTCTTATTGCCCTTTCTTGAGGCATTCACAATTACCAGAACATTCCATTTACGAGACCAGAAAAGCCCTGATAGCAATGGAATGCCTAGAAGACCTCCACACCCCACACATCCCTTTCCCTGCCCTTGGTAGGCTGAACACTCCAAAACCCACCCACGATCACGTGCTCTCTGCTTGTTTTCTTACAGGTACCCCCCTGAACCTCTTTCTATAAAACTCTAGGTATCCATCTTGCAATTGGAAAGGTCAGGTGTTAAGGCTTGAGTCTTCTACCTCTGCCAAAATAAATTTCTCTCTCTTTTCCAGATCCTTGACTTTTGAGTGATCAGCTTTCCTTGCAATGAGTTTATCAGAGTTTGTTTAGCAACAGTGTTGGCAAACCCAAGCGGCAGCTATGCTTTTGATTTGCCCAGCCCCCTTGGGATTTCCCGGGACAGAGCTGTTGTCTGCGCCGCTCGCCAGAGCTCACCTGTACATTTCCTGAGTCAGTGGCTATGACAGATCATTCAGTAACATGTGCACACACGTATCTGTGTGCTAGTGAATAACACACACACAAAAACTCCACATTTTCTCATTTTACTCTCATAACAGGGCCACAGGTCCATGTATGATTCTATATAAAGGTGATAAAACTAAAGCTTAGAGAGGATAAATAATTTGTCTACATAATTAATCACAGTAGTTAATAGAACTTAGCAAGAAACAACCTTCATAGGATATTAATACAAAAGTATTAAGCTTCATCCCTTCTGGAAGAAAAGATACCAAACCAAACTTGATGGCAATGACCCATGAGGGGTGGGGTTATCAGAACTTGCACTTTGTGGGTGTAAATTTTAAGCTTTTATTTTTTCCAAGGAATATGTGTTACTTTGTAGTCAGACAAAGGATACATGGTTTTGGTTTTTACTTAAGATTTTTTAAATGTTATTTAATTTAAAAAATTTTTTTAATGTTTATTTATTTTTGAGACAGAGACAGAGCACGAGCAGGGGAGGGGCAGAGAGAGAGGGAGGCATAGAATCCAAAGCAGGCTCCAGGCTCTGAGCTGTCCACACAGAGCCTGATGCAGGGCTCAAACTCGTGAACTGTGAGATCATGGCTTGAGCCGAAGCCGGACGCTTAACCAACTAGCCACCAAGTTGCCCCAAGGTTTTTTTTCATTTTTAAGTAGTCTCTACCCAGTGTGGGGCTCAGACTCACAACCTTGAGATTAAGAGTTGCATGATTCACCCACCAAGCCAGCCAGGTACCCCAGATAAATGTTTTTGAAATAAATATGTTCAATATGACAAATGCAATGGACTGAATGTTTGTGTTATTCCCTCCACCCCTACCCCCCACCACCAAATTCATATGTTGAAATATGAACCCCTAATGTAGTGGCATTAGAAGGTGGGGCTTCTGGGAGGTGATTAGGTCATGAGGGTGGAGACTTCATGAATGGGATTAATACTCTTATGAAAAAAACTCCCTTGCCCCTCACATTAGGTGAGGACACAGCAAAAAGATGGCCATCTATGAACTAGGAAATGGGTTGTGTGAAAAATCAGTAATGGGAAACCACACCAAAAAATGAAGTCGGGGGGTTTTGGCAGGGGGAGCTCTCATGCCCTACTACTTGTAGTCAATTGTAAACCCAACAGGAAAAGCCAGACTTGATCTTGCAGGTGGATTCTACTCTACTATTCCAGCCCAGGAAGAGATGCTTTCCTCATCAGGCAACAGCTCAGCCAATGAAAAGCCACCATACTTCGAACTACCAGTTTACTCCAATGGACTTTTAGTTTGTAACATCCTCCACGACATATCCCTTTTCTCCTTAAAAAGGGACTTTTTGTTCCCTGGACTTGCCTATGGTTTTGCTGCAGCATTTTTCACCCAAATTGCAATTTTCTTTTATTCCTGAATAAACGCATCATCTTTTGGAAGTAAAATAACTGGAACTTTTTACTTTATCTTATTTTTAAAGTTTATTTATTTATTTTGAGAGAGAGTGTGTGTGTGTGAGCAGGGGAGGGGCAGAGAGAGAAGAGAGACAATCCTAAGCAGGCTCTGTGCTGTCAGCATAGAGCCTGACGTGGGGCTTGAACTCACAAACCATAAGATCATGACCTGAGCTGAAACAAAGAGACACTTAACCAACTGAGCCACCCAGCCACCAAAGGGTGCCTTCTCAAAAGCAGCATTTGTTCTTAAATGTTCAGATCATAAAAGTATTGATATATTTTGACTACAGGTATGAAAAAAATGTGTGCAGGAGTGCCTGGGTGGCTCAGTCAGTTAAGCGTCTGACTCTTGATTTCAGCTTGGGTCATGGTCCCAGGGTCAGGAATTGAACCCTGTGTCAGGCTCTCCTGCTTGGGATTCTCTCTCTCCCCCTCTGCCACTCTTCCCGACTTGTGTACGCTCTCTCTCTAAAATTAAAAAATAAAAAAGTTCATATGAGGATAATAAGGGGATATGATATGTAAATAGGAAATACTGTATTAGGTCATGGGAGTTTTTCATGATTATTTTAAATCAAATCCCAGAGTCATATTTTATCTGTGAATGTTTGAGTGTTTATCTCTAACAAATGCTTAAAAAAGAAAGAAAAGTAACCAAATCCTATTATCACATGTAACAAAAGTAATAATTCTTTAAAAACACCCATGGCACATGGGTGGCTCAGTTGGTTAAGTGTCTAACTCTTGATTTTGGTTCAGGTCATGATCTCGGAGTTGGTGAGTTCAAGCCCCACATTGGACTCTGTGATGACAGTGTGAGCCTGCTTGAGATTCTCTCTTTCTCCTTCTCTCTCTGCCCCTCCCCTGCTCTCACTCTTTCTTTCAAAATAAATACATGGATTTTAAAAAAATATATAAAAAATAAAATCACCTAATCTGTAATCACATTTTCCCAAGTGTCTCTAAATGTCTTTTTATAGATGGCATCATGATTCAACACTGCATTAGGTTTCCTTGTCTCTTGAGTCTCCTTTAGTCTAGGTCTCCTGTCCACTTTTTTCCTTGTTTGTTATTAGTTGACTAACTGGGTCATCTTGACATTGGCATGGCCATGGTGAGCACTGATCGTGGTGATGAGGCATCTACACGTGGCTTCTCAGGTCAACATCAACAAGAGAGCCTGGGGCAGGAGAGAAGGGGCAAGACAGATAATATCACTTGCTTGGTAAGCACAGTCCCAGTGGGTGGCAGCTTCCTCCCATAAGCAAGTAGGACTTTGCAGAAAGTGGGATATTGGTACCACTATGACCCTGCAGGCTCCATGATCTCTTGCTTGCTGGAACCGCCTAGCCAGTCTTCCTGCTCTACTCTAGCTCCTCCAGCCTGTTAGCCATAGCACAGACAGAGATATTTGTCCACTATGCAATCCTGATGTGTTCCTCCCCTGCCTTAAACCCTTCCATGACTCCCTATTACTCTCGGGTGAAGGTCTAGCCTCCTTACCAGACTCCTATTCCTTCAGGATCCCTCCCCTGCCTACCTCCCAGCTTCATCTCTTCCCACTCCCTACCTGATGTCTGCAGCCAGCAGTTTGGATTTTCCTCTGTTTTCCATTGAATTTCTCTGTTCCTCCCTCTCACCTCAAAATTTTTGCATACATTTGTCCTTTTCTCAAATAACAACTGCCATCTTTTGCATGCAAACAGACCTTTCCAGTATAGGAGGTGTTTGTGGTGTTTTTGGAGCCAGAAGGGGAGTTACTGTAGATTGCAGGCAAGGACAAGCGCTCCCACTCTAAACTCTTGGAGCACC
Source organism: Prionailurus viverrinus (assembly GCF_022837055.1). Taxonomy (NCBI): domain Eukaryota; kingdom Metazoa; phylum Chordata; class Mammalia; order Carnivora; family Felidae; genus Prionailurus; species Prionailurus viverrinus. Next base: position 24,992,327 of record NC_062572.1, read on the forward strand.
TTGTAGAATGGATTCTGGCAAGAGTAGGCTTGAAATTAGGGATTCTCACACGGCTCTTTGGAGTTAATGTCAATGAGAATACCCACGAAATTCCTTGGTTTCTTCGGTGCCCATTACCGGGGCAGAATAAATGGGCAATTAGTCTGAGAAATGAAATACCTTCCTTGTTTCCACATTGTTCCAAGAAACAATGGAAGGGCTACTGTACAAATTCTTAGCTACTCATTAAACTTGGTTTTCACAGTCCTCACACGTGTTTTAAAAAATCCGAAACTTTATTAATGAAGTTTCACCCAGAGATGTTTTACCTGCATAACACGGTGATGTGGTCTATAATTTGTTTTTTTTTTTTTTTTTTAGTTTATTTATTTATTTTGAGAGAGAGACAGAGACAGCATGAGTGGGGAAGGGTCAGAGAGAGAGAAAGGGAGAGAGAAGAGAGAGAGAATCCCAAGCAGGCTCCATGCTGCCAGCACAGAGCCCGATGCCGGGCTCCAACCCACGAAGCCGTGAGATCACAACCTGAGCCGAAACTAAGAGTTGGATGCTTAACCAACTGAGCCATCTTGGTGCCCCTACACTTTTTTTTTTAATGTTTATTTTATTTTTGAGACAGAGACAGAGTATGAGTGGGGGAGGGGCAGAGAGAGAGACACACAGAATCTGAAGCAGGCTCCAGGCTCTGAGCTGTCAGCACAGAGCCGGACGCGGGGCTCGAACTCGTCAACTGCAAAATCATGACCTGAGCCAAAGTTGGACGCTCAACTGACTGAGCCACCTAGTGGCTTAAAACCATTGACCTGTACACTTTAGACAGCTGAACCTTATGGTATATACACAACTTAAAAAAAACAACAAATCTGGTAGAAAGTTATGGTAGAGTAACTAACTTTGAGTAGTTAGTTAGAGTAACACCTTAGAGTAACACCTTCCTAAAGGAACCCAATAGCCACGCATGGGCAAGTTGGCTTAGATCTGTGTGCAATACAAACCATCTAGCTTGTTAGTGTTGTGGGCCATTTTTTTCTTCTACTTCTTCCTATTTTTTTTTTTTTATGATGAATTAAAAAAAATTTTTTTTAATGTTTATTTTTGAAAGAGAGACAGAGATAGAGTGGAAGTAGGGGAGGGACAGAGAAGGAGAAGGAGAGAAGGAGACATAGAATTTGAAGCAGTCTCCAGGCTCTGAACTGTCAGCACAGAATTTATTTTTGGGACAGAGAGAGACAGAGCCTGAACGGGGGAGGGGCAGAGAGAGAGGGAGACACAGAATCTGAAACAGGCTCCAGGCTCTGAGCCATCAGCTCAGAGCCTGACGCGGGGCTCGAAGTCCCGGACCGCGAGATCATGACCTGGCTGAAGTCGGACCCTTAACCGACTCCGCCACCCAGGCGCCCCTAGAGCATGCGACTCTTGATCTCAGGGTTATAAGTTCAAGTCCCACATTGGGTGTAGAAATTACTTAAAAATAAAATCTTCAGGGGCACCTGGATGGCTCAGTCAGTTAAGCATCTGACTCTTGGTTTTGGCTCAGGTCACAATCTCACAGCTTTGTGGGTTCAAGCTCTGTATTGGGCTCTGTGCTGGCAGAGTGGAGCCTGCTTGGGATTCTGTCTCTCTCTCTCTCTCTCTCTTTCTCTGACCCTCCCCCTCTCAAAATAAATAAACTTAGGGGAAAAAAAAGGCGGCCAACTGTACTTCTCTTCCTAACCTAGCTGCCTCTCTCTCAATACCATCTCTGCCCCTCCCCTACTTCCCCCCACCAACCCCAGTGCAGTAGATTCTCCTTCATTTGTATGCCATGTCTCCTGCTTACCTATCTGGAAACACCAAATGTCTTCAGGAAGCTTCCACGAATCTGCCCCTAACTCCCCCGCTGAGGCCAAAGGCCCTTCCTCTCTGCTCCCATCTCATTCTGTGCTTCTAGTAATATTTGCTGAGTGCAGCGTCCAGCTTTGTGCTAAGTACTTTATGTGCACTATTTATATATTCCTCGCTTCTGATGTCCTTTATATTCTCCTCACTTCTGTTGTCCTGTACATATGTCCTCATTGTTGAGGGTGGTGCTATGGCTTTCCATGTTTTACAGATAAGAAACTCAGACAACAGTTCAAGGTCACACAGAAGAGGAAGCACCAGATGTGAAACCCAGTTCAGTCTGATTTTGTGAAATCTGCAGTATCACAAATGTAATTCATAACTTGATTTCTTCTTTCCTTAGTCCACTAGGTGGGCTCTCTTTTTTCTTTTTTTTAACCTTACTGCTCTCACATCATCTCCTCTGCAGAGCCCATCCTGCGTCTCCCCTTACCCCAGCTGAGTTAGGTGTTTCTTGCTTGGTGCTTCCATGGTCTCTGCAGTCCCAGGGAACTATCCTGTTAAAATCTCAATTCCAGCTTCTCTCTTGAAAAAAGTCATGAGACTTGTCAACACAGTGTCTGAATCTCTCCATGGCAACAATTACCAGGGTTGAGTTGTGTCTCCCCTTCCTCCCCGGCTTTGAGATGGGGCATTTCCTTGAAGACCTCCCCCCTCCCTAGTACCCACCCTCCCCTCTCTCCCCCTGTCATCCATGTGTTTGTTTTCTGCCTGAAGCCCAGAGTACCCCTCAGTACTCTGATGATTTGTTTCTTGTTTTCTTTTTTTAATTTTTAAAAAATGTTTATTTATGAGAGAGAGAGAGAGAGAGAGAGAGAGAGACAGAGAGAGACAGAGAGAGAATGAGTGGGGGAGGGCCAGAGAGAGAGGGACATACAGAATCTAAAGCAGGCTCCAGGCTCCGAGCTGTTAGCACAGAGCCTGACGCGGGGCTTAAACTCACGAACTGTGAGATCATGATCTGAGCCGAAGTTGGACATTAACCGACTGAGCCACCCAGGAGCCCCTGATGATTCATTTCTGATGATTCTTCTGCCTCCTGACTGTGACCCCGAGAAAGGACAAGATGGTGTGTTGTATTTTTTTTTATCTGGCCACCTCTGATACATTCTACAAGTGACAGAACCAGAAGAATTCTTTGTCAAAGTAAAGCTTTACCTGCAAGTCAGGCACAGGCTCTGTCACCTGCTATTGAACACCCTAGGAGGCCTGACTGCTATCTTGACTCAGGGCAGCATCTTTCTCTTTGCTTGGTGGCAGCCACAGAGATGGGAAAAAGCCCTTCAGCAATGGAGGCACCTTCCTCTCTGCTTTTGGATTATTTGTTATAGAATTCCCTCTGCTCTGATGCGAATGCCCTTGGCTCTTGCGCAGAAAAAAAGTTAACATAGCAGTCCTGAGATTGCGTATCCTTAGAAAGGTCTGCTGACAAGGTTGGCCCTTGGCTGGGAATTTGGATTTGGGGAGAGTTTAGTTATTCCCAGGATTGATAAGACTGGCCCACTGTACCTAAATTGTAGAAACAATGTAGTTTATGCTGACTACGTGTTTTTCCTTCTGGGAGTCTAGAATTCTGGCACATGCTAGGCAATCAGTGCTCATATGACCAGTGCTCAAGAAACAGCCTGGGTCCTGAGTCTCTAATGAGCTTCCCTTGCAGATGACATTTTCACAGAGGTTGTCATAGCTTGTTGCTGGCGGAATGAGCGTGCCCTGTGGGACTTCCTGGGAGAGGACCCCTAAAAGCCTGTGCCTGGTTGCCATTGGACTTCATCCCATGTGCCTTTTCCCTTTGTTGAGTTGGCTTTTGATCCTTTCATTGTAATACATCGTAGCCATGAGTAGGACGATATACCAAGTCCTGTGAGATTTCCTAGAGAGTCATTCAACCAGGGGATGGGGCTTGGGGACACATGATACAGCTTCTCTCTGCCTGTCTGGACTCTACTCCCCCTCTTCCCTGAAACCTTCTTACCTTAAAACGATCCCTCCCTATGCCCAGTGAAGCTGTATGTGCAGGCCTTGGAAATAGGGACTTGGGTCAAGTCCTGCTTCTGTTTGGCATGGGCCCTGGTAAATGGCCCCTGGTGTGCAAATTGTTTAATCTTCTTGGCTGGTGCTTAATCTGGTGGGTTCAGCCTCCCTAAGAGCACAGGCTGAGGTAGACTTGGGTTTGAATCCTAGCTCTTGACTCTTATATTCTGGGAGCTTGTTTCTTCATCTGTGAAATGAGTTGAATTGGGTATAATTTGATGGATTCATGCAAAATATTACACATAGTAACTATGGAGCAAATGGGAACTTTTTTTTTTTTTTTTTTACTGATTTTTTAAAACTAATCTCTGAACCTAATATGGGGCTCAAACTCATGACCCCAAGATCAAGAGTCATATGCTCTACTGACTGAGCCAACCAGTCTCCCCAGCAAATGGGAACTTTTATTATTGTTTTGATTATTGGTATAATACCCAAATAGACAGGAAGCATCTGTTTATGCATTTCTTCCAGGGCTGAACATTCTCTTGCACAAAGTAGGTGCTTGAAACTCTGCTGAAGGGGTATTGTTTACTCTGATGTGAAAAGATATGACTTTGTTGCCAAATAATAAAAGTAGTCATTATAATTTTATTTTAATTAATTAATTAATTGGGGCGCCTGGGTGGCTGAGTCAGTTAAGCGTCCGACTTCAGCTCAGGTCACGATCTGGCGGTCCGTGAGTTTGAGCCCTGCGTCGGGCTCTGGGCTGATGGCTCAGAGCCTGGAGCCTGCTTCCGATTCTGTGTCTCCCTCTCTCTCTCTGCCCCTCCCCCGTTCATGCTCTGTTTCTCTCTGTCTCAAAAATAAATAAAGCGTTAAAAAATTTTTTTTAATTAATTAATTTTTGTTTAATTTTGAGAGAAAGAGAGACAGAGTGAAAGCTGGGGAGGGCCAGAGAGAGAGGGAGACACAGAATCGGAAGCAAGCTCCAGGCTCTGAGCCGTCAGCACAGAGCCCAACATGGGGCTTGAACTCATGGGCTATGAGATCATGACCCTGAGCCAAAGTCAGTCACCTAACTGACTAGGCCACTTAGGTGCCCCAGTAGTTATTATAATTTTAAAAGTCACATTTGAGTGCTTCCCATATGCGATGCACTGGGCTAAACAATTTGTTTAGATAATTTATTTCATTTGATCTTTACAACAATCCTGTGAAATAGGTATTATTATCACCATTTTATTTTTAAAAAAAAAAATTTTTTTTTTCAACGTTTATTTTTATTTTTGGGACAGAGAGAGACAGAGCATGAACGGGGGAGGGGCAGAGAGAGAGGGAGACACAGAATCGGAAACAGGCTCCAGGCTCTGAGCCATCAGCCCAGAGCCCGACGCGGGGCTCGAACTCATGGACCGCGAGATCGTGACCTGGCTGAAGTCGGACGCTTAACCGACTGCGCCACCCAGGCGCCCCATATCACCATTTTAGAGACAGGAAATGAAGCTTAGCGTAATTGTGGACTCAAGCAAATGGGTGGCAGAGCTAGGATTCAAATCCAGGTGTATCAGACAGGTCAGATCCCATAACAAAATACCTCAGACTGGGTGACTTAAACAATAGAAGTTAATTTTCTCATGGTCTGGAGGCTGGAAATCCAAGATCAAGGTGCCAGCATGGTTAGTTTCTATTTCCGGTGAGGAGTCTGTTCCTGGCTGCCTTCCCTCTGGCTTTCTCACAAGATTTTTCCCTAGTGCATGAGTGTAGGGAGAAAGTATCTTTTCTCATAAGGACATGAATCCTGTCTGATGACAGCCTTACCCTTATGACCTCATTTAACCTTAATGCCTTGGAGGTACCATCTCTGAGTATAGCCACACTGGGGGTTAGGGCTTCACCATGTAAATTTTTGGGGGGGACCCATCCAATCCACAAGACTGGGTCTGTCTGAACAGCAGAGTTGGAGAAGAAATAATCACAAATTAATCAAAACCTCTTATTGTTCTGATACATTTTTTCTATATTGGGAATAATGTGGGGAGGGAGGTGAGTGCTTAATTTGTTTCACTTGGTACCTGGCTGGCTCAGTCTGAAGAGTATGTGACTCCTGATCTTGGGGTTGTGAGTTCCAGCTCCACATTGGGTGTAGAGATTACTTAACTTAAAAAAAAAAAAAGAGGGGTGCCTGGGTGGCTCAGTCAGTTAAGCGTCTGACTTTGGCTCAGGTCATTATCTCGTGGTCCATGAGTTGGAGCCCCACTTCAGGCTCTGTGCTGACAGCTCAGAGCCTGGATGGAACCTGCTTCAGATTCTGTCTCCTTCTCTCAGCCCCTCTTCGCTTGCACTCTGTCTCTCTCTTTCTCAAATATAAATAAACATTAAAAAATTAAAAAAAAAAAACCCTTTAATCCAAATAGGGCTACTAATCTTGCAGATGCCAGGAAGTATACTTCCCCATAAGGGCTTTATCAGGGAATACGTGCAAAGGTTCCTGGATTTAGAAGTCCCACTAAACTTAGACTTTACACTAACAGGGAAAGAATTTGAAAGAGTGAAGGAAAAACAAAAAAAAGTAATCCCAGACTCAGAAATAAATTTTTTTTTTTTTTATCCCTTAAATCAGAAGTAGTTTGCTGGGAGGCATAGTGAGCTTCCTAGCTAATGGCAACAGGTAGGGGAAAAGTTTCTTTGAAATTCCTCCGAAGATGTTTATCTGATCTCTTTTTGTGGTCAGATTGTGTTGGTTCTGGTCATTGTTCTAAAGGAGGAATGAAGATTGTCTGCAGAAGTACTTCAAGCACTGCTTTCATCTCCTATTCCTTTGCAGAAGCACCCAATTTAATCAGGACATTTGCTTGCATTGTAATTGTTTACTTAAAGACTCCCTGTGTGTTTTTAGACAAATAACTCATTCTCCTCATAAAATGTGAGAGAGTTGGTGATTGTGCTGATATTCCTAAATACCATTAAGCCAGACAGCTGCTGTGGTTAATTTGCCTTCAGAAGATCCATAAATCCTAAAATGTTAACAAACTCAGTATAACAGGATTAGGATTCATGAGATGTAAATTTTAGACAAGGATGAGGGAGGATGCAAAGGAGTCACAGTTTTTAAAAACATTTTTAAAATTCTTTTAACGTTTATTTATCTTTGAGAGACAGAGCATGAATGGGGGGAGGAGCAGAGAGAGGGGGACACAGAATCTGAAGCAGGCTCCAGGCTCTGAGCTGCCGGCACAGAGCCTGATGCAGGGCTCGAACTCATGAATCCAAAGATCATGACCTGAGCTGAAGTCGGACACTCAACTGACTGAGCCACCCAGGTGCCCCAAAGAGCTGCAGTTTTAAGCTCTAGGAGTTAAACCTTGGTTCTCACTTTTCAATTATAAACAAATAATTCTCTCCAAGAGTTGTCATTTCTTCAGATTCCTTCCTTCCTTCCTCCCCTCCCTTCCCCTCCTCGCCTTTCCTTTCTTTCAAGTTTATTGATTTTTTAGTAATCTCTGCACCCAATGTGGGCCTCAAACTCACAACTCTTGAGATTGAGTCACATGTCCCTCTGACTGAGCCAGCCAGGCACCCATCTTGGAATTTCTTTGTTTATTTATTATTATTTTTATTTGAGAGAGAGAGAGAGAGAGAGAGAGAGAGAGAGCACACCAGTGGGGGACAAGGGCAGAGGGAAAGAGAGAAAATCTTAAGCAGGCTCCAGGCTCGGTGCAGAGCCCGATGTGGGGCTTGATCCCATGATCCTGGGATCATGACCTGAGCCAAAATCAAAAGTTGGATGCTTAAATGACTGAGCCACCCATTCAGTTCTTGGAATTTTTTAAGCAGAATTTTCTATTTTAATCTTCCTTAATCCAGAGACTTAAAAAAAGGGGGGACATTTTTTTCCTTCTAGAAATGAATCAAGAACTTAATCTGAATTTCCAAAGATCCAAAAGAGTAAGCAGGAGTTGTTCTTCGGGTGGATTAGAGGAGTGGGGGAATAGAAAAGAGAGTGTCAACTGTCCAGAAAGAAATTAAAACTGCTCCAACCCCACCAAGGTGAAGCTGGAAATGGGGTTGGTGTTAAATACCAGACTAACTGGTAATAATATTATCTACATTCTGAAATGTAGGCCTGAGAGATTCTTAGGCACCTCTGCATGGTTACCAAACTGAATGCAGTTTGTGGTAACAAGGGCACTACTAATTAGAAAGAAGATGTGGTTCTAGGGTGGACGTTGGGAAAGCCTGGACCAAATCTAGTCCCCTGCCTGTTTTGTAGACAAAAAGCTACAATGACAGAGTTGAGTAGTTACAACAGAGGCAGTATGGGTCACAGGGCCTAAAGTATTTGCTATCTGGCCCTTTGTAGTAAAAACTTGCCAACCCCTTCTCCAGGGCCTCAAGCTGGCCACATCCCCACTTCCTCACTTACTGGCCTAGAGGGGGAGCATGCTGTATTAAATATCACACAAAGAATGGACCACCCAAGCTCTGGCTACACTGTTTCCTCTCATGACAAACTTCGACATCCCGTGATGTTTGAGCTACGGGTTTAACTAAGATGCTATAAGCGGTCAAAGCATCTCTAGTCTCAATTAGCAGAAGCCAGAAAAGAAATATATAAGAACTTTATTTTTAAAACTTTTAAACTAGTAATCATTAGAGAGGTATCTTCTTTAACTTGATCTTTTCTTCTACATTTGAAAAGTATCTCATCTTTGTTAAAATTTCCTTGGCTTTTTCAAAATCATCTGAAATAAACAGAGACATTAATGTGAGGCTTCATTTCAAACAAGAATAAACCAACTCTGTTGACAAAGGTAGCCAGTCTGACTTACAGATAAAATTTAAAAATGAAAACTGAACTATCTGTATTTGTGTCTATGTATGTATCATATATATATGTATGCATATATCATATATATATGATACATACACATATACATATTCATATATGCATATATACATATAGGAATGATATTTCTCTATCTCCAGATGGGATTACCAAATTAATTTATCAAATCCCTTAAAGGAGTTGTATCTTAATTGGCTTAGAAATAAGTTCTTATGTAAATTAAGTCTTCTAAAACTTCCAGAATTATAGGAGCCAACTCAAATATTTTTCATTGCTACGTAATTTGTATAAATCTTTGGTAAATAAGACTAACTTGATATTGTTGGGTTTAATAAAATAGGCATGTTTATAGAGTTGCTAACATTAAATAAAATGCAAACATATATTTTCATTCTATTTGGACTTACTGGTCAAATAACCTAATATTATATTTAACTAGATGTTTAAGATTCTAGAGATGGTAAATCTGATATTACTCAAATTAAATCATTCTGACAAACTTTATTTATCCCAACAAAAATTATATTTTATAATATGCTGCCTAAAAATCATGTCCAAAATCTTCCTGGCAACTTGAAACCGTAGTCTTGCTAAGTAAACTAAGTTAAATAATGGATATTCATGAAATATCTAAATAACTTCTAAATAAGATAAAGTGCTAAAACATTTATTATTTTTTAAATGTTTACTTATTGTTTAGAGAGAGAGAGAGAGCGGAGGAGGGGCAGAGAGAGGGGGACAGAAGATCCCAAGTGGGCTCTGCGCTGACAGCAGAGAGCCTGATGTGTGGGGCTTGAACTCACCCTGCCTGATGGCACGGGGCTGAGATTGTGACCTGAGCTGAAGAATGATGCTTAACTGTATGAGCCACACAGGCACTACTAAAACATTTACTGTTAAGCGAAAGTTTAAGTTTATATACTTTTTTTTTTTTTTAAGTTAATTTATTTTAGAGAGAAAGAGGAGAGGGGCAGAATCTAAAGCAGGCTCCCTGCTGTCAGCACAGAGCCCATGCCGGGCTCGAACTCACGAAACCGTGAGATCATGACCTGAGCTGAAATCAAGAGTCGGATGCTTAACTGACTGAGCCACCCAGATACCCCGAAATTTATATATTTTTGTCTATTTATTTATTTATATATATATATTTAAATGTTTATTTACTTTGAGAGAGAGAGAGAGTGTGTGTGAGCTGGGGTGGGGCAGAGAGAGAGAGACGGGGAGAGAGAGAATTCCAAGCAGGCTCCATGCTGCCAGTGCAGGGCCCAACTTGGGGCTCAATCCCATGACCTGAGTGGAAATCAAGAGTTGGATGCTTAACTGACTAAGCCACCTAGGTGTCCATTGGCTATTTATTTTTATATGGTCCAGAGAGGCCAATGATTTTGAGTCTCTTAATAAACATGTTCTTGCCATATTAAAAAAAAAATGTATTACAGGAAGCATATATACCTCTACAGTTTATGAGATGGTATAGTCATAAATTTGCTTACTACTACAGAATACTGGCATATTATAGTTCTCAATTGTCTACTTCCTAGTAAAATAAAGCTTACTAATGGTTAAAATTTATAATCAATATATAAAAAAATATGACTACAACTTCAGGGTACAAAGACTGGAAGAAACGTAGGATATGTTTTTATATGAAAAGTACACGAAGAATGAAGAATATGTTTCTGTTAAGATAAAGGAGTAATTTTGTCCTAAAGTAGAATGTGAAGGAAGGAAGGAATACAACAAAATATGAATGGATATTGAAAGTTGTAGAGCATTTGTGGAAAAGGAATTTTATGTTGTGAGGTCAAAGCTGGTTAAGATTAAGTGGATTTATACATATTTTTGAAATGAATTTCAGTTTTTTAGTTTTATTTTTTTTTAAGATTTTATTTTATTTTTCTCAAGTAATCTACACCTAATGTGGGCTCAAACTCATACCCCTAAGATCAAGAGTTGCACACTCCACTGACTGAGCCAGCCAGGTGCCCCTTGAAATGAACTTTAACGTCAATAGTGCACTGATAGAAAACCAGAGTTTGGTTTTCGTTCTGTTAAAATGACAAAGTTTCTTGGGTCATTGGTCTGCTTTTTTTTTTTTTTTTTTAAATTTTTTTTTTAACGTTTATTTATTTTTGGGACAGAGAGAGAGAGAGCATGAACGGGGGAGGGGCAGAGAAAGAGGGAGACACAGAATCGGAAACAGGCTCCAGGCTCTGAGCCATCAGCCCAGAGCCTGACGCAGGGCTCGAACTCCCGGACTGCGAGATCGTGACCTGGCTGAAGTCGGACGCTTAACCGACTGCGCAACCCAGATGCCCCAGGTCTGCTCTTAATAAAAGACTGTAAAATATTTTTCTTAACCTTTTGAGCAATCTGCCTAGGAAACATACATTGTGTGTCTTATCAAAGTAACTTTCTGTGCTTCATGTTGTCTTTATCATGTCCTTCATTGCTTCAGAGAAGAGTCTTCTCCCTATTTGGAGCTAAGGTTCTTTATTTTTCATGTTACTGCTTATATTTGCCTTCATCACTTAACAATCATCACATTGTTAAGTGGATAACTAAGTATTGTTTCACAATGACCTATGATCCTAAAATATTTAAAGCATTCGACATTTCAGACAACTTCCCAAAATCAAATTCTAAATAAAGTCTTCCTGACCTAAAACTAAGTTTGAATTTTCTGAGGGTCCCTGGAGAACCTCAAAGGATTTGTTCTCTCACCTTCTAAAAGGAGAGATGTTAAAACTAATTAGGTTTATTCGATGAAATTATATTACATGGGAAGCATTGTCAAAGAAGAGATACTTAACTTTCTGGAGCTTATATTTGTATGGGTAGAATGCTATTATTTCAGAAATCTTATAAAGTTCCCAGAAATTTGTCAATGCTCTATCTATAATAGGTTCTTGCATATTGTGATCAGCCTAGTTATTATTTCAAAATGTGCTGTGTTACAGAAACAACCACAGTTCCTTGTCAACCGTAGTATTTTTACAATGATCTTTCATCAGGTCTTTAACCGTGGTCACTTTAAGTCTTCTGCTATCCACAGAGAGTTGTTGCTTTACGCTGATGCTTTCCTACAAGCTCTTGCAACCAGCGACATGGCAGACTACTGTAGTTAACAAAAAGGGCCTGTCTCAGAGACCCTCGAAAAAAGATTGTACCAGGTACTCCTGAGGTATAGCCTTCTGATGGCATTGCTTAAATAACCCTGAGACTAAAATGATAAATGATGTTAGGATTTTCAAAACTCTAAAGAAAAAGTCTTGATTTTGGCTCAGGTCATGATCCCAGGGTCACGGGATCGAGCCCTGTGTTGGGCTCCATACTGATGGTGCAGCCTGCTTAAGATTCTCTCTCTCTGTCTCTCTCCCCACCTGTGCTCTCTCTTTAAAATAAAAATACATACATACATACATACATAATAAAAACAAAACCAAAAAAGCATATGGGTTTATGACTTAACGATCCAGGAAGTTTTAGTCTTGTTTTTAAAAAAATATTTAGGGGCTCAGTTGATTGAGCACAGATTCTTGATATTGGCTCAGGTCATGATCTCATGGTTCATGGGTTAGAACCCTGCAGTGAGCTCTGTGCTGGCAGCAAGCCTGCTTGGGATTCTCTGTGTCCCTTTCTGTCTGCTCCTTCCCTGCTTGTGTGTGTGCTCTCTCTCAAAAATAAATAAATAAATAAATAAATAAACATTTAAAAAATATTTATGTATTTATTTAAGTTTTTACTTAAATTCCAGTTAGCTAACATAACGTGTCATATTAGTTTCAGGTATACAATTTAGTGATTCAGCACTTAAATACAACACCCAATGCTCATCTCCTTAATCCCCGTCACCTACTTAACCCATCCCCTCACCCACCTTCCCTCTGGTAACCATCAGTTTGTTCTCTATAGTTAGAAGTGTGTTTCTTGGTTTGTATTCCTCTTTTTTTCCCATATAATCATTTGTTTCATTTATTAAAAAAAAATCTTAACGTTTACTTATTTCTAAGAGAGTGCACATAACTGCCCCCCCTCCCACCACACACACACACACACACACACACACACACACACACACACACACATGTGCGAGCGGTGGAGGGGCAGAGAAAGATTGGGACAGAGGATCCCAAGTGGGCTCTGCTCTTACAGCAGAGAGTCCAATGCAGGGTTCAGACTCATGAACCATGAGATCATGACCTGAGCTGAAGTGAGATGCTTAACTGACTGAGCCACCCAGGCACTTCTCATTTGTTTTGTTTCTTAAATGCAAACTGGTACAGCCACTCTGGAAAACAGGATGGAGATTCCTCAAAAAGTTAAAAATATGACCCAGCAACTGCACACTACAAGGTATTAACCCAAAGAATACAAAAATACTAATTCGAAGGGAGACATGCGCCCTGATGTTTATAGCAGCATTGTCTACAATAGCCAAATTATGGAAACAGCCCAAGTGTCCACTACTGATGAATGGGTAGATAAGTGGTATATACATATACACAATGGGATATTTCTCAGCCATAAAAAAAGAATGAAATCTTGCCATATGCAACAACATGGATGGAACTAGAGAGTATAATGCATAGCAAAATAAGTCCATCAGAGAAAGACACTATTATTTTCATGGCACTGTATCTATTTGCTAGGCTCAGGAAGATAGTCAACAGAATAGAACATAATTTAAAACATTGGTTTTATGACCAAAGCTTTGATAGGAATGTCACATTTGAAAATGATGCATAAAATCAGACAGAATGGACAATTTTAAGGAGGTAAGGTTGACTTTATGGAACCAAAGCTTACAAAGCCCTCTAGGAAAAAACTGGGCTGGCACCTGGCTTATAGGGTTCCCAGCCTTACACGTGAGTAAAGTAGGTCATTTCCCAATAGGCCCAGGAAATTTAGGATGTTTTGGGAAACCTCGAGAAAAGAGGAATTCACCCAAGTCCATAGGTAGTGCAGGTGATGTCTGACAGTGAATTCTTCACTTGAATTCCTAGCATTAACAGGCTTTTTAAAGTCCAATCTGAGATTCCTTATAAAAGGTTCCATAAAGGAAACTTAATCTGTATGGTTGATTACCATTCTCATTTCACTCATGTTAATAATTAGGCCAACTTTAATGAAACTAAAATTATTTTGCAAACAAAACTATTCTTAGTTTGATAACCTTTTTTTTAAAGTTTTTAAATTTATTTGGGGGGGGGGGGGAGGAGCAGAGAAAGAGGGAGAGAGAGAATCCCAAGCAATCTCCGAGCTGCCAGCACAGAGCCCAATGCGGGGGTTGAACTCACAAACCGTGAGATCATGACCTGAGCTGAAATCAAGAGTCAGAGCCTTAACTGACTGAGCCACCCAGGCACCCCACTGATAACATTTGATTAAAAACGGGGGTGACTGTAGAGAGAAATTTCATGACAGTGGAAAAGTATGTCACACCCAGAATCTATTTCTGCTCATTGTCTCTGAGGTTATTATCTTCCTGAAAACCGAACTGGATCCTTCCTGCCATCTTACACATTTTGTCAGCCCTTAGCAAATTCTTTTTTTTTTTTTTTTTAGCCCTTAGCAAATTCTTAACCCTCCTAGTTTCCTTCAATATTTGCCTACAACTCTCCAAATTTCTGTTTCCCATTTTTCTCCTTCTCTCCTGAGTTGGCATCACTGAGAACTAAAACCTGACTGCCCAGGTCCTTATTGGGACTCAGCTTGTCTTGTGGTTGCCCTTTCCTCCATGATCTGAAAAAGCCCTGTAAGCTGATGCCAGACAACTTGATATAAACATCAAAGAACCTGTCACTACAAATCACGTGTGGGCAACCATTGCTGCCACTTGGGCTACCCAGAAAATCCACCAGAACTCCTGTGTCTTCCATGCTCTGCTCTGGGAAGTAGCCATGACTGTGACATTGATGTCTAGGCCATCACTACTGGCATTCAAGCTATAAACTAAGATATCTATCAGACTGTCACTGGCATCCTCATACCACCATGTAAAGATGCTTAAGAGTTTCGAGTCTTAAGTGACTGCCCACCCTCTGGACTCAGAAACTGGCTTTATAGTCTGCTCCCACCATTAATCTTTGTTTTTCTTTTTGTTTCCATAGAGATGCTCCTCATTAAATGCCTGACTGCTCATGTCATCCAGTAAATATCTTCTCCTACCAAGTAGCAACAGATGGTTCAGCTAGATCTTAATAAACAAAGGGAGATCGAATGAGAAATGGACTTCCATTGTTCCGAGAAAGAAGAATGTCTCTTGCTGTCTCTTTCATACTGTTTGTTGCAGCCAACACTAGAAAATAGGGCCTGTCTCTTAGTGTCTGAGCCCCACTCTAATTAAGCCCCAGTTAGCAACCCAGGTCGGTTTCACATGGACCAACCCCCACTACCTTCCCATTTTTGTAATTTTCATTTCCCAGACTCTACTGAGACAACACTCACCCCCCTCCCTCTCTCTCCCTTTAATTTAAAATGCTCAGTCATCTCTGTACAAATTGGAGTTCAGTTCACACCGCACTCTTTTCCCTATGGCGATAGTTATTACTGATCAAAACCTATCCTTACAACTTTAACTAGTATATGGCTTTATCTTTGACAGTATGCAAGTATCTCTTTGAGTCAATTCTTCAGGTGTAAACTCAGAAGTGGAATTGCTGGGGGTGCCTGGGTGGCTCAGTCAGTTAAGCCTCTGACTCTTGATTTTGGCTCAGGTCATGATCTCACAGTTGATGAGTCTGACCCCCGCATCAGGCTCTGCGCAGAGCCTTCTTTGGATTTCTCTCTCTCCCTCTCTTTCCTCCCACTCCAACAAATAAATACACTTAAAAAAAAAAAAAAAAGTGGAATTGCTGGATTGTATGGTATTTCTATTTTTAACTTTTTGAGGAAATACCGTACTGTTTTCCACGGTGGCTGCACTGTATTACATCCCCTTCACTAGTGCACAAGGGTTTCAATGTCTCTAGACCCTCACCAATACTTGTCATCTTCTGGGTTTTCTAATAGCCATCCTAATGAGTATGAGGTAGTATCTCACTATGGTTTTGATTTCCATTTGCCTAATCATTAGTGATGCTACACATCTTCCCATGTGCTTATTGGCCATTTGTATATCTTCTGTGCATGTTCTATTTCTTAAGCTGAGCGGTAGGGACATGGGTGTTTTTGTTTTTATTCCTTAAATTGTACTTACGTATTGTGTAGTCTTCTTAAAAATTATATTTCATAATCAAAAACATAAAAATCTCCCAACATGTGCTAGGAGATGGTGGAATACGTGAACATCTTAGCCAGTGGGCTGGGTTCATGGATTTCAGGCAGATGTATCAGGCTAGGTTCCAGACTCTTCTGCTGTTAATCTAGCTTTCTCTCACATCTTTTTAGAGACCTTCCCTCTGCCTATGCCTCCGAATGGGCTCCTACAGTCCCTGCAAACTGGGCGGCACCCTGTATAAGCCTATGCCCTCAGCACTAGCTGGACTGGAATGGGCATCTGGCTCCATCAAATCCCCTCTCTCAGGAATCCAGAGATGGGTCTAGGGGACTCTAATCAAATGGTCAAAGTCTTTGTTCTTATAAGGTAATAGACCAAGGAGGACTAAAGAGTCATCCCGTGGGGGAGGGCATTTTGGAGCACTGCACGCTAATGACGAAGGTGATGGAGCTGGTTTACAGTGAGGAGAGGATGGAATGGAATTGCCAGAGGCACTGAGTCTGTGACCACAGCTTTGGTTCCAGACTGCTTTCTGGTCCCCAGGCTTTGCCCCAGAAGAGCTCTTATCACACTGTGTACTATAATCATCACAGGGACTTTCTCTTTGGATTCTGGGAGATAGTCCCAATTCATTATAATAATCTCCTTTTGATCTGGGCTAGCTTGAGTGGCCTTTTGCTTCCCACAATCAAATGATCTCTCAGGTAAAGGGTAAAAGGCCATTATTTTGTTATTTAAGGGGTGGCATAAGTCTGGGATGGAGAAAAAGACTGTTCTTGCTTCAAAATAGCTAGAAAAAGACCCAATCTCTTCAACCTGGG
This sequence comes from Prionailurus viverrinus, assembly GCF_022837055.1. Lineage (NCBI taxonomy): Eukaryota > Metazoa > Chordata > Mammalia > Carnivora > Felidae > Prionailurus > Prionailurus viverrinus. The sequence goes on from NC_062572.1 coordinate 25,009,071, forward strand.
AACCAGGAGCAATGGGGACCAGGATGAATAGCCCATATTTGTAATTTGGGCACAGCTCTGCCACGGGCTCCTCCTCCTGGGCTCTGCAGAAGAAAGGGGTGTGCAGGCTTTGCCAAATGTTGATTGTGCAGCCTTGCCCTCAGGATCTGTCTCTATTGGCTTCAGCCTACAACCCTCACCTTCACTTCTCCCACTTGTTAAAGGGGAATAGAAGCACTTTCATCTAATCTTTCTCTGGCATATCATTGTTTTTTGGCATACCACTTGGTTCTCTAGCAAGGCTGTGAATCCTTGAAGGGAGAAATGTAGGCTTGCCTATATTTTATAGCTCCTCATGTACCTATCCTAGGATGGATATATAATAGCTACTTATTGAATGGAGAGTTATACCTCAGTGCTTACAATCTATTTTCATATTTAAGAAAGTCAAGAAATGAAGAAAGTACCTTGTTCAAAAGCTTTGCTCACATTGTCACTCAATTCCTTCTGTTTAGCTGAAAGAGAAAATCAGTATCTTAATTTTTCTATTCAAATAGACTAATGATGTCAGGGTAACACTTTGTAGCTGGTTACAGCCAACACAACACAACACAACACAACACAACACAACACAACACAACAGGGAGCTTAGATTCCAGGGTAAGGCCTCATAAACTCTGTCTCCACATGTCCCATGAAGACAGTTTGGTGCAGCTGACCCTAGTTACATTATGTTTTTCTACTTACGAAAGGTCTGAGGGGTGGGGCATCCAGGTGGCTCAGTTGGTTAAACAGCAGATTCTAGCTCAGGTCATGATCTCACGGTTTGTGAGTTCGAGCCCCACATCAGGGTCCTTACTGTCAGCATGGAGCCCTCTTGGGATCCTCTGTCTCTCTTTCTCTGTCCCTCTCTCTCTCTCAAAAATAAATAAACATAAAAAAAAAAAAAGGTCTGAAGGGCAATCACTAAGTCTTGTAAAATGGCTATAGAGTCATAAAAATAAATAAATAAAATAAACAGGACAAGGAAATGCTTTGATTATCTCCATCAAGTAGTATGAATCTTCCAGATTTCAAGCAGGAGAAAATTAGCAAGCTAGGATTGCCTAGGGCAGGGCATTACAGTGTTTTAAGCAATCTCTTGCAACTTCTACAGCCGCCCAGGAAAATGAAACATTTAGATTATGTTGTACCATAAGAGAGAAGATGCCAAACGAGGTAGAGAAGCGGCCACCTGATGTTTCTGCTGGGTCTTCATTAGAAAATGAAGAATTTTATGTGTGTTTTCCAGATATAAATAGTATCAATCATTTATATGGTGCCTGCTTTCAAAGCATTTTCAAACATGTTATATCCGCATTGCAGGCAGTTACAGGTATTGGGAGATGGCCCTATGGTCACATGGTCGGTTGAGTGGAGGAGCTGGGAACAGACCCCAAGTGTCCAGATTCTCATACAGTGGCGGGAAACTGGCAATGTGGTGTTGGCAAAAGAACACTGGCTTAGGAGTCTAGAGGCTCTGAAGTTCTGTCCCAGATCTAACTAGCCCTATGCCCTCGAATACGCACTCACTAACCTTGGGCCTTAGCAGGTGCCTATAGGGAAAGAAATTTAGGAATTAATCTAAACGAAGGTCAGTGACCTGTTCAAAACCAGACATTTACTCTAGGGCTAGAATAACCCCCACCAATGACTGAGCACCTGCTACAGGCCAGACACTGTGTTAAGCATTTTACCTGTTTTATTTCATTTACTTTAATCCTTGTAACAACCAGTACTGATGTTATCTCCATTTTACAGATAAGGAAACTGAGGCTCGGAGGGGTGAAGTCACTTGCTCAAGGTCACACATAAATTCAGTGGCAGTGTTGACAGTGCACCCAAGACTCCCTTACAGTACAGCATCATAGTCCTCTGCCTTCCAAAGCTGTGCAGATGGGGCTTCTAATTGCAAGCACTGAATTCTTCTCCCAACACCACCCAGGTGTAAGGCTGTTGATACACTCCTGGCTGATAGACCTCCCCTCACCAATTGTCATTTTACTGCTTTTAAACAAGTAATTCTTTGATCATGATTCACTCAATATTTACTGAGCCCCTGTTATACACCAATATACCCTGTGAATAATATTCCACGGGCTGAGGATATGAGGGGACCAAAAAGCAGATACAATTTCTGCCTCTGTAGAACTTCCAGTCCAAGGAGGGAGGGAGGTTGAAATTGGTCAAATAATCTCATGTAGAACAGTAAGGTTACAACTGTGATTGGTCCTACAAGGGGGGAGTGTCCACTGTCAAGAGGTATAGATAAAGAGGTTCTCTGAGGATTCTCTGAGGAAGGGATGATTGCCCCCAGATCTGGAGGAAGAAGAGTTAACTAGAAGTAGAAGAGGGTTTCAAGCAAAAGAACAGCCTGTGCAAAGGCCCTAGGGTAGAAAGGTGCTTGATACAGATGAAGAACTAGAAATAGCCTGTGCGCCTAAGGTGGAGAGGCAATTGCGAGGAAGAAGACAGACCATACAGGTCCCTGGAAGCCCATAAGACTTTGATCTTTAACTGGGAAGCCAGTTAAATTTTAAAGTAAGACCAAGGGTAATGTGATTAGACTTGGGTTTCAAAAGATCACACAAATCACAATGTAGGAATATATTTGATTGAGGGTACAGCTAGACCAGTCTAGAGCTACTGCAGTTGTCCCAGTGAGAATGAATGGTAGCTTGGAACAGGGTGCTGGCAGTGAAAACACAGATTTGGGTCATTTAGAAGGTTGGCATTTCGAGATTTGGTGACGACTGTCTACGGGGGTAAGGGGGTAAGGGAGGATAAGTTGTTAAGAATGCCTCCTCAGTGTTTTGGACTTTGCAACTGGATGGTGTCATTTACTTAGGGAACATCAGCAGAGGAGTAGTTTTTTAAGGAGGGAGGGGAGAGGCTCATGAACTCCATTTTGGACACAATGAGTTGAAATATATAAACTCTATGAAGACACGGGCCCGGGGCTGTGTGTTTCTTATTCACTGTGTCTTGCACAATGCTTGATACATAGTAGGCATGCCACAAACGTTTGTGAAAGTACATACGTGCATACAATCGGGAGAATTTGGAAACTTTTGTACATGGCATGGTTAATTTTATGTGTCAACTTGGTTGGGCTATGGTCCAGTTGTTTGGTCAAATGCTAGTCTGGATGTTGCCGTGAAGGTATTTTGTAGATGTGATTAACATTTACAGCCAGTTGACTTTAAGTAAAGATTAGCTTTGGTAATGTGGGCATAGAAGTCCTGCCTGAGTTTCCCAGCCTGCTGGTCTGCCCTCCATATTTTAGACTTGCTAGCTCTCACAATTATGTAAGCCAATTCCTTAAAATAGGTTTCTCTCTTTCTCTCCCTCTCTCTCTCTCTCCATGTATACATATATACTATTGGTTCTGTTTCTCTGGAGACCCCTGACTGATACACTATGCAATAAGATGGAAAGCGAAGCAATGAGATCAGAAGTCAGTTTTTCAGTCTTTGCTCTGCAAGGTGACCTTGGGCATTTCCATGAACTTTTAAGGCCTATTTATTCTTTTTTTTTTTTTTTTAATGTTTATTTCCTTATTTTTGAGACAGCAAGAGAGAGAGCGAGCACAAGGGGGGAAGGGGCAGAGAGAGAGGGAGACACAGAATCTGAAGCAGGCTCCAGGCTCTGAGGTGTCAGTGTAGAGCCTGATGCAGGGCTCGAACCCACGAACCCATGAGATCATGACCTGAGACCAAGTTGGACGTTCAACCAACTGAGCCACCCAAGCTCTTTTTTTTTAAGTTTTTATTCATTTATTTTACCAGGGGAAGGAGTAGAGAGAGAGGGAGAGAGAGAGAATCCCAAGCAGGTTCCACACTGTCAGTGCACAGAAAGCCCTATTTATTTTTGTCAGAGACAATAATAACATCTAAACGATGTCATGCGGGGGCGCCTGGGTGGCTCAGTCGGCTGGGCAACCAACTTCACTCAGGTCATGATCTCACAGATTGTGAGTTTGAGCCCCGCATCGGGATCTGTGCTGACAGCTCAGAGCCTGGAGTCTGCTTGGGATTCTGTGTCTCCCTCTCTCTCTGCCCTACCCCCACTCACGTTCTATCTCTCTCCTTCAAGAGTAAATAAAAACATTTTTTTAAAATGATGTCATGAGTAGGAAGGAGGATTGCAATCTGCAAAGTACTATTACATTCTTGGTTTAAGGCTGCCTTCCGGCAAGCTATGGATGTTGCAAGTCTAAACTTCAGACAAAATTGCTTTCAGTATAATGAAGAAAAAAAATACTCCCTGAATCATTACGATGACCAATACGTAGTTTCATATTCATTCTCCACTTAACCTTGGGCATGTACTCACAACAGCAATAAAATGCATTCAGTGGTATTTTATCTTTTACCTCTGACAATAGATTCAATCTCTTTCATAGCAGCTTCACTTTGAGCTTCTGCAAGTTTTTCATTGATTTCCATTATTTCCATGAGGAATTGCTGGTCCATTGCATAATCTGTCCCTTCGGGAATCTCTACTCCATGGAGCTTTAGCTATTGGGACATGAAGCAGAGAAAGTGAGGTTGGTTGAAGAAACTGTGGCCAGAGTCATAAATCCTACTCACCCTTCAGAACAGAATACCATGCATAAAAAAAACAAAAACAAAAACGGAACTGTCTTAATAGTGAGAGTGTGAAGGTAGGGTATGAGAAAGTCACACTGACATAAGAGAGCTGGGACAGGATTCCTCTCTGCTCCCTGGGACTGTGTGACCCTGGAGGAGTCATTCCTCCACTCGGGAGACTGAACTAGATATTTGTAAAGATTCTACTAAATCCTAAAATTCTAAGGTGCTGAACTCTTCCCTCCGCTCCTCCCCACCAAAAAACCAAACAAACAAAAACCCAAATTACTCTTCCCTAAATGCCATCACCATCCAATCCTTGAAATTTAGAGAAAATGGCAAAAAAAAAAAAAAAAAAATGCAATCAGGCAAGCAGATTTACAAGTATTCAGAGAAAACGATCTCCATTCAGTGTCTTTGAGGCTAATTATTTTTGGGTCCCTAGACTAACTCAGGTCTCAAGCACTCTTCTGCTGAATACAGGGGAGCAGCTGTCCCACAGCACAATGGATACCATGTAGTCAGGCATAGAAGGGTTGGGAAATCACCTTACAAGGTATAGTCCCCTGCTCAGCGGGGCCAGGAGGGTCTTATAGGCATCATTCACCAGGGTCGCATGCTTCTCTGAGAAGTCTTTTTCAGTCTGTTAGTGGAGATGAAGATAATCTTATTACCGTCGGTATAGCCACATTACATTCACAAACTGTTTCATAAAATACTGATGGGCCGGCACCTAAGGAAGTCATCAAAGTAGAACTGGTGTGGGATGAGCTGTCTTTATTTTCAACAGATGGGTTCTAACTCTTCTGGGAAGTCAGGTAAAAGCTGTGAGTGCAGGGTAGATCCAGGGCCCGGCAGTCTGGGGTCAAGCTGTCCCAGGGTGGAGCTGGCTGTTTAGCTCTGTCTCTGATAATCACATCACTGCAAAGCCACTGCTACCCACCCCACCATGCACTAGTGTTTGGGTATGATTAGGGGTGGCTCACAGGCTACCTGAGACCTCTGGCTGAAGAAATCAGGGTGGACAAGACGTTGTAGCTGCTGGTACCTATTCTGGAGCTTCGCTGTGTCCACTCCAAAGGCACGGTTGCTGTAAGGAAATTGGGAGATAAAATTCATGCCTCAAACATTTTTGTATTTTTATACTGTGGGCCTGGTTCCTGTTCTCATGGGGGAAGATGCAATAAACATGTAGAGAGAGAGATAACCTTAAAAAGTGGTAGGTGCTGTGAAAGAGAAAAGGGTCAAAAAAATTAAAAAAAAAAAAAGAAAAGGAAAGAAAAGGGGTGCCTGGGTGGCTTGGTCGGTTAAGCGGCCGACTTCGGCTCAGGTCATGATCTCGTGGTCCGTGAGTTCGAGCCCCACGTCGGGCTCTGTGCTGACAGCTCAGAGCCTGGAGCCTGTTTCAGATTCTGTGTCTCCCTCTTTCTGACCCTCCCCCGTTCATGCTCTGTCTCTGTCTCAAAAATAAACGTTAAAAAAATTAAAAAAAAAAAAAAAAGAAAGAGAAAAAGGTCAGAGAAAGGGGTAGATGTGGTGGACAAAGAGATGACATTTGAGCTGAGACCTGAATAATGATGAAAAATAATCAGGGGTGCCTGGTTGGCACAGTTAGGTGACACACTCTTGGTCATTATCTCAGGGTTCATGAGTTTGAGCCCTGTGTTCTGGAAGCTGCTTGGGATCCTCTCTCTCTGCCCAGCCCAACCCCACCACATAAATAAATACACTTAAAAAAAAAAATCAAAGATGAGAGGAAAAAGTCATGCAGAGGCAGAGGGAACATGCAAAGGCCCTGAGGTGCGAACGAGATGGGCGTGTTCCAAGAACTTAAAGGATAGTGTTACCGCAGCCTATCATAAGTATGCAGTGACTGGCAGGGGCAGATCCCAGAGTTAAGGGGACCATTTCGAATCCCACCCGATCTTTTGAGAGGCCACGTCCCTTCATCTTAGTCTCCCACTTTATTTTAACCCAGTCCCTTTCACTTTCTATTCGTGGAGTCTGCCCTGTCATAATAGTTTGGCTCGGTCCAAATTCACCTCTCTCCAAGCTTCTCGACCATTGGAGGAAAACACGAAAAAGTCATTTCTCAGTCTCTCTCCTTCCAAATCTCCCTTCTCCCTCAGACTCAGACCACAACGTTCAGTTTTTCGGTGCTTTTACACCCTATTTTGTTTGTTTTTCTTACTAGATTATCCATTTATTATAGAGGGATGTAACTCAGGAGCAGTCAGATGGAAGAGATGCGTAGGTGGAAAGTTGCGGGGAGCTCCCAAGCCCTCTAGGCGCACTATTCTCCCAACATCTCCATGTGTTCACAAACCTGGAAGCTCATTTACTCCCTTATTTTGCATAACACCTCAGTACCCCTTTCTGAAAATCCTCACTCCAACTTTAACCATTTTGACCCTGTCCTTCAAGTCTGCTTTCTCTGGCACTCCAGTACATTTCCCTCAGGCCCCGCCCCTCAGCTTCCCTTCTCAGGTCCCAACCCTCCCTCCACTGAAGCCTCCTTTCAATTCCCCCAGAATTCCATCCCCGCCCTTCAATCCTCCCTCCATTCTGGTCTCTATCGATCAAAAGCCTATCCTTAGGCCCACCCCTCAATTTCCTCTCTCACCGGCCGCAATCCCACCCTCCCAGTCCCCGCCCCCAGTTCTCTAGGCCTCCGCCCATCGACCTAACTAACGAGTCCCGCCTTCTCCTTCCCAAGCATGATCGGCCCTCCACGCTAGTTCGCCAGTCCCGGATGTGTCTCTCGCCCGGCGCATTTCCTGAAACCGCCTTCCGTACCAGTCCATGAGGCTGAAGTAATCTCGAGAGAGGTCAGGTGGCTGCAGCGCGCGGCACTGTGGGCAGAAGAACCCGTCTCCCCGCTTGGGGACCCCTGGGCCGCCGCAGTTCCAACACTGGGGGGAATTGTTTCCGGCCAGAGACGCAGCATTGCAGCCTAGAGGTCTCCGCCCGCGGACCCCTGCGGGCCACAGCCCCCACGGCCGGAGCAAGGCGCCGGTCCTTCCGCCCCACATCTGGCCGCGGCCTGTCTCGCCACGGTCACCTGTGGGGGGAAACCGTGAGCGAGGGCCCAACCAGACTACTGCTGCTGATTGGCTGGGCAGCTAAGGGGGCGGGATAACCCGGGGGAACCTGGATTCTGGGAATCCCGCTCCTCATATTAAACTACAACTCCCAGAAAGCATTGAGGCTACGCGTAGACGACCACATCGGCTGCTTTTCATTGGTCTGGCGGCGGCGGAGGGCTGTTTTGATTGGCTGAGGGTGGAGTTCGTATGTGCTTGTTTAGCGCCACAGTGCTGGCTGCGGCTGCTGTGAGTTGTGTGGCTGCAGGTGGGCTCACGCGGTGAGTCATAGCGGGGAACTTTCTCTTGGGTGTTTGGGGGGTTCGATTCCCGTTCTTAGGGTCTTGATGCGAGCTGAATCTCCCGAATTTTCACTTTGGTTTTTTGAGCTTGGTTTGGGGGAGGAGAGGAACGCGTGGGCGACTGTCTTCCTTCGTAGATGAACTTCGAGGTGAAGTTCACTTCCCCTGTTACTTACAAGCTGAAACTGGCCCAGACGTGCATGGTAAGAAAGAACAAAGTTGTGTTCTTCAAAATCAGAGGGAAGTTGCTTTGTAAAGAGTTATATACATGTTAGTAATTATTACCATATTTTAGATTCAATTTCGAAAAAAAAACCTATTGAGAACTCACTCTTAGCTGCTAGGCGCTGCAGGAACTGGAAACACACTGACCTGTGTAAGAGGATGCCCTGCGAGTGTCCATAAGTAAGTGTGTGGGATGGCTTGGCGAGGAGAGGGTAGGAGGGCACCAGTCCACCTTGGGATTCAGTTTCTCTATTTGGAAAAAAAAAAATGTGTTACACTTGTAAACCCTTTTCCGGTTGTCTGATTGTTTGGGACTGGAATTCTGTTCTCCCAATTAACAAGCATTGCTGGGGGAGGAACGTTCATGTGTCATCTCATTTAATCCTCAAGATCTATCTACTCCAGATTTGTTTGCCTCTAACCTTTCCATATACTTCCTCCTCATGGCTGAGAGTAATGTGTTTTCCGTTTGGTGGACCCTTACCAATAAGCAAGGATAGCAGCCACTACTTGACACAGTCTTTTCCCAGTTTTCAGGGTGGAGAAGTCTCGCTCAAAAAGCTGAAAGAGGTTGCAACCTTGACCGAGGTAGTATTAGAGCTGGCGTACTCAGCTCTGGCATCACCTTACTGGTGTGGCTTAAGAAGAAGTCATCAGGATCTTTGTATTTGGAAAGCTATATAAATGTCAGTGTGAGTAATGTTTATTATGTTCTCCTGGAGGAATACCTGAGTATGGATGTCTGGGGAGAAGAGAGAATGGCCCTCTCCCCTCTTTATAAAAATCACATTAGGGATTTAAAGTTAAGAATTGACTTTACTATAATTTCTGTTATTAAACTGTCCATCAAGTTAATTCTAAACAAGGGTGGGAACCTCTTATGGTTTCTGCAGAATTTTGTTGGGCTGGAAGGCCATTTAGGATGCTGAAAAGATGAGCATAGTAACTTAGCATCACAAAGTGCTAGGTGGAGTTGTTTAGAGCAGTCTTCTTTGTGTTCTGTCTCATTAAGTAGCCTGGCCCTTAGTTAGGAGTCAAGGAATCTAGAATGAACAAACAGGATGTGGTCTGCACAGTCTTGGGGCAGGTTTGGGGGAGGAGGGGCATTAGTGACATTTTACATAAATGGTCACCTCTTGAGTGGTGCGGTGAGTTAGTATATAGTTTCTCTTTAATCATCTTCTACTCCAATCCACACTAACATTCCCTTTCTTTCTTGTTCCAAAACATGAAATTTAAGTGTAGTGTTGATTGTATTAGTGAATACCTTTTAGGTTTCATTTCTAATTAAAAAAAAAAAAATTAAAAAATTAGATGAATGTAAGCTGTTATCAGTCTTCTCTCCCACCCCCAACTTAGATAATTGCTTTTAGCTTATTTATAACCTTCAAATAATTTTTTTCTTTCTTCTCCCTGTGGTTTGTGGCTGCCCTACAAAACACTGATCTGGTGAAAGTGATCTGATGGCAACCTCAGCCCACAAGAACTATAGATCTATTTAGATCTATATTTTTGAAATATTTAATTTTTTTTTAAAGTTGATTGATTTTGAGAGAGAGAAAGAGAGTGTGCACTCATGTGTGGAGGGGGAGGGGTGGAGAGAGAGAGAGAGAGAGGGAGAGAGAGAGCCTAGCAGACTCTTCCATGTCAGCACAGAGCCCAATGTGGGGCTCCATCTCACAAACCGTGAGATCATGACCTAACCCGAAATCAGGGGTTGGATGCTCAACTGACTAAGCCACGCAGGCTTCCCATAGACTGTTAGAATTTTAACTCTTGCAGAACATGCATGCTCCGGATTTTTTTTTTTTTTTTTCTGATGTAAATATGTCCGTCCTTCACTCTTGACCTTCAAGTCTTGTTCCTTGAAACTTATCTTATTATTGGCCACTTATTTTTGAGGTCGTAATGTCTCGGGAGACGGATGTGGAGGGTCAGCCGCCCCATGGCAGTGGTGCCTGTTCACAGTCCCAAGGCAGCTTCTCGCAGTCTCAAGGCATCTCCTCCCAGACACATGGCTCCTCCTCACACTCGCAGGGCACGTCCAGCTCTTCCACCAACACAGCACCCACATCCAGCCAGTCCTCTCATTCCAGCTCGGGGACTCTGAGCTCCTTAGACACGGTGTCCACCCAGGAACTCTGTTCGATTCCCGAGGACCAAGAACCGGAGGAGCCTGTCCCTGCCCCTTGGGCTCGATTGTGGGCTCTTCAGGATGGATTCACCAATCTTGGTAAGACCCTTGGTTATATTGGTTAATATTTTAATTGTAGAGAGTTGTAACAGAAAGCTTAAGACCGTCTGGAATGATCCCGGAGTTGGAAGGTGATGAAAGTTGGAACCAAGAAAGCAGTTTTGGGGGAGTTTACTGACTCTCACTTGCTGTGGATCCCCCTTCGTTTATTCTTTCAACAGGTGTTATTGGACATCTATAATGTTCTGTCTGTCTGAGGAGAGCAGTGGACCCTTTCCCAAGAAAAATGCTGATTCATTCAAACTTGCAAACAGTTTTGGACTCATCACAGAAACTTCACCACTTAACCCCTCCTGTGGCAGCTTTAGAACATCCCTCTTACAGTTTCAGAATATGTAAGGCTGTTTGTTGACTGTTACTTGATTTTATCTCAAAATAGTCAACCCTGCAGTTTAAATACATTCATCCTCTCTGACACTTCCTGATTCCAGTAGGAAGGCCTTACTATGTGTGTGTTTGAAATAGCATTTTAATATTAAAAGTGAATGATTAATGTATTATTTGTACCTTATCACTCTTTATTTCATGTCCAACTTTGATGACCTGAAAAAGAAACAGTAGAAAATGGAGAAATAATATAGGAATGTTTATAGGTACAACTTTAAATTGAGAAGTAAGTATCTGAAGCTATTTTGTACTCATTTAAGCCATAGTTTTAAGATAGGGGTGGGGCTGATGTATGGTGGGTGGGAAACAGAGATAAGGGGAGAAAGGGTGAGTGGGCTGCACCACTTTTATTTATTTACTTATTATTTATTTATTTTTAATTAATTACTTAAATTTTTTTTTCGAATTTACATCCTAGTAAATTTTTTTTTAATTCAAATTTTTTTTGAATTTACATACTAGTTAGCATATAGTGCAACAATGATTTCAGGAGTAGATTCCTTAATGCCCCTTATGCATTTAGCCCATTCCCCCCCTCCCCCACAACCCCTCCTGAAACCCTTTGTTTACTCTCTATATTTAAGAGTCCCTTATGTTTTGTTCCCCTCCCTGTTTTTATATTCTTTTTGCTTCCCTTCTGCGTGTTCATCTGTTTTGTATCTTTAATTCCTCATATGAGTGAAGGCATATGATATTTGTCTTTTTCTGGCTAATTTCATTTAGCACAATACCCTCTAGTTCCATCCATGTAGTTGCAAATAACCATCACTTTTAAAAGTGAGATTACATATATCTGAGGATCCTGATAGGGTGAACAGCATAAAGTATATGATGCTCCATAAGGAGCTATCATAATTAGTTATTGATTCACACCTGTTTTCTTCTAAATGTTTTATATGTTTAGACCTTACCCTGATCCATTTTGAGTTGCTTTTTGTTTATCGTATGAGGCAGAGGTCCACATTTATTCTTTTGCATGTGAGTATCCTAGTTGTTTGAGCACATCCTTTTTTCAAATTTTATTTTGTTTATTTATTTTGAGAGAGAGAGAGAGAGAGGGTGGGGTAGGGGTAGAGAGAACAGGGGAGAGAATTCCAAGCAGGCTCCACACTGTCAGCACAGAGCCTGACATGGGGCTCAAATTCATGAACCGTGAGATAATGACCTGAGCCAAGATCAAGAATCAGTTGCCTCACTGACTGAGCCACTCAGGCACCCCATGTTTGAGCACTTTCTTGAAGAGACTATTTTTTTTTCTGTTGAATGGTCTTGGCACGCTTGTCAAAAATTATTTGGCCATAAATCCGAGGGTCTATTTCTGGACTTTTCAATAACATTTTATTGATCTATGTCTATTTTTTTTTTTTTTTTAATTTTTTTAATGTTTACTTATTTTTGAGACAGACAGAGCATGAGCTGGGCGGGGGGGGGGGGGGGGAGGGAGAGCGAGAGAGAGAGACACACAGAATCTGAAGCATGCTCCAGGCTCTGAGCTGTCAGCACAGAGCATAACGTGGGGCTTGAACTCATGAACCATGAGATCATGACCTGAACTGAAGTTGGATGCTTAACCAACTGAGCCACCCAGATGCCCCTGGTCTATGTCTATCCTTTTATGCAAGTACCACAAAAATCTTGATTACTGTTGCTTTGTAGTAAGTTGTGAAATCCAGAGTGTGAGCCCTGATTTGTTCCTCTTTTTCAAGATTGTTTTGACTATTCTGGGTCCCTTACATTTCCATATGAATTTTAGAACAAAGTTGACACTTCCTGCAAAGAAGGCAGCTTAGATTTTGATAGGGATTACATTGAATCTATAGATTAATTTGGGGATTATTGACATCTAATATTAAGTCTTCCAATCCATGAACATGGGATGTTTTTCCATTTATTTAGGTATTCTTTAATTTCTTTCCGTGATGTTTTATAGTTTTCAGTATACAAGTCTTGTACTTAAAAAAAGAAAGTATTCCTAAGTATTTTTAATGTTGGTTATTATATTATTATTATTATTATTATTATTGTTATTACTAAAGTGAGCTCTGTGCCCAATGTGGGGCTTGAACTCATGGCCCTGAGATCAAGAGTTGCATGCTCTACTGATTGAGCCAGTAGGCACCGGTGTTTACTTATTTTTATTGTGGGAAAATAGATACAACAAAAAGTTTTGTCACTGTAACCATTAAGTATACAATTTAGTGGCATTAAGTACATTCACAAAATGTTCAACTATCACCATTATCTATTTATAAAATTGTTCCTCTAGGGGCGCCTGGGTGGTTCAGTCGGTTAAGTGTCTGACTTCAGCTCAGGTCATGATCTCAACATCTGTGACTTCGAGCCCTGCGTCGGGCTCTGTGCTGACAGCTCGGAGCCTGGAGCCTGCTTCAGATTCTGTTTCCCTCTCTCTCTGCCCCTCCCCCACTCATGCTTTGTCTGTCTCACTCTGAAAAATGAATAAATGTTAAAAAAATTTTTTTTAATTGTTCCTCTCGTATTTGTCCTCTTCCCCTCCTCTCCCCTACCCAAACTTTACATATAATTGACATGTAACATTGTGTAAATTTAAGGTGTACAATGTGTCAATTTGATGTAGTTACAAATTGGAAAATGATTACCACCATAGTGTTTACTAACATTTCCATCACATCCCATAATTACCATTTCTTTTTTGTGGTGAGAACATTTAAGATCTATGCTCTTAGCAGCTTTCAAGTATATAATGTAATATTATTAACTGTAATCACCATGCTGTACATTAGATCCCCAGAACTTATTCATCTTATACTTGGAAGTGTGTACTCTGTAATGAGTATCTCCCCATTTCCCCTACTCTCCAATCCCTGGTAACCACCACTCTTGTTTATATGAGTTTAGGTTTTTTATTTTTATTTATTTACTTTAAAAATTTTTTTAGTGTTTATTTTTGAGAGGGAGAGACACATAGAGCGTGAGCAGGAGATAGGCAGAGAGAGAGGGAGACACAGAATCAGAAGCAGGTTCCAGGCTCTGAGCTGTCAGCACAGAACCCGATGTAGGGCTTGAACTCACGAGCCTTCAAGCTGTGAGATCATGACCTGAGCCAAAGTCAGCCGCTCAACCAACTGAGCCACCCAGGTGCCCCGAGTTTAGGTGTTTTAGATTCTACATATAAGACACTTAAGTGAGATTATACAGTGTTTGTCTTTCTTTGACTTATTTCACTTACAATGCCTTCAAAGTCCATCCATGTTGTTGCAAATGGCAAGATTTCATACTTTTTTAATGGCTAAATAATGTTCCATTGTGTGTATTTGTGTGTGGGTATATACACACTTAACCGACTGAGCCACCTGGGTGCCCCCCCCTTTGACTGGTTTTTATAGATATACAGTAAAACCTTGGTATGCGAGCCTAATTCATTCTGGAAACACGCTTGTGATCCACAGCACTCATATATCAAAGCAAATTTCAAGAGCCATTGGCTCAGTTGTTATCATGTGACATTTGGCGTTACATACTACTCATACACATACTACTCTTGCAAGACATCACTTGTTTATCAAGTTAAAATTTATTAGAAATGTTTGCTCGTCTTGTGGAACACTCACAGAACAAGTTACATGCAATCCAAGGTTTTGCCGTACTTAATTTTACTGCTTTTGTGCTTTTTACTTTTCTTACTTTGCCTGTGGTCTGCTTATGACCTTTCCTTTCTACTCAAAGTCCCTTTTAACATTTCTTGGGGGTGGTTTAATGGTCATGTATTCCTTTAACTTTTGTTTGAGAAACAATCTGTTCTATTTTGAATCCTAGACTTGTTAGAGTATTCTTTGCTGCAGGTTTTCTTGTTTCAGCACTTTGAATATGTCATGTCATTCCCCTCTGGCCTGTTAGGTTTCTGGTGAAAAATCAGCTGTTAGCCATATAGGTTTCCCTTGTATGTAACTGTTTTCTTCTCTCTTACTGCTTTTAAAATTCTCTGGTTATCACTACTTCTTGTCCTTTTTTTTCTTTTTTTAACGTTTATTTACTCATTTTGAGAGAGAAAGAGCTTGTGTGTGCAAGTGGGTGATGGGCAGAGAGAGGGAGAGAGAGAGAATCTCAAGTGGGTTTTGTAGTGTCAGCTCACAGCTGATACAGGGCTCAATCTCATGTGAACCATGAGATCATGACCTGAGCTGAAATTAAGAGTCGAATTCTTAACCTACTGAGCCATCCATGTGCCCACTACTTTTTGTCCTTATAATTGCTGTGTCTTGGTGAGGAAGTCCTTGGGTTGATTTTGTTGGGGGCTCTTTGTGCCTTCTTCTTCTGGGTGACTGTTTCCTTCCCCAGATTAGGGAAGTTTTCAGCTGTTAATTTTTCAAATAAATTTTCTCTCTCTTTTTCTCCCTTTTCTCTCTCTTGTCCTTCTGGGATCCCTATAATGTGAATGTTATTACACTTGACGGTCTTGCTGAGTTCCCTAAGTCTTCTTTCATTTATAATGATTATTTTTCTCTCTCCTGTGCAGGTTGATTGCTTTCCATTACACTGTCCTCCAAGTTGTTGATCCATTTTTTTTTTTTTTGCTTCCTCTAGTCTGCTCTTTATTCCCTCTAGTGTATTTGTAATTTCAGTTATTGAGTTCTTCATCTCTGATTGGATCTTTTCTATATTTTCCATATTTTTGTTAAGGTTCTCATGAGGTCCTCTACTCTTTGATCATTCTTTTTATTATTATTATTTTAAGTTTATTTATTTTGAGAGAGTGTGCAAGCGGGGGAAGGACAGAGAGAGAGAGGAAGAGAGAGAATCCTAAGCAGGCTCCGTGCTGTCAGCACAGAGCCCCGTGTGGGGCGCAAACTCATGAACTGTGAGATCTTGACCTGAGCTGAAATCAAGAGTCAGGCTTAACTGACTGAGCCACCCGAGTGCCCCAATCATTACTTTAAATTCTCTATCAAGTATATTACTTAATGTTTGTTGCAATTAGCTCTTCTGCTGTGATTTTGTCCTGTTCTTTCATTTGGAAAGTATTCATCTGTCTCCTCATTTGGTTCGACTCACTGTGTATGTTTCTATGTAGTAGGAAAGTCAGCTACATCTTCTGCTCTTGAAAGTAATGGCTTTAGGAAGAAGAGGTCATGTAGTGCTCTGCAATGCAGTGTTCCTTGTTCACAGAACCTGAAGCTTCAGAGTGTCTCATATGTGTGTTTCCTGTACCCTACTGTTGCGGTTGAGCTAATTTTTCCTTCATTCCAGTCATCTGTGATGGCTGTCTTTGCCTGTTGTGGGCAGGGACCGGTCCCTGTGTTGTTAGTGGGCCAATTTGAGGCCGCCTAGGGATTCAGTTGAGTCAGACCAGGCGTTTGCCAGAAATGAGGTAGCATCAGGCTGCAGGTCACTTTCCATGTGTTGTCCCCTGAGAATCTTTCAGTGGTGGGTGGGGCCTGTAGTCAGACCAGATGTTTGCTCCCAGCCCACTGCTGAGGCCCTAGTTGGACTGGTGTGTGTGGTTATTATCTTTCCCTCCCCCTAGTGCAGGAGTCACTTTGGAGTGGCGCTGGCCCTTGTCAGGACTACTTGCACGCTGCCAGGCTTGTGGCACCACTTTGAACGGGTTCCGGCCTAGGGCCTATTAGAGGGTGGCAGGTCTGCAGGGGGACATGGGTGCATGGTGTAAGCAAAGTGTGTGTAGGTCTGCTGTGGGAGGGGACCTAGAGCCTGGGCCTGGCTGGAGCAGGCGTGTCCACAGAAGAACTTGGGGCAATGTGGTGCTGTTAATAACCTAGGTACCAAGGGTTGGTGCTACACAGGTTCCTATAGGTGTAGCTGTTTTTGTGTGTAGGCGAAGGAGTGGGGGAGGGAAATGGTGCCTATCAGCTCCTCTGTTCCTGGAGAGAAGTCTCCCAAATATTCCTGCTTCTCCAGTATTTGTTCTGAGATTAGTAAAAGTCCTTCCTGTGTAACCCAGGTACTTTTCACATTGCTACTTCTATGCTGTATCTCTGCAGTGGTCTTTGTTGTGCTGTTTCCTTAAGGGCAAGGACTCAGTTTCCTCTCACCCTCCCAGGGAGACTGCTGATTTTTTAAAGTTCCAGGTGTTAATCGCTGCTGATTGTAAGAACTCAAAGCAGTATGTTATAGGGATTCCTCTTCCTCATGCATGCTTCCCAGTGTGAGGGTCTGTTTCTTTCCTTTCTTTGTGCTACGGTGTCCCTACCTCATGGACAGTCCTGCAAGTTTGTTTGACTCCCTTCTGCATCTCTGCCCTTCCTACTCTCATCGGTATGACTTCTTTTCTACATTTAGTTGCGGAGGGTCTGTTCTGCCAATCTTTGGGCTGCTTTCTGAGTTATTTACACTAATGTGGGTTATCTAGTTGTGTCTGACATGAGGTGGGCTTAGGGGACTCCCACTTCAACAGCTTCCCATGGAAGACTCTATGATTAATATTTTAAGGAACCACTAAACTGTTTTCCACAGTAGCTGCACCATTCTATATTCCCACCAGCGGTGTATGAAGGTTCCAACTTCTCTACATTTTGCCCCAACTTACTATGTGTCTTTTTAATTATAGTCATTCTAGTGTGAAATGATCTCATTGGGCTTTTTAAATTTTATTTTTGTTTCTAAATGTTTGTTTATCTATTTATTTATTTTAGTTTAGCTTCTTTTTTTTAAACTTTTTTTTTTTTTTTTAATTTACATCCAAATTAGTTAGCATATAGTGCAACAATGATTTCAGGAGTAGATTCCTTAGTGCCCCTTACCCATTTAGCCCATCCCCCCCTGCCACAACCCCTCCCGTAACCCTCAGTTTGTTCTTCATATTTATGAGGCTCTTCTGTTTTGTCCCCCTCCCTGTTTTTATATTATTTTTGTTTCCCTCCCTTATGTTCATGTTTTGTTTCTTAAAGTCCTTATATGAGTGAAGTCATATGATTTTTGTCTTTCTGTGACTAATTTCACTTAGCATAATACCCTCCAGTTCCATCCACATAGTTGCAAATGGCAGGATTTCATTCTTTTTGATTGCCGAGTAATACTCCATTGTATATATATACCACACTTTCTTTATCCATTCATCTATCTTTTGGGCTCTTTCCATACTTTGGCTATTGTTGATAGTGCTGCTATAAACATGGGGGTGCACGTGTCCCTTCGAAATGGCACACCTGTATCCCTTGGATAAATGCCTAGTAGTGCAATTGCTGGGTCATAGGGTAGTTCTGTTTTTAGTTTTTTGAGGAACCTCCATACTGTTTTCCAGACTGACTGCACCAGCTTGCGTTCCCAATGTTTGTTTATTTTTGAGAGAGAGAGGGAGAGAGAGTGTGTGTGTGCGAATGAGCGGGTGAGGGGCAGAGAGAGAGGGAGACAGAGGATCTGAAGTGGGCTCTGCACTGCCATCACAGAGCCTAGTGCGGGGCTTGAACTCATGAACTGTGATCATGACCTGAGCTGAAGTCAGGTACTTAACCGACTGAGCTACCCAGGCACCCCTCATTGTGGTTTTGATTTGCATTTTCCTGATGACTAATGATAATTGAACATTTTCTAGGTATTTGTTGGTTATTTTATATAGTCTTTGGAGAAATTTCTATTCAGAGCCTTTGTTAATTTTTAATTGGATTTTTAATCTTTTTATAGCTGATTTTTAAAAAAAAATTTTTTTAACGTTTATTTAAAAAAAAATTTTTTTTCTTAAACGTTTATTTTTTAAACAGAGAGACAGCATGAACAGGGGAGGGTCAGAGAAAGAGGGAGACACAGAATCCGAAACAGGCTCCAGGCTCTGAGCTGTGAGCACAGAGCCCGACGCGGGGCTTGAACTCACAGACCGCGAGATCATGACCTGAGCCGAAGTCGGACGCCCAACCGACTGAGCCACCCAGGCGCCCTGACGTTTATTTATTATTGAGAGACAGAAACAGAGCGTGAGCACGGGAAGGGTAGAGAGAGGAGGAGACACAGAATCCAAAACAGGCTCCAGTCTCTGAGCTGTCAGCACAGAGCCCGACGCAGGGCTTGAACTCACAAACTGTGAGATCATGACCTGAACCAAAGTCGGTCACCCAACCAACTGAGCCACCCAGGCGCCCCTTTTTATAGCTGATTTGTAAGTGTTCTTTATATGTTCTAGATATAAATCCCTTATCAGATATATGTTTTGCAAATATTACTTCCATTCTTTGGGTTTCTTTTTTGTTATCTTTTTTTTAAAGTTTATTTATTTTTTTTTTTAAATTTTTTTTTTTTTTCAACGTTTTATTTTATTTTTGGGACAGAGAGACAAAGCATGAACGGGGGTGGGGCAGAGAGAGAGGGAGACACAGAATCGGAAACAGGCTCCAGGCTCTGAGCCATCAGCCCAGAGCCTGACGCGGGGCTCGAACTCACGGACCGCGAGATCGTGACCTGGCTGAAGTCGGACGCTTAACCGACTGCGCCACCCAGGCGCCCCAAAGTTTATTTATTTTGAGAGAGAGGGAGAGAGAAAACTTCAAGCAGACTCAGCACTGTCAATGCGGAGGCTTACATGGGGCTTGAACTCACGAACTGAAATCATGACCTGAAACCAAGACCCGGATGCTCAACTGACTGAGCCTCCCAGGCGCCCTTCTTTTTTGCTTTCTTGATGATGTTCTTTGATACACTAATTTCAAATTTTTTTTTTTTTTTTCAACGTTTATTTATTTTTGGGACAGAGAGAGACAGAGCATGAACGGGGGAGGGGCAGAGAGAGAGGGAGACACAGAATCGGAAGCAGGCTCCAGGCTCTGAGCCGTCAGCCCAGAGCCCGATGCGGGGCTCGAACTCAGGGACCGCGAGATCGTGACCTGGCTGAAGTCGGACGCTTAACCGACTGCGCCACCCAGGCGCCCCTGTTACACTAATTTCAAACTTGAATTGTGGCCAATTTCTCTCTTTTGTCACTTGTGCTTTTAGTGTCATAATTAAGAAGGCATTGCTTAACCCAGGATTACAAGGCTTCATTACTATTCTTTCTTCTTTGAGTTTTATAATTATGGTTCCTACTACAGTTAGCCTTTGATTTTGTGTGAGTTGATTTTTGTATATGGTGTGAGGTAAGGGTTCTAACTATTGTTTTGAATGTGGATATCTACTTGTCCTAGTACCATTTCTTGAACAGACTGTTCTTTTCCCAGTGAACTGTTTTGGCACTCTTTTTCAAAGTTAGTTGATTATAAATGTGGTTTATTTTTGGTCCTTCATTTCTTCCCTATTCATCTGTATGTCTGTCCTTATGCTAGTACCATAACATCTTAATGATGGTAGCTTTGGAGTAAGTTTTGAAATTGCAAAACATTGGTAACTCTTTCAACTTTGTACTTCATTTTCAAGATTATTTTGGATAGTCTGTGTCTTCATATTAACATAAGAATTTTAGTTTCAGATTGCTAATTTCTGCAAAGAAGGCAGCTGGGATTTTGGCAGGGATTGTGTATGTCAGTAGTATGGGCATTTTGCTATCTTTGCAATAGTATGACTGATTTATTTATTTATTTATTTAATTAAACCTTTTTTTTTTAATGTTTATTTTTGAGAGAGAGACAGAGTGCAAGCGAGAGAGGCAGAGAGAGAGGGAGACACAGAATCTGAAGCAGGATCCAGGCTCTGAGCTGTCAGCACAGAGTCCAACGTGGGGCTCAAGCTCATGAATCTCGAGATCATGACCTGAGGCAAAGTCAATTCTTAACCGACTGAGCCACCTGGGTACCCCATCCATGAACATTTACAAAAGTCTTTCAAATTCTTTCTCAGGAATATTTTATAGTTTTTATAGTATTAGATTTGTACTTCTTTTGTTAAATTTATTCCTAAGTATTTTATTCTTTTTATGCTATCATAAATGTACTTATTAGTATTTTTAAATATACATATGTTTTTTAACTCTACATCCAACATGGAGTTTGAACTCATGATCCCAAATCTAAAGAATCACATGCTGTACCAACTAAGCCAGTTAGGCACCCCAAAAGGAATTATTTTTAAACTTCATTTTAGGTTAGTTAGTTCATTGCTCGTGAACAAGTGGGGTTTTTGGGTTTGTTTTTTTTTTTTTGTATATTAATCTTGTATTCTGTAATGTTGCTGAATTTGTTAATTAGATCCAATAGTTTTTAGTGGGTTCTTTAGTATTTTCTGCATAAGATTATGTTATCTGTGAATAGAGATAGATTTGCTCCTTCCCTCCTTCCTTCCTTCTTTCCTTCCTTCTTTCCTTCCTTCTTTCCTTCCTTCCTTCTTTCCTTCCTTCTTTCCTTCCTTCTTTCCTTCCTTCCTTCCTTCCTTCCTTCCTTCCTTCCTTCCTTCCTTCCTTTCAGTGCCCTGGTTTGAATCTCTAGTACAATGAATAAAAAGTAGGGGCACCCGGATAGCTCAGTTGGCTAAGCGTCTGATCCTTGATTTTAGCTCATGTCATGATCTCATGGTTCATGGGATTGAGCCCCGTGTTGGGCTCTGTGCTGACAGTGTAGATCCTGCTTGGGATTCTCTCCCTCTCTCTCTGTCTTTCCTCCAAGCTGTGTTTCAAAAATAAATAAATAGACATTTAAAAAAACATTGTAAGAGCAGATATTCTTGTCTTATTTTGATGTTAAGGGGGAAGCTTTACACTATGTGGTTAGCCATAGGCGGTTCAATAAGTGCTTTTTCTCAGGGTGAAGAAGTTCCCTGCTATTCCTCATTTATCTTTATTGTTGTCACTATTGTTTTGAATCATGAAGGATATTGGGTTTTGTCAAAGCCTTTTCTGTCTACTGAGATGGTCTTGTGGTTTTGTTCTGTATTGTATTGTGATTGCATGTTACATTAATTATTTTTCAGATACTAACCCAACCATGTTTTCCTGGGCTAATTCTCACTTGGTCATATCTAATCCCTTTTACATGTTGCTGGATTTGGTTTGCTGAGGCCTGTTGGTCTGTTGCTGTCTTCTGATGTCTTTGCTTTTGGCATAAGGGTATTAGTAGCCTCAGAATGAGTTGAGAAGTTTCCTTCCTCCTGTATTTCTTGGAAGAGTTTGGGAATTGGTATTAGTTCTTTAAATGTTTGGTAGAATTTAAAATGAAGCTATCTTTTAGACTGCTTGGTTCAGTCGGTGGAGCATGTTACCCTTGATCTTAGGATTGTGGGTTCGAGCCCCACATTGGGTATAGAGATTACTTAAAAATAAAATATTAAAAATAAAACCCAGCTTTTGACTTCATTATTATTTTTTAAAATTTATTTATTTATTTTGACAGAGACAGAGATAGCATGAGTGGGGAGGGGGAGAGAGAGAAGGAGAGAGAATCCCAGGCAGGCTCCACACTGTCCACACAGAGCCCAATGCTGGGCTTGGGCTTCAACCATGAACTGTGAGATCAGGACCTGAGCCAAAATCAAGAGTCAGACGCTCAGCCAACTGAGCCACTTAGGCTCGCCTCCCCTGCCCTCCCCACCAACTTCTTTTCTTTCTTTTTTTTTTTTTTTAATTAAAGTTTACTTATTTATTTTGAGAGAATGTGAGTGGGGAGAGGGGCAGAGAGAGAGGGAGAGAATCCAAGCAGGCTCTGCTTGGCGTTGAGCCCAACACAGGGCTCAATCTTCTGACTGTGAGATCATGACCTGAGCTGAAACTGACTGAGCCACCCAGGAGCCGCAGTTTCATTGATTTTCTTAATTATCTTTGTATTTTCTATTTATTTCTGCTCTGAAGTTTTTTTTTTTTTTTTTTTTTTTTTTTTTTTGAGAGAGGAAGAGTACGCAAATGGGGAAAGGGCAAATGGGGAAGGGGCAGAGGGAGAGAATCTTAAGCAGGTTCCAAGCTCAGCATAGAGCCTCTTGCAGGGCTCAGTCTCATGACTGTGAGATCATGACCTGAGCTGAAATGAGTTAGATGCTTAACCTACTGAGCCGCCCAGGCGCCCCTCTGCTCTGATTTTTATTTTTTTCCCTCTGCTTGTTTTAGATTTTGCTTGCTTCTCTTTTTCAACGTCTTAAGGAATGTTAGGTTATTGACATAAAATCTTTACTTTGTAACTTAGACATTAACAACTGTAAATTTCCCTAAGAAATGTTTAAGCTGCATCCCATAAGTTTTGGTATGTTGTTTTCTCATTTCATTCATTTCAAAGTATTTCTTAATTTTCCTTAATGATTTTTTTTCTTTGTCCCTTTGGTTTTTTTAGTTAATTCTGCTTAAATGGGAATTTGCTAAATTTCTTTGTGTTTTTGAGCTCTAATTTCATTACATGGTTATTAGAGAACATACTTTGTGTGATTTCTGTTCTTTTATGTTCATGGAGTAGGTTTCTTGCTCTAGCTTATGTTCTATCTTGGAGAATATTTGTCATAAGCATTTGAGAAGAATGTACGCTTTCTTTTTGTTGGGTGAAGTGTCGGGACTATTTTATTTAAATTTCAAAATAATCTAATGAGAGACTATTTTTATTCTTACCTCCATTTTACAGAAGAGCAAACTGAGGCTCTAAGCCTCACTTGATTGATTAACTTGTCTACAGTCATATAGCCTAGAGTTGGTAGAGGCAGGATTTGATCCTACAACTTTTCAACTTTAAACCTATGTCCTTAACCTGCCATTGAGAAAGAAGTAAGTATGCTGTAAGAAACGTGATGAAAGTTAGCAACCAAAGGGGAGTGTGGAGCCCAAGGGAGGCTTGTTCCTGTTTGAAATGAGCATGAGAGAAACTGGTAGAGGAAGAGATTAAAAATGCTTGAGTAGGAAGAAAATAAGGGTGAGAGTGTAGCTTAAGGGCTGAAGCTGGGAAAGAGTGAGGGTGCTGTAGTCAGAAAGACATGGGTTCAGGTCCTAGCTCTATCACCATCTAGCTGTGTGACCTCAGGCAAGTGATGCTACCTCTCTGAGCCTCACCATCCTCATCTGTAAAATGGGGCGGCGGTGGGGGGGGGATGTTAAAGCAAAGGTGAAGATGATAGGCCAAAGGTCAGAGCTGAATGGGGATCAAAGGGAGAGATGGGTTAACTTAATCCAGATGATTTTAATTTTTTTGTCTGTGATATAGGATCCTTTGAGAGGGAAGACAGTGAATTCGAACTGCAGAGAGGTCTAGAATCCCTAAAAGAAAATTGCTTACCTAAATTTTCTTTTTCTTTCTTTCATTCTTTTTTTTTTTTTTTAACTTACGTAATTTTCAGTTCACTTGCCAAAACCAGTGTATCTGTTGCTCTCCCTACACACCTTCTCACCTGCACCCCTTCCCTACTGGGAAGATGGACCCATCCTTCCCTGGATTCATACCTCTCATTGCCTTTCTGAGAACTTCTGGTCCCCTTGCCTCCTCCCTTGTTCTCCCTGCCCTCCTCCACACTTCTGCCTGGGGGCTCTCCTGATCAGCAAAGGTCAGAGCAGACCCTTTTGTAGGGGCCCACTTCTTGCAGTCTCTGTCCACCATCCTTGGGCTGTTAGTGTCCTGATGAATTCTCCATGCCCTTCCTTGTCCCAGCTGGTGCAGAAGTTCTTCATTTCTAGTAGAAATACCATGGTTCATTTATTCCTTCCCCTATTAACAGATACTTAGGTTGTTTCCAGTTTTTGTTCCTGTAAGCAAGACTCCTTGAACATCCTTGTGGTTGTCTCCTTGGTCAATTGGCAGATGTGTCTGTGGGGTAGAGACTGAGTTGAATTGCTGGGTCTTTGAGTCGGCATGGCTTTACTTTGTAATGGATGATGCCATATTGCTACGTGCCTGTATATTCTTATTTTCCTTTTATTTTTAGATTAATTATAATTCACAACACATTGCTTGCAACTGGCGTTTAATACTCAGCATTGTATCTTAGATACCCTTATCTCAGAATGTAAAGATTCTCATTCCTTTTTATAGATGTAGGTTTTTTTGAAGTTATCCCTTACTAATGGAGATTTAAGATGTTTGTAATCTTTTGCTGTAAGAATAATGCTATAGTGAATAACTTTTTAGTTTTGTCCTTATATCCTTTCATAATACATATGCCTCTATCCATAGGATAAATTCCTAGAAGTGGGATTTCTGGGCCAGTTATGTGTGTCTATGTAATTTTTAAAAATTGACGTGTGGGGTGCCTGGGTGGCTCGGTAGGGTAAGTGTCCGAGTCTTGATTTCAGCTCAGGTTATGATCTCACGGTTCGTAAGTATGTGTGCTCTCTCTCTCTCTCTCTCTCAAAATAAATAAACCTAAAAAATAAAAACCTCACAGTGAAATGCACATGACATAAAATTAACCACTTTATTGTTCTTTCTTTTTTTTTCTGAGTCTCTTTATTTAATTAATCTCTGCACCCAGTGTGGGGCTCAAACTCGTGATCCTACAATCAAGAATTGCATGCTCTTCTGACTGAGCCAGCCAGGGGCCCCAGATTAACCATTTTAAAGTGAACAGTTCAGTGCCATCACAACCTTTGTCTAGTTCTGAAACACTTCTGTTACTCCAAAATAAAACCCTGCACCTGTTAAGCAGTCACTTCCCTTTTGTCTCTCCTCCTGCCCCTGGCAACCAGTAATCTGTATTTCATTTCTATGGATTAAAGTATTCTGGATATTTCATATAAATGTAATCATACAACTCATGGTTTTTTTGTGTCTGGCTTCTTCTAATGTTTTCAAGGTTTATACATGTCGTGGCATGTATGGGTTGTAGCATTTATTTTTTATGGCTGGATAATATTCCATGATAGGGGCACCTGGTTAACTCAGTCAGTAGAGCATGAGACTCTTGATCTCAGGGTCATGAGTTCAAGCTCCACATCAGGTGTGGAGCCTACTTAAAAAAAAAATGCATATATATATCTACATATATATATTCCATTATATGTAAGTACCACAATTGTTTAAAAACATTTTTTTTAATGTTTAATTTCTTTTGAGAGACAGAGACAGAGACAGAGGAGAGAGTAGGGGAGGGGCAGAGAGAGACACATACACACACAGAATCCCAAGCAGGCTCCAAGCTGTTAGTGCAGAGCCTGACGCAGGGCCCGAACTCATGACCCGTGAAATCATGACCTGAGCCAAAATCAAGAGTCGGACACTTAACCAGTTGAGCTACCCAGGCACCCTGAAATATGAAATTGTAATGTATTAAATTAAAATTAAAATTTAAAATTTCTTTTTTTTTAAATGTGTACATGTTTATGCATTTTTTAAATTTCATTTTTAAAAAATATTTTATTTTTAAGTAGTCTCTACACCTAACCTGGTGCTCGAACTCACAATCCCAAGATCAAAAGTTGCATGCTCTGTGGGGTGCCTGGGTGGTTTAGTCGGTTAAGCATCCAACTTCAGCTCAGGTCATGATCTCACGGTTCATGAGTTTGAGCCCCTTGTTGGGCTCTGTGCTGACAGCTTGGAGCTTGGAGCCTGCTTCGGATTCTGTGTCTCCCTCTCTCTCTGTCCCTACTCTGCTTGTGCTCCATCTCTTGCTCTTTCAAAAAGTAAACATTAAAAAAGGAAAAAAAAAGAGTTGCGTGCTCTACCAGGTTCCCCTGGTTTTTAAATTAAAAAACATTTTTTTTTACCTTGGCCATTTTTTCGTATGTTTGAGCCATTTGTATTTCTGTCTCTTGTAAATTGTCTTTTCATATCCTTTACCCATTTTTTACTGGATTGTTTGTTTTTATTTGTAGGAACTTGACATATATTAGGGAAATTAGTACTTTGTGATATGAGGTGCTAACATTTTGCCTGGTCTGTCTTTATCAACATTTACTTGCCTACTATATTCATTGTCCTTGGTGCTGGAACTAAAACACAGGAGACCCAAGGCTGCCCTCCTGGAGTTTGTTCTAAAAGGGGTGTGTGGGGAGACAATATATAAATAATCAAGATAACTTCCAATTATGGTCCATACTTAGAGGGAGACAAAACGGGATGTCATGATAATGGATGACGAGGTAGGGGTCTGCTAATACAGAAAGCTGAGTGGAAGATGACAGTTTGAGTCTAGACACAAAGCAAGATGACTATGCAAGTAGCTGTGTTTGAACAGAGAATGCAAAGGCCACAAGGTGGGGGTTGAACCCGACATGGGGCAATGGAAGCCACCAGAGGGACTAAGTAGAGTGATCAAGGGGAGCGGTGCAAGGTGAGGCTGGGAGGGAAGCAGGAGCTGGATCCTGAGCATCTAGCCTGCCATGGGGAGGAGTGCACATTTTATAGTAAGTACGATGGGAAGCCTCAGGAGGGTCATGAGTAGGAAGTTATTCGATTTTAAGTGTTTTTTGAAATCATTAATAATTGCTTGAGAACTTTTAATGACGGCTTGTTATTTCATAGGTATGTATAAGTCACGATTTATTGAACTCATTGGAAAATTGTTCTTTTCCTCCTCCCTCATTTTTATTCCTATATCATTTTGATAAAGGTATCTGTAAGCTTGATTGCTTTCTTAGGTTATTTTCCTCTGATTACATTTTACAAGCAGTTTTTAAAGGTGTTTGATGCATGAAATTCGACAGCACTCCGGTGTATACTTTTGTGTTACAGAGTGTGTTAATGACAGCTACTGGTTTGGGAGAGATAGGAGCTGCGAATACTGCTTTGATGAGCCACTGCTGAAAAGAACGGATAAATACCGGACTTACAGCAAGAAACACTTTCGGATTTTCAGAGTAGGTGACAGAAATCCATATGTTTGGGAAAATTGGTAATCTAGTCCTTCACCGTGAGATATCTTAGCACTGTCACTCCCCACTGTTAAAACTTTGAAATAAAATGTTCTCTATTTTAGGAAATGGGTCCCAAAAACTCTTACATCGCATACATAGAAGATCACAGTGGGAATGGAACCTTTGTAAATAGAGAGCTTGTAGGGAAAGGAAGACGCCTTCCTTTGAGTAACAATTCTGAAATTGCACTTTCAGTGTGGAGTAATAAAGGTAACATTACTATCTTCTGGTTACTGAATCTTTTTTCCTCTCCTGTTAAGGGAAGATGGACATTATGCCCTTTGCTGAGTATGGGTTAGTTATGTAAAGTAAGAAGGTTAGTATTCAGGATTCAACTCAGTCCTGGGTGCATCCTTAAATTAGGAAAGATTTCTATCAAGATTGAATTTCTAAAGTTTAACTGCTGTGATAAGTTTTATTTAAGGCTGTATGCTGTCAATGGGATGATATTGCTTAAGATGTTTCATTGTTCATTGATTTATCCAGTTTGTACCGCATCAGTCTTAGATGTCAGTGAGTTGTTGTTTTAGACCATTAATTCTTCTCCCTCCCTCCCTCTTTCCTTCTTCCCTTTCTTTCTCATTCTTCCCTTTCGTTCCTTCCATTCATTAATTGCACATATATTTATTGAAGTTTGTTTATATGCCAGGCATTAGGTTTTTTCTGTAAGAATCTCGGTTTAAACCTTCTTCCTTCTTGGGGCACCTGGGTGGCTCAGTCAGTTGAGTGTCAACTTTTCATTTTGTCTCAGATCATTGTCTCACAGTTCATGAGATTGAGCCTCATGGGATTCTCTCTCTCCCTTTCTGCCTCTCCCCTTTGTGCACACATGTGTGCGCGCTCTCTCTCTCTCTCTCTCTCTCTCTCAAAATAAATAAATAAACATTAAAAAAAATCCCAAACTGTCTATTTTCTTAGTTACCACTTGGTGATTGTCTGAAAGTTTTGATGTTTATTGTCATCATCAGGCAGCATTTTATAAGCAGCCGTTCCTAAAACTACTAATATCACATCTAAAATGAACAGCTGTCATTCAGCACAGAAGGAATTAAAGCAACCTAAAGAGTTACATGTAATCTCAGTGATTTTAAACCCTTGGACAAAAGGAATACTTTTGTTTCTTTGATTAAAAACAAACAAATCCGCAGAATTTCACAAAACTATCTGAGGGTTGAATGAATGGGAAGGGAGTATGTGTGGGTAATAACTTAAAAATAATAGATCTCCACGGGGTGCCTGGGTGGCTCAGTGGTTAAATGTCCTACTTTGACTCGGGTCATGATCTCCTGGATTGTGCGTTCAAGCCCCACTCTGGGATCTGTGCTGACAGTGTGGAGAGCCTGCTTGGGATTCTCTCTCCCTCTCTCTCTGCCCCTCCCCCACTCGTGTGTGTGTGCTCTCTCCCTCTCTCAAAATAAATAAACCTAAAAAAAAAACTAGATGCTCACAAACGCTGCCCCACAGATCCTGGTCTAGTAGGTCCAGGGATTTAGAAAATCTTGCTTAGGGGCGCCTGGGTGGCTCAGTCGGTTAAGCGTCCGACTTCGGCTCAGGTCACGATCTCACTGTCCATGAGTTCGAGCCCCGCGTCGGGCTCTGTGCTGACAGCTCAGAGCCTGGAGCCTGTTTCGGATTCTGTGTCTCCCTCTCTCTTTGACCCTCCCCCGTTCATGCTCTGTCTCTCTCTGTCTCAAAAATAAATAAATGTTAAAAAAAAAAAATTAAAAAATCTTGCTTAGGTGATTCTTAGGCAGTCATTCTTTAGCCTGGCATCTGGGAACGATGGCCACCCTGGGCATCCTAAAATGCATTTTATGACAGTTTTCCCTATTTATGACTATTTTGTTTTCAATCTGATAATTATAGTCAGGGAAGCTGCATAGGGTTTTGCTGTTTGAGAACACCTGGTGCAGGCGACATCTGAATGCTGAAATTTGGCCTGTCTCACTTGACCAGCTGTGTGCCACCTTTTTGTAGTTGGTACATCTACGGGGCAACTGTTCTGTTCTGAACAGATGTGTTATATGGGCTAAAGGTGGCCTTAATTGAAATAGATCAGACTGGCACTCTGCAGATGGCATTCAGTTTATTGACATTTTATTAGGCATTTGTTATTTGTACTTTAACGTCAAAATCTAGATTGCTTTGAAAAAGGTGCACTGCCTGGCCATACTGAGCCTATAATTCCATAACTGGAGGATTTGCCAGTGCTCAGTAGAGCCTTCCTGGTTTAGATGGACGGCATGTTTTCCCCATTCAAGTCCTCATTGCTCCACGTTGTCCCACCCTCAACCCAGCCTTCCCTGTGTACATGACCTTGGCTTGTATGGACAACTGAATTTGTAGCTCTTGAAGCAGACCTTGACATCTGTGAGATGTAGCCCTCCAGAGCCCCCCAAATTCCCAGATTCTCAGATGCCACTGGAACATCTAGGTTCACAAATATCTATGAACACAGAGAAACTGTTGGTTTGCTGGAAGGTTTCCTTCACTATGCAAGTGTCTGTCTTGTGCAGACCAGCCTGGAATGAAGCACACTCAGGTGGCTCAGATTTGTGCCAGAGACTAGAACTCTTGGTTACTCCAGGGAGGTCAAAACCTGTTGCCTGAAATCTGAGAAACTCAAGGGTCTTAACACATTTTACTGTTTCAAGATATTGCAGGCAGTTGCAAATTTACTATTGATTTTGTAGAATTGAAATGTCGATAATTGATTGTAGCCTTGGTTCACGTGGATGGTTAAATTTTTAAATGAGTGGGGTTATTTTTTTTCTTTTTCTGGAATACAACCCAAATAGTGGAGAAAAAGGGGATTTGGGGGGAAACGCTATTTATTTAACTTTACAAGCAGGTTCAAGATGGTTTGCACTATAAAATGCCAGACATGTAAAGGTCTATGAATGGCAAAGAGAAATAATACTAGTGTGATGACCTATGGTCTAATTTTTTTGGGATGTTTATATGTCTAGAACATTTTTTTCTGTGCTCGAACTGATTGCTTTTTGGTTCTGGGTTTATGCTAATCTGCATGGATGTCTTATATTGGTTGCAGTTGACTAATATTCTGAGACTGAGGAATAAGATTAGCATATATGTATGGATTTCCTGCACTAACGTGAGATGGTGTTGTGTATTTCTATTGAAGAATGAGATTTGACTGTCATTGTCCATGGGTTTCTCTGGGTTTCATAACAGGGGTTAAACTGGCTAACCAATTCCTTTAGGATTAGGTGTTAAA
Organism: Prionailurus viverrinus; assembly: GCF_022837055.1. Classification (NCBI taxonomy): domain Eukaryota; kingdom Metazoa; phylum Chordata; class Mammalia; order Carnivora; family Felidae; genus Prionailurus; species Prionailurus viverrinus. The sequence goes on from NC_062572.1 coordinate 25,039,830, forward strand.
TGTAATTGAAAACAGTTGTCTTATATTCCATATGTTTACTAAATTTTAGGACCATTTTATCTTTATCGAATGAATTAATGAGACCTATTTCTGCCCTTTCCCCCTTAGTTTTTGTATTTTTTGACCTGACTGTAGATGATCAGTCAGTTTATCCTAAGGAATTAAGAGACGAATACATCATGTCAAAAACTCTCGGAAGGTAAATTGTTTTTTTGTTGTTACAGAAATTGCAGTTCATTTTTTTTCTAAACATTTGTCATTGATTAGGTTCTTGTTCCTGGTTTATAACATTTATATTTGTAGGACACCTATTTGTGATAGGCATGTTATTCATTTACTTGACTATCATCAGTTGAAATGAAGAGTTTTCCTTATACATTTTATCTTTGATAGCTCAATAAAGTGGCTTTAAAAAAGTTGGTATTCACAGGGGCGCCTGGCTTTTACTCAGAAGAGCGACTCTTTTTTTTTTTTTTTTTTTTTTAAATTTTTTTTTTCGACGTTTTTATTTATTTTTGGGACAGAGAGAGACAGAGCATGAACGGGGGAGGGGCAGAGAGAGAGGGAGACACAGAATCGGAAACAGGCTCCAGGCTCTGAGCCATCAGCCCAGAGCCCGATGCGGGGCTCGAACTCACGGACCGCGAGATCGTGACCTGGCTGAAGTCGGACGCTTAACCGACTGCGCCACCCAGGCGCCCCAACGACTCTTAATCTCAGTTGGAAGAGCATGCGACTCTTGATCTCAGGATTGTGAGTTCGAGCCCCATGTTGGGTGTAGAGGTTACTTAAAAATGAATAAATAATAACATTTTAAAAAAAGTTGTTACTCACATACCATACAATTCACACATGGAAAGTGTACAATTTAGTGATTTTTAATTTTTTTAATGCTTATTATTTTTTATTAAAAATTTTCTTTTTAATGTTTATTTTTGAGAGAGAGAGACAGAACATGAGTGGGTGAGGGGCAGAGAGAGAGGGAGACACAGAATCCGAAGCAGGTTCCAGGCTCTGAGCTGTCAGCACAGAGCCCGATGTGGGGCTTGAACCCACGAACAGTGAGATCATGACCTGAGCCGAAGTTGGACGCTTAACTAACTGAGCAACCCAGGCACTCCTACAATTTAGTGATTTTTAACATTCACAGAGTTGTGAAACATTTTCATTACCTTCTAAAAAGAAACATTTACTGCATTTCTGCCTTCTTCAGAATTTGTGACATCTTGGGAACTGAAATGAAACTGACCACTGAATATGGCAAAGTTCTCAAAATTTTTGGTTTCAGGACCCCTTACATTCTTAAAAATTACTGAGGGCACCCAAGAGCTTTTGTGGCTGATATCTGTTGATATTTGCTATATTAGAAATTCAAATGGAGACATTTATAACATTTGTTAATGCATTAAAGAACCCAATTTAGGTTAACTGTTTTAAAATTTTTAAATGTTTATTTTGAGAGAGAGGGAGAGAGACAGAGACAGAGCACGAGTGGGGGAGGGGCAGAGAGCGGGAGACACAGAATCAGAAGCAGGCTGGCTGCAGGCTCTGAGCTGTCAGCACAGAGCCAGACGTGGGACTCGGATTCATGAACTGCGATATCATGACCTGAGCCAAAGTTGGATGCTTCACTGACTAAGCCACCCAGGTGCCCCCAAATAATGTTTTTAATGCAGAATAATTGTTTAAATAAAGATTAGTGAGAAGAGAGGTGCTGTTTCACATTTTTGCCTATCTCTTTGCTATCTGGCTTACTAGAAAATGGCTAGATCCTGATATTTGCGTCCTTGTTCAGTCTGTTGTCACATGCCACGTAGCCTCTGGAAAACGCTGTATCCTCATGAGAGAATGAGGATGAAAAAGGCATATGATGTCGTAGTATTACTCTGCAAATAGTTTGACTTTGTGGACACCCTGAAAGCATCTTGGGGTTCCTTAGTGGTTGCCTAATCCTATTTTGAGAGCCACATCCTTAGGGACACTTTTACCACATTGTACCATGTTCTTCACTCTCCCACCCTTCCCCCTCTCCCAAAGGCCTTTCTCTTTATTGACATTTTTGAAAACATGAAAGTAGAAGTTAATAGAAGGAAATAATCACCCATATTCCTGCCACATAGAATCAAACACAGTGTACTCTTTGCAGCCATCTGTGGGAGATATTTTAGTTTATGGATATTAAATTCAGTAACTCACTGTATTTTCACAATTGCATTGGTGCTTGGAAGTTTATAGCCAAATTTGTGCGCACCCCTAAGAAATGCATGGGACTCTTATTTTTTCTAAGGGAGGATTCAACACAAATCTTCTATCAGGTGACAGAAACTTAACTCACCTGAGTCAGGTAAAAAAAGAAACTTATTGGCTCTTGTAAGCAGGAGATACATGGGCACAGCTGTTTTCAGGTATGACTGGACCAGGTGGCCTTTAGGGCTTTATGTCACTCTTTGAATTCTGATGCTCTATGTGGCTGTATGTGTGGCTGGATTTAAGGGCTCCTCCAGTGTTGCCAGGGCACTGGTTCCATGTATTGACTTAGCTACTACTGGTTGTCTTCCTATAGATTTGTTTTCTCTGTGTGGCAGGAAGAATGGCTTCCAGAAGCCCCACATTCATATCTTCTTCCTGGTAGAAACCACTGCAGAGAGAACTTTTCCCCAACATGAACATTTGATTCCAGGGGAAACGTTGATTGGCTCGATTTTGGTTACATGTCATCCCATAGTACTCTTACAGACTCTCCATTAGAGCTATATTGACTCAGGGAAGATTTCTCAGGCAAAAGGTGACTGTGATCAGAAGGGGAATTGGAAAGTGTTTTGAGCAGATTTTAAACAATAATAGTTAAACGGACCATTTTCTCACACCATATACAAAAATTAACTCAAAAGGAAAAAAACTAAATGTAAGAGATACAGCTATAAAACTGTAAAAAGAAAACAGAGGTAACTCTTCAGGACCTTAGGTTTAGGCATTGGTTTCTTTTCTTTTCTTTCTTTCTTTTTTTTTTTTAATGTTTATTCATTTTTGAGAAAGAGAGAGAGAGAAAGGGAGATACAGACACCGAAGCAGTCTCCAGGTTCTGGCCTGTCAGCACAGAGCCCCATGCGGGGCCCGAACTCACCAATCGTGAGGTCATGACCTGAGTCGAAGTCGGACGCTTAACTGACTGAGCCACCCAGGTGCCCTGGCAGTAGTTTCTTAATTATGGCACCAGAAGCACAAGCAACAAAAGAAAGAAAAATAGATAATTTAGACTTCATCAAATTTAAAAACTTCAGTGCATCAGGACACTATCAAGGGAGTGAAACACATCCCATGGAATGAGAGAAAATATTTGCAGATCATTTATCTGATAAGGATCTAGTATTCAGCAAAAAGAACTCTTATAAGTCAACAACAAAAACAACCCACTTTACAAATGGGCAAAGGATTTAAATAGCCTTCTCCAAAGATCTACAAATGACCAAAAACCACATAAGAAGATGCTCCGCATCATTTATCATGAGGGAAATGCAAATCAAAACCACAAGGGTTACTGCTTCACAGCCACTAGGATTACCATCATAAAGAAACAGAAAGTAGCAAGTGTTTGTGACGATATAGAGAAATGAGATCACCTGTATACTACTGGTGGGAATGTAAAATGATGTAGCCACTGTGGAAAATAGTTCTTGGTTTCTCAACAGGTTAAGCATAGAATTACCCTATGACCCGTGATTCCCCTTGTAGGTATATAATTCCCGTCTCCCAGTTGACAATAGGTGTTTAAGTAAAAATTTTATGCATGAATGTTCACAGCATGTATCCAAAAAGTGGAAACAACCCAAATCTCCATCCACAAATAAACAGGTAAACAAAATGTGATATATCCATACAATGGAATATTATTTAGCCACAAAAAGGAATGAAATATTGACCCATGCTACAGCACGGGCTAACCTTGAAAACATGAGTGAGAGAAGCCAGACACAAAGGGCCACATATTGTGTAATTTCATTGATACGAGATATTCAGAATAGGCAAATCTATTGAGAAAGCAGATTAGTGGTTCCCAGCAGCTGGGAGAAGGATAGAATGGGGGTGGAGTTTCCATTTGATCTCATGAAAAATTCTGGAGCTAGATGGGGGTGATGGTTACACAACATTGTGGATGTACTTAATGCCACTGAATTGTAGATTTTAAAATGATAACAGTGGTAATTTTTATGTATACATATAATACACAATAAAAAGGGTGTCTTGACAAACCTACCTTCCCACCCCAAACTCACAATAGTTACAGTCTGCTTGGGGCATGTAATGAATGATTGATACTTGAGTAGCCACTACCTTGGGCTGACCCAGGCTTTGGAGAACAGAGTCCATTGGGTTACCTGTATCCTGGGTATTATTCCTCTTCCATTATAGTATCCCAATTAATTGCAAATCTTTAAGAGTTTGCTGCAATTAAGTTAATCGCATAATACTTTTGGTTGTTAGTTATTGTGATTTTATTGGGGGTGCAGTTTATGGCATCAACTATGGCACTTTGAATAAGAAAGAGCATATCAATGAAAATAATTCATTTACAGTTACAGTTATCTGCTGTAACTTGTGTCAGGCACTCATTTTTGTTTAGGACTTTGTTCTCAGTGATGTTTCTCTGCCTCTAGGATAAGTAATTTCTGTCTTATTTGTTCTTAGTGTCTTTCTGAGGATTTCACATTCTGGGGTGCCAATAATGCTTAAGTCTGTATCACTCAGCTCAAAAAGTGGAATTTGGAGCTGACACAGTACTATTGGATGGTCCACATTCACTTATGCCCTTGACATTTTACATTGGTTAAGTTTCATTGTGTGGTTTGAAAACAGGGACAATGGAAGGGTTGTATGTGGACAGCGCTTAACTTCTAAACTGATCTGGGCTAAAGTTAAGCCCAGATCAGGAATGATGAACCATTCTGACAATTGATCATTTTATGTTTCTCTCCGTAGCGGTGCCTGTGGTGAGGTGAAGCTAGCTTTTGAGAGGAAAACATGTAAGAAAGTAGCCATAAAAATCATCAGCAAAAGGAAGTTTGCTGTTGGCTCTGAGAGAGAGGCAGTAAGTACCTGTGTTTGTGCATGCTCAGCTATTTATTTTTTTTTTTTTTAATGTTTATTTTTGAGATAGAGAGAAACAGAGCATGAGTTGGTATAGGGGCAGAGCAAGAGGGAGACACAGAATCTGAAGCAGGCTCCAGGCTCTGAGCTGTCAGCACAGAGCCCAACGCGGGGCTCGAACCCACCAACTATGAGATCATGATCTGAGCCGAAGTTGGACGCTTAACCGACTGAGCCACCCAGGCTCCCTGCTCAGCTGTTTTTAACACTTCTTAACTTCCCCAAATAATTTTAGAGTGGTGAGTTTTTTCTTTTTTTTTAAGTTTTTATTTATTTATTTTGAGAAAGAGGGAGAGTGAGCAGGGGAGGGGCAGAGAGAGAGGGAAAGAGAGAGAATCCCAAACAGGCTTCACACTGCCTGTGCAGAGCCCAATGCCAGGCTCAAATGCACAAAACCGTGAGCTCATGACATGAGCCAAAGTCAAATGCTTAACCGACGAGCCACCTAGGTGCCCCTAGAGTGGTGATTTTCAGTGTTAGGAAGAATTCATTGTTCACATACGTGAATTTGTATTAAACAGCATTGAAATATTTTGAGTATATTCAACTAACCTAGAAAGTTACTTATCCATAGTTTGGTTCCAGGAATATTTTGTTGTACATAATGTACCAGCAAGAAGTGCTCCCCCCCTCCCCCAAGTTGTTACAAGTTTTACAGTACATGAAAGGAAATTGGGGGGTGCCTGGGTGGCTCAGTTGTTTGAGTGTTCCTCTTGAATTCAGCTCATGATCTTATAGTTCGTGAGTTCGAGCCCCACGTGGGGCTCTGCACTGAGCACAGAACCTGCTTGGGATTTTCTCTTCCCTCTTTCTGCCCCTCCCCTGCTCATTCTCTTTTTCTCTTTCTTTCTCCCTCAAGCTCTCTCTCTCTCTCTCTCTCTCTCTCTTAAAAATAAATAAACATTAAAAAAAAAAAAAAGGAAATTGAGGGGAAAAAACAACCTGGCTATATATCCCACCATTGTAACGCCACAGCTGTTTGCAGTTTTCTTTTTCCTTCTAGTCCTTGTTCATACAAATTTGCATTTTTAGATGGTTGAAGTCATACTGTATATACGGTTTTGTGTTATACTTTTCCACATAAGCATTAATGCATAAACTTTCCCCTAATTGATGCTTTTTGATGATTGAGCCTCTATTTCATGAACTTTATTGTAATTATTCACCCATTTCTCTGTTTGATCATTTAGGTAATTTCTAATCCTTTGCTCTTCCCAATAATGAAGGAGTGAATACCTTAGCATCTATAGATTTTTAAAAATCCTAATTATTTAACAGTCTCTATATAGTAGCCATTCATTTTATTGCATTCTGTAATATACATTTACTGTGTTGGTGAAATGGTCAAACGTATTGGTCTTTCAACACACGACCCAACAGAATAATGTAAAATGAGGTCTCTAATCACATTTTCCTTTGTGGCCAGCTGTTTCTGGCCATTCTACTTTAATGTTCTTTAAAGATCAATTCCCCACCCCCCCATCCCCCGACCGCCCCACCTCTGCCCCCAAGACAATGCCATTTTCACATGGCAAGAGGAATTTCCTTTCTGTGTTCACTTTGTTACAGATCTTTTTCCCCTGTGATTCTGGATTTGTTTCCTGTTGGGGGTGTGTGGTGGGGAAGAAAATACCTACCATTCTTGAAGACTTGGAGCAAAATTTTACCTCTTACTTTCATCTTTCAAATCAGATTGGACTCTTTTAGACCTCTCTATCATCAGAGTATGTCCTGCCATGGTAATGAGTTTAACAGCTTACAGGAAGAGGCAGGCTTTTAAAATTAAACATCTGGGTTTCTTAGCCGAAGTCCATTTTACATAAATATGTAATTCTATATCCTCTTTGCTTTGGAGGGTGTAGCCCTTGAGGCTGAGTAACTCGATTCATCCTTTTGGAATTGGAACAGAGAGCAACTTCGGTCCCCTGATGCTTCCTCTCATTGGTGTCTCACTAAATATGTTAGCCTGCAGTAAATTGGAAACTGTGTCTGCTCTATTATTAGAAATGTGGCTTGACATTTTCCTTATGTAATTTAATTAAATACCTCTTGTCTGTGGTGCTTATTTGTTGTATCACTTTTATGAGTATAAACAATTGTACAGCCAGAGAGAGCTTACAACTAATATTACATTGTATGTTAGCTAACTGGAATTTCAATAAAAACTTAAAAAAAAGAGAGACAGAGACAGAGCTTACCAGGTAAGCATGAGAACAGTGGAAACACACTTGTTTCTGGCTGTGAGAACTGGAGCAAGTGGCTTCCTCTCTCTGAGCCTCAGTTACTCCATCTGTGAACTGGGGATAATTCTAGAACCCAGTTCACTTTGGGATTTTGAGACTTATTAAGTAAAATAATTCTTTTTTTTTTTTATATTTTTTTAAGTTCACTTTTTTGTTTGTTTTTTTTTGAGAGAGCACGAGAAGGGGAGGGGAGAGAGAAGGGGAGAGAGAAAGAGAGAGAGGGAGAGAGAGAAAATCCCAAGCAGGCTCTGCAGGGTCAGTGCAGAGCCTGATGTGAGGCTCAAACTCACAAACCATAAGATCATGACCTGAGCCAAAATCAAGAGTCTGATGCTTAACTGACTGAGCCACCCAGGCGCCCCCCAAGATGACTCTTAAATAAAGAGGTTGGCATAGGGCCTGGTTGTTTACTGAATGCTTACCATTTGCCAAGCACTTTGCAGAGTGATTTTTAGGGGAGTTATTTAATTGATCGACTTCTAATCCTTGATGAGTAGGTGCTAAGTGTGGAACTCAGACAGCTTTTACTCAACTAAGCTTTAACTAAGCATTTTCCAAGTGTTGACTATTATTATTATTAATAAACTTGAATGTTATTTTTTTATCAAAGGATCCGGCTCTCAATGTTGAAACAGAAATAGAAATTTTGAAAAAACTAAATCATGTAAGTATTGCTGTAAAATCTGACCCAGACTTACTTACATTCTTTCCTCTCAAAATATGGGAGTTGTATAAAGTATTTCAGTGTAATCAAGCTAGTATTAACTTGCATTCCTTAAATGTGTGTGTGTGTGTGTGTGTGTGTGTGTGTGTACGTGTATACATGTGTGGGTACACATGTATGGGTGTATGTGTTTAGCTATAATGTAGATGGGAAAAGCTTTGCTCTGAAATTTTGAGAGGACAATACTGTATAAAGATTTCATGATTAAATAACTGTGATATTTCCACTGAGTGAATTTTTGACCAAAATGCATGGTAAATTTCCCTAATATTTTATCTCATATTGTTTATGGGAAGACAGTGCCTATTTGGTAAATTTGGCTTAATTATACCTGTTTTCAATACCTCTAAATACTTTTGGTGGTACTGATTTCCATTTACCTCGGTGGGTGTGAATAGTTGCTGTCGTTTTTTGTGCCTTGTCTCACTGGAAAGTGAGTCTGTTGTTTGTTTTTTTTTTTTTTTTTGAATGTTTATTTATTTTTGAGAGAGAGAGAGAGACAGAGCATGAGCATAGTAGGGGTAGAGAGAGGGAGACACAGAATCCAAAGCAGGCTCCAGGCTCTGAGCTGTCAGCACAGAGCCGGATGCGGGGCTTGAAACCACGAACCATGAGATCATGACCTGAGCCAAAGTCAGACATTTAACCGACTGAGCCACCCAGGCGTGCACCATTGAGTCTGTCTTTTAAGAAGTGAGAAAAGAAGCAGGCTCTGTGCTGACAGCAGAGAGCCCAATGTGGGACTGAACCCATGAACCATGAGATCATGACCTAAGCTGAAGTTGGACACTCATTGACCGAGACACCCAGGTGCCCCCTGAATTAGCCTCCCCCCCACCCCAAGGGATCTGGAATCTCTTGTTAAAGAGAGAAGCCCTCTAATTTTCTGGGGTGGGGTTGCTTCAAACATACCCCTAAGATAACCAGAATCCTCAGAGAGTTTTTTCTGATGTCAGAGGATCCCCAAACATAACATTTATACAAATCCAATGTCCACTGCAGTCGAGAAGAATTGAGAACCCTCAAAAAAGATCTCTGGAGAGAATTTCTTGGCAATTTACAAGGGCATGTGGAAAGCTCTTGGAAATGAAACACAGGCTCATGAGTGCATTTGGGGGATAATGAGTAGAGCCTGGCGTTTGGAGCCAGGCATTGATTCAGTCTGTTGTTAAACACTTACTGTGCCAGCCTGCCTTCTAGGCCCGGGGGTGGTGAGCACAAATGGACTTGGCCATCCCTCCCCTCCTCTGGTTTCAGCCTAGTGGGGAGACAGACCAGGGTTCCCACTCCCATCTCTCTTACCTCCTGGCTCTGAGAAGGTCATTTCATTTTTCAACGCCCCTGTTTCCTTATCTCTGCAGTGGAGACAATATGGATACATACCTTAAAGGTCAGTGTAGGAATTCGATGAGATGTGCTTGCCAAGCTTTCCGCATGGAGAACACGCTTGGGGGAATGTTTTGCGGTATGGAGAAATCACTGCCATTCCCTAAACTTTTCCCTGTGTGATCTAACTGGAAGGTTTAGGGTAGTAGCCTCCGGTTCATGAGAGACACCTTCAGCCGAGACACTCCAGCCAACGAATGACCCTAGAGATGGTGGTACCTTAGAGGATGCAGTCCTGCAGGCTCTGACTGTTGGGCACCTCCTTGTGCTCTGCCAGCTCCCAGACCAGTCCATTCCCAGGTGGGCGCTGGCCTGATGATGCCAGGCAGAACCAAGCAGCTCTCATCTGTTCCTCTCAATTTCTGTTCCTTTTCCATGTGTGCCTTTTCTTCTACTTCTGCTTTATTATATCAGGATATTACATGCATATGATCTAGAGAGTCAAATATTGCTCAAAGGTTCATACACAGACTGTAGGTCTGTAGCCCCCACGGCCCCCCCCCCCCAAACATTTTAAAACTCTTGGATCTGTTTTTTGTTTGAATGAATTTATCTCCGTATTTCTACATAATATACATAAACTGCTATCTCTTGGTTTATCAATCTTATTTTTTTATGATCAAATTCTTCTTTTTAAGTTTATTAACTTATTTTGAGAGAGAGAGCGAGAGCGCATGCGTGTACAGGTAGGGGAGGGGCGGAGACGGAGGGAGAGAGAATCCCAAGCTGGCTTTGCACTGTCAGCGTGGAGCCTGACGCAGGGCTCAAACTCACGAACTGTGAGATCACGACCTGAGCTGATGTCGGACTCTTAACCGACTGAGCCACCCAGGTATCCCTATCGATTTTAGATAGCCTGTTGCCTTCCTGTGACGGCATATGAGAATCTTAGTTCCCCTTTCCATTCCTCTTAGTATAACATTACAGTGCGTATCCAGTGTCTTCATTTTTGTGGCAATACAGCTGGTCACACAGAGCCAAATGTGCTGGGATCATAGGTAAGGAGTGGCAGAGCTGGTTTGCTCTCAGCCTCACTCTCATGGTGTGTGTGCCATGAACAACATGTGGTGGTAGAGTCTGCCTTCAGTGGTGTTTCTGTTACTGCCATTGTTCTCATTAATCTGCGCAGCACATGAATGTCTCCTGTGTGCCAGCTGCTCTGCTGAGTGTTGGTTCTAGAAAGAGAAATAAGACTTGACTCAGCCTGTCAAGCGCCTGATGAAAGGAGACCCGTGGTGGGTGTTAGTTTCCCTTTTCTCCCTCCTGGAGGTCGCAGTCTGATGGGGAGACAAATGTTGAAGATGCAGCATGAGGCCACATGGATGAGAACCAACACAGGGGACTGCGGATGCATCCCGAGGGTGACATTCGAGCTGGGGCCTGATGCTGGAGACCAGGTGTGCCCAGAGGGCTGGATCACCAGGCAGGAGGGCAGCAAGCAGAGGTGTGACATTGGGAAAGAACGCAGCAAGTCTGGGGTAGGCAGGGTGTTTTGTGGTCTGGAGAGGAGGATGTATGGGACCAGGAGCTGGAGATTTGGCCATGGTCGGGGGGTAGGGGCAGGACAAGGCTGGGTCTCCAGGGTTTGCTAATTCCTGCTGAAAAGTTAGGTTTCCGAAGGTTTGCTTTCCTCTTGTCTTACTTCTGTCTTTCTTCTATTTCCTTCCATCTCTCCCTCCTGATTGGTCTCCTTTCCTTCCTTTAAATATGTTTAAATTATGTAACATTTGGCACATGTAAAACAATAAATATGAAGCAAAGCAATGAAATGAACACCTAAGAACTAACCATTCAACTTAAGAATGAAAACTTGAGGGGGTGCCTGGGTGGCTCAGTTGGTTAAGTGTCCAACTCTTCATTTTGGCTCAGGTCATGATCTCATTGTCGTGGCTTCGAGCCCCACACTGGGCTCTGAGCTGGCAGTGCAGAGCCTGCTTGGGATTCTCTCCCTCTCTTTCTGCACCCCCCCCCCCCCCCCCCCCCGCTTGCACTTCCTCTCTCTTTCAAAAATAATAATAATAAAAAAGAATGAAAACCTGACCATGCAATTGAAGCTACTCCATACACTCTGAAGTCTTTTGTGACTTGCCTCTTCCACTTGGCATTATGTTTCCAGGATCCATTGTGCTGGGGAAGCAGTGGGGCATCCCCTCACTGCTGTTCAACAGTTCATTATGGGAAGCTACGACTTGAAGGATTTTAAAGTTTATTTATTTATTTTAAGAGAGAGTGAGCAAGCAGGGGAGGGGCAGAGAGAGAGGGAGAGAGAGAATCTTAAGCAGACTGCATGCTATCAGCACAGAGCCAGATGCAGGGCTTAATCCCATGAACCATGAGATGAAATCAACGGTTGGATGCTTAACAGACTTAGCCACTCAGGTGCCCTGTACCACTAGGAGGATTTTAATCAGAGCATTGAATGTGATGAAATTTGCTTTGTAGGACAGTCACTCTGGTGAGTTTTGCTACTCTTCTTACTCTAAAATCTAAAAATCGTGTAACTCTCTTCCCTTTAATTTATTTTTTATTTTTTTTTAACGTTTGTTCATTTTTGATAGAACGTGAGCAGGGGAGGGGCGGAGAGAGGGGGAGACACAGAATCCAAAGCAGGCTCCAGGCTCTGAGCTGTGAGCACAGAGCCTGACGCAGGGCTGGAACTCACAAGCCGCGAGATCATGACCTGAGCTGAAGTCGGACCTTTAACCCACTGAGCCACTCAGGTGTCCCTTCCCTTTAATTTTGATAATAACTACAAGCCTCCTCTCTGCTTGGGGTGGGGTATGTCCCTGAGAGATACTTACCACATTTTTCACTTACCCAGACCACTCAACTCTACTGTCTATCTTCACACTGTAAAAACAATAGGTGTGCTTTCTAAGTATAAAATCATAATATTAGGGGTGCCTGGGTGGCTCATTTGATTAAGCGTCTGACTCTTGATTTCGGCTCAGGTCATAATCTCATGGGTTTGTGAGTTTGAACCCTGCATCTGGCTCTGTGCTGACAGGCTGTTTTGCCTTTTCTGCTATATGAACTTTAGAGTGCCTTGAGGCAGGGGGGCAAATGCCTCCATTCTGCTTCTGTGGTTTTCCTCTTGGGAGTTTCTCACTACATTTCCTCTTTTTTCCCCTCTTAGCCTTGTATCATCAAGATTAAAGACTTTTTTGAGGCTGAAGATTATTATATTGTTTTGGAATTGTAAGTAATAAAGTTTTCTATTTGTTTCCATTCAAGTGCTTATAAACCACCAAAAAATCCAATGCTGGCTTGCATTTCTCATCCTGGGGACTCTCATCATATGTATGTGGTGGTGGGGCCCACCAAGTGTGCATGTGGGGTTAGTACTAAATCTAAAGTCCTCCCAATGTTTCCAAAGGCATGTGGCTTAGAGGTTCCAGGCCCTTGGTCTGAGGTCTGGGTTTGAATTCCGCTGTGCAGGTGACTGCTTGTGAGTTAGTTTACTTCATGTCCTTGACTCTTATTTATTTTCCTAGTGTTGGTGGGGGTGGGGTGCTAATAGTGATACTCCCCATATGTAGAGTCATAAGGATCAGATACTATAAAGGATGGAAAGTGCCCAGCAGAGTACCTGGCACACAGTTGTTCAACCACAGGTGGCTATTATTACTCTGAAATATCTGCCTGGGTGGATGTTTCTGCTTGGGATCACAGTGCTTAGGGGCATGGTGACACCTCATTATCTTTTCAGTGCTGGTTTACTTGCTGGGTTCTTTCAGTAACCACAAAGTCCTGTCTTCTGTGGTGTGACCAGAATAATTTCCTGGCTCATTCATGGAAGGGGCCTGTCTTGATGTTCATTTCTATGTAAATATGTAGTGTTTCTGGGAGTGGCTGTTGGAGCAGACAGGCAAGGCTTTGCTCCTGAGTGGTATCCAGTGGCTAAGGAGGTTGGTTAGTAAGATTTTATAGTAAACATGGGAATGCAAGCTGGTGCAGCCACTCTGGAAAACAGTATGGAGGTTCCTCAAAAAACTAAAAACAGAACTACCCTACAACCCAGCAGTTGCACTCCTAGGTATTTATCCAAGGGATACAGGTGTGCTGTTTCGAAGGGACACATGTACCCCCATGTTTATAGCAGCACTATCAACAATAGCCAAGGTATGGAAAGAGCCCAAATGTCCCTCGATGGATGAATGGATAAAGAAGATGTGGTATATATATACAATGGAGTATTACTTGGAATCAAAAAGAATGAAATCTTGCCATTTGCAACTACGTGGATGGAAACTGGAGGTATTATGCTAAGTGAAATTAGTCAGAGAAAGACAAAAATCATGACTTCACTCATATGAGGACTTTAAGAGACAAAAACAGAGGAACATAAGAGAAGGGAAACAAAAATAATATAAAAACAGGGAGGGGGACAAAACATAAGAGACTCATCAATATGGAGAACAAACTGAGGGTTACGGGAGGGGTTGTGGGGAGGGCGAATGGGCTAAATGGGTAAGGGATTCTACTACGAAGGAATCTACTCCCGAAATCATTGTTGTACTATATGCTAACTAATTTGGATGAAAATTAAAAAGAAAAAAAAGCATTCAGGGAAGGAGAAACTATAAACTTAAAAAAAAAAAAAATTTATAGTAAACAGCCTCAATCATAGCACTGGGAGAGACTGGATGGCCCCTGTGGTGCTTGAGGGAATATCTGTTGCTCTCTGGCTGGACCTAGTTAAAACAGAAGTAATACAGTAACAGTCACTGATGCTAATTACTTACTATGAGCCAGTTACTGCTCCAAGCACTTTACATGGATTGACTCATGTACCCTTCATTAACAGTCATCCATGTTACTTACAGGTTACTGATGGGTTACGATCTTTAGTCCCACTTTACAGAAAAGGAAACTGAAGTTCAGAGGAATTGAATAACCCTGCCAAACAGCCACTTGTGCCAGGCGCCTTATGTCCATGAATTATCTCTTAATTTTTACCACAGCCATCAAGGTAGGGGGAGGATTGTCCCTATTTTTTTTTTAAGAGGCAGAAACAAGCTCAGAGAGGGTGTGTAACTTGTCCAAAGCTCCAGAGCTAGGAATGGTGGGGCTAGGGTTCAGACACCCGTTGTCTGATTGCGGGCTCCAGTTTGCCGCTCTGTCTCAGTCTCTGAATCAGCTGGGGTGCATGATGAAAACGCAGACTCCTGGGCTCCGCCTCCCGTCTGCCGAGTCAGATTCTTAAAAGCTCCTGAGTGCCCACTGCCCACTCTTTCCATCTTTCCCCCTTCCTTAGTTTCCAACAAGGACATCTTCACTGTGGAGAGGAGACTTAACTACCTCATTGTTTGTACAAATGGGAGTCCTCGTGAGAATAAAAAGGGCAGCTCTTTGCCAGTCTGAATGAGTTTGTTTTGTTTGTGTTATTGTCTTCCACCCAAGAACCACCCCCTGCTTTGCCTGTCTGTTTCAGGATGGAAGGAGGAGAGCTATTTGACAGGGTGGTGGGGAAGAAACGCCTGAAGGAAGCTACGTGCAAGCTCTATTTTTACCAGATGCTCCTGGCCGTACAGGTAAGAGAAGCCCTCAGTTCTTTTTTTTTTTTTTTTAAGTTTATTTATTTATTTTGAGAGAGAGGGGGAGCATGAGCCAGCATATACATGTGGGGGAGGGGCAGAGAGAGAGAGAAGGAGAGAGAATCCCAAGCAGGCTCCACTCTGTCAGCACAGAGCCTGACACAGGGCTGTCTCACAAAACGTGAGATCTGGGCGCCTCCGTGGCTCAGTCAGTTGAGCTTTTTCCACTTCCGCTCAGGTCATGATTTCACAGCTCGTGAGTTCAAGCCCCCGTTTTGGGCTCTGTGCTGACAGCTCAGAACCTGGAGCCTGCTTTGGATTCTGGGTCTCCCTCTTTCTCTGCCCCTCCTGCACTCACGCTCTGTCTCTCTCCCTCTCTTAGAAATAAATTAGCATTAAAAATTTTTTTAAAAAAATTCTCAGGAAGTGAATGACCAAGTACATAATTTTGGTGGAATTTTTATGCTTTACTTTAATAAATTCTCAAAATACTTTAATCACTCATTTACATTTTTATAAATGAAATTGACACCTTAGATTTCTGCCTATATGAAGGGATATTTATTATTTTGAAGAGTGAAATGAACGGTCTATTGTCATAAGTTGCATTTTTCATCTTTCCTACTTTTTAAATCTTTTTAAATTTATATCCAAATTAGCATATAGTGCAACAATGATTTCAGGAGTAGATTCCTTAATGCCCTTTACCCATTTAGCTCATCCCCCCCCCCCCCCAAACCCCCTCCAGGAACCCTCTGTTCTCCATATTTATGAGTCTCATGTTTTGTCCCCCTCTCTGTTTTTATATTATTTTTGTTTCCCTTTCCTTATGTTCATCTGTTTTGTCTCTTAAAGTCCTCATATGAGTGAAGTCATATGATATTTGTCTTTCTCTAATTTCGCTTAGCATAATACCCTCTGGTTCCATCCACATAGTTGCAAATATCATCTTTCCTACGTTTTAAAGATTTTCTTTCTTTTTTTTTTTTTTTTTAAGATTTTCTTTTTAAGTAATCTCCACCTCTAATGTGGGGCTCAAACTGACAACCCTGAGATCAAGAGTTGCAAGATCTACTGCCTGAGCCAGCCAGGTGCCCCTAAAGATTTTCTTGAAAACAAATTTATAAACACTAAGCCCTTTACCCAGTAGTTTTCTGTGATTTGGGGTAATGTGGTTGTGAGTAACCTGGCATATGGTTTCATCCCAGCTGTAAGGGGTGTGTGTGTGTGTGTGTGTGTGTCTTGTCTGTCTGTCTTTACTCACATACCTACTCCATAAACCTGAGGGTCATGCCTCCTTTTCTGTGTAGTACCTTCATGAAAACGGCATTATACATCGGGACTTAAAGCCAGAGAATGTTTTACTCTCATCCCCAAAAGAGGACTGTCTTATAAAGGTAAGAAAACTCTTTCTGTGGCCACCCCAAATTTCTATTCATAAACTTTAAAGATTCATCAAGTAAAAAGTGGGAGCATAAAAAGGTAGAGAACTTGACCCTTCCACTATTAGCAATTATTTTAGAGACCAGGTGGTATTGCTTTGATTCAGAGTCTTATGGGCATTTACTGAGCTCCTCTTTATAGGAGCCACTTTTGTTCTGAGAATGGAAGGAGGGGTCTAGATGGATGAGAATCACATCCCTTACCTTCTCCTGCTTTCTAAGGTGGTGCTTCCCAAGCCTGGCTTCCTATAGAATCTCCTATTAATTAAAAATAAATAAATAAATAAAAATCACGACACCCACGCTGCATCTCACAATCACTGTGAAGGTGGCATCCGGGTGCCAAGTGTTTTTTCCAAGCTCCTCAGTTATTCCAGTGTTGGGATATTGGTTGAGAAACCAGAGCCTAAAAGAAACCATGGATAACTGATTAGGACCCTAGAGTCTGTGATAAGGGTTACAAACCTTTTGTAAGGTTACAGAGAACCACGGATAAGTTGGAGAAAAAACCTTCAGCTTTCTTCGCTTGGAAATTTTAGTTTAATCAAAATTCCAGATTTTAACAGCAGGCATGGACTGTGTATAGGATAGGAACTGATCTAGCCTGCATAGCTTTTGGGACTGGCAGACTATGCTGATCGTTTAATTTTATTTTGCCATTAAAAATGATTCCCTTTTGTCCTTAATTTTAGATTACTGATTTTGGGCAGTCTAAGATTTTGGGGGAGACCTCTCTCATGAGAACCTTATGTGGTACCCCTACCTACCTGGCTCCTGAGGTTCTTAATTCCTTTGGGACTGCTGGATATAACCGAGCTGTGGATTGCTGGAGTTTAGGAGTTATTCTTTTTATTTGGTAAGAAAAGTTTCATTGCTTCAGAGTCTGGTTGGAAGTAGTTAGGTGAAAACAGAAACGTGCCCAGGTAGAGAGCTTGTGTTTAATTTGGGTGACTTATCTTGACCGTTGATTTAAAGAAAAATCTAATCTATATGTCCAAATGCCACTGAGAATGCTACTTGATTTCTTTTCCTTTCTTTCTCTACCGATGTTAAGCCTTAGTGGGTATCCACCTTTCTCTGAGCATAAGACTCAAGTGTCCTTGAAGGATCAGATCAC
Source organism: Prionailurus viverrinus (assembly GCF_022837055.1). Lineage (NCBI taxonomy): Eukaryota > Metazoa > Chordata > Mammalia > Carnivora > Felidae > Prionailurus > Prionailurus viverrinus. Next base: position 25,057,424 of record NC_062572.1, read on the forward strand.
CAGTGGAAAATTCAACTTCATTCCCGAAGTCTGGGCAGAGGTCTCAGAGAAGGGTATGGATATGAAAAGGTTAAGAATTTGTCGTTTGGTAAAATGTGTGTGCGTGGTGGGAATTTCTTTTCAAGTTGTTACGTTTCTCCTGTTACTTCTTATTTTCTATTGTTTGTTTTGCACCTTTTGAGGGGCAGAGGAAGTTATTAAGAACATGGGCTCCTCAACCAGGCTAAGTGAGACTCATGTTTTGGGTTGGCTACTTCCTAGCTATGTGACTTTAGGCAAGATAAGTAACCTCTCTGAGTCACCCTTTCCTTTATATGTAAAGCAGGTACAATAAACTTTACCTTAAGGGGTTTTTGTGAGGGTAAGTGGAACAGAAGCAAGTGCCGTGTACCTATTAAGGGTACAAAATAATAAGTAACTTTTCAGTTACAAAGTCTCCTGTGAATGAGCATGTAAGAACAAAAGTAATTACTTTGCGTTTTAGGATGTAAAAGTGTAACTTTGTAATTCTCAAAAGGGCAAGTAGAAAACTAAAACTAAATGTGAAGTAACATAGGTGATTCTGTTAAATCTTAGAATGTGAAAGGAATAATACTGTTGCAGTAGAAAGGCAGTCTCAGCATGGTGATTGCTGTTAAGCTTTGTTTCTGCCAAACCTCCAGTTCCAGGGAGCCTGTTGCTGGCTGAGAAACTCTCTCTGTCATTCCATGGGTCTCGGGAGAGTTGGCCGAGCATCCTGAGTGTCTTAGAACGAGGCAGAAGTTCAGATTTAATTAGTTTGAAGTTGAATCCAGCAACGAGTGAGGGAACAGGGGGCGAAGAGGTTGTGATGTGCAAGCAGGGAGAGATGGGGGGCATCGAGGTCATTCCTGGTTTTCTCAGAGAGCTCTGAATACAGAGAGGAGGACAGGGGACCCTGTCCACCACACCTGTTGGCTGGCAATGACCTTAGCCCCCCTCTGTCTTTCTGGATGTTGGCCTGTGATTCTGGCATACTTTAATTTTGCGGATTTAATGTATCTACCGTTTTCACTGTGATGTGATAAATTATCTTATTGCTTTAGCTCTGGACCTTGTCAAGAAGCTGCTAATAGTGGATCCAAAGGTGCGTTTTACGACAGAGGAGGCTTTAAGACACCCATGGCTTCAGGTGGGTATGGGGCAGTGCTCGCTAGCATGAACTCTGTGGGCAGCTCTCAGCTGTGCTTGAGGGATGAGGAAAAAGTTGCAAACACGTTTGCTTTGTTGAGTCTGTTTAATGCACTTGCTTGAGATTGAGCTTTAAGTGTGTCGGCTATGTTTATGTGTGTATATGGGTCGTGAGTATAAGTGTATCTTTGGGTATAACCGTCCCAACTTGTGGCTCCTGGGGTAGACAATGTCACTTTATGGCCTGTCCTAGGCCCACTCGGGTTCCCTGAGTGTGCATTTTGGCTGTGGTACTTTGAGAGGTTGTTCCAGCTGTAAACCTCCACCCCCAGCTGTGTCATCCTCCTTCCTCAAACCTCTCACCCTGAACAGGTGGGGTTGGCTGCATTCCAGCTGCCTTCAACCTTAAGTCACGGGAAGAGGAGGGCAGATTCTCTGGGGGAGAATCTGGCTATTTGTTTAAGCCTAAGTAATTGGGCATACAGGGTCTCACTTCTTTTTTTGGGGGGGGGGGGCAGGACCAGAAGGAGCATCTTAAGCAGGCTCACGGGCACATGAGCCTGACATGGGGCTCGATCTCATGACTATGAGATCATGACCTGAGCCGAAATCAAGAGTCAGACGCTCAATAGACTGAGCCACCCAGGTGCCACTGAGGGTCCCACTTCTTATTCATGGCGAATAAACATGCCATTACTGCAAAGTTACCTGGATCTTTGAAGTCTGTATTACCTATGTGCCCCTCTAGGGGTTTGTGGCTGCTGTTAGATTATACCCTGACCTCATTCTAGCTGCCAGACTTGGAAGTCCTTTGTGGCTTTGCTGGACTAAACTTTGGTTTTAGAATTAGCTCCAGCACGGTTGGGGCAGGTTTTCTGATGGATGTCAGACCTTCTGTTAAGTACGGTTCCATTCAAGCACAGACATACCCATTCTTGTTAACTTCTAGTTGGTCTGTTTCCTATGGGGATGGGGAACTTAACCAGCTAGCTTGAGCTAGAGGCTCAAGTACTGTGGGGATCACCTGGTCCAGGAACTCCTTGGGGCCATTCATTCTCAGAACTCTGCTTCTGGAACTCTGGGAAGACTGCCTCTATTCTTTCTCTGTTCCAGCCCTCCACACCTAATGTGTTGCTTTCGCGCTAGCTCAGGTGGAGAACAACAAATCCTTAAAAGAAAAAAAAAAAGTAGATACATTTGTTTGGGCTATTGCCCTGGAAACAGCAGTCTCCCTCCGCCCCCAAGAAATCTGTCAGATGATTTAGCACTTAATAGACCACACAGATTTGAAACAGCAGGACCCTGGAGAAAAGGAATTTGGAAACAAAGGGTGCCTTTGCATGTGGGGATTTAATTTTGGTGAAAAAGAAAAACATGCCTCTTGGGTCTTTTTATGTGCCCTAATAGGGAAACTCTTGGGGCCAGATGTGGAGGTGGAGGAGCTGTGTTAATCTTGAAAAAAACAGAGCTTGCCGGTTAGGTCAGGGAACAGGGTCTGTAGCTGCCTGAAATTTACGAAGGAGCATAGCCTGTTTTTCTTGTTCTGTTTGTCTCCAAAGAAAACTGTTACTAACAACTGAGGAAAAGGTGAAGTTCAGCCCTGCCATGGGGGTCTCTCTTGAATACTCTTTTGTCCACATTGTGTTTTTGCTGCAAACCTTGGAACTGGACACAGAGTGAGGACCAGAGTGCAGACGCTGCCCACATAAATCATCTGCTAGTGATAGTTTAGGTTTTATTTTGGGAAAATCCAGTATTTTTGAAGAAGCCAAATGGTTTTGTGGGTCTGGCCCTGGATGGAGTGTTTGGAATGTGAGTTCCAGTCTCTCCTGTTATTAACAGTTCAGTTTGGGGAACATCCTTTATGTCGACTTTTTGGCCTCATATTTACTTCTTGAAATAGAGAATTCCTTCCTACTTGTCTTTGAGGCATATTACAGTTTAATATTTTTGAATAGGTTGTAAAGCTCTGAAAGGAAGGCTATTTTCAGATACCCATTGCTACCTGCCGTATTTAATGAGCTCCTTTTCCATGTTATCGCTAACTGACGACTTGTTTAAATACAGGCCAAAATAGGGGCGCCTGGGTGGCTCAGTCGGTTAAGCATCCGACTTCGGCTCAGGTCATGATCTCGTGGTCCGTGAGTTCGAGCCCCACGTTGGGCTCTGTGCTGACAGCTCAGAGCCTGGAGCCTGTTTCGGATTCTGTGTCTCCCTCTTTCTCTGACCCTCCCCTGTTCATGCTGTCTCTCCCTGTCTCAAAAATAAACGTTAAAAAAAATTTTTTTTTCAAAAAAATAAATAAATAAACACAGGCCAAAATAGGTGTGTGGTCAGTTCTGTTTGGCTGTACTGAAGAGTTGCCATTTGGGGCATGGGGTGTGGTTTCATTTCCTCATGTGTTCGTTCTTTCAGAGGACAGTTAATGAGTTCATGTGTCAGCACTTACTGGGGATGCAGAGAAGAGTCAGTTAAGTCCTGGACTTGCGGAGCTGATGGTCTGGGTGGGGGCCAACCCCGACCACAGTCACAGGCGAGCAGTGGGATACACGTGGTAACAAGGGTAGGTGCAGAGTATGGGGGGATGCTCAGAATGAGATAGGGGCTTCAGGTGCTCACAGGTTCACACAATATGAAGAGCGTCTAAATCAGTGGCCTGGGGATGACATGGCTGTATCAGTTTGCTGAGGCTGCTCTAACAAAATAGCACAGGCTGGGTGGCTTACATGGCAGGAATTCATATCCTCCTCATTCAAGGGGCTAGAAGTCCCAGTTTCAAGATGTTGGCAGATTCGGTTTCTCCTGAAGCCTTTCTCCTTGCCTTGCAGATGGCTGTCTTCTCTCTGTCCTCACATGGTCTTTTCTCTGTGCTCACATCCCTGGTGTCTCTTTCTCTTCTAATGAGGACATCCGTTGTATTGGATTGCGGCCCCACCCTAACAGCCTTATTTTAACTTAATTACCTCTTTAAAGGCCCTGTCTCCAAATAGTCACTGGGGGGTTAGGGCTTTCACATATGAACTAAGGGGGTGGAGGTGGACATATCTTAGTCCATAACAATGGGGAGCAGCATTTTCAGTGTTGGTTTTGTCCCTCTGACATGGAGGCACCTGTGACTTTTATGGTACCTGGCTCCTAAGGTTGCTCACAAAGTATTTGTTCACTGAGTAAATGAGAAGGTGGTTGAGGCGGATGGGCAGGAAGGCAAGGAGGGCATTGCCGGTGGAGGCTGTGAGCAGGTATAGGAGGAAATAAGGGAAGGAATTTTGAGAGTGGCATTACATAGGAGGTGAGATTCTAAGGGAGATTGTAGAGCAGAATCCGGATGAACCTGGTGCTCTCAAAATGGGCAGTGGGCGCTACATGGAGTGATGCAGAAAACAGTGTGATCGAAGCGGGTGATCCAGCTCCTCGATACACAACAGGTGTCTTAATCCCCGAGCACTGCAGTTATATACGCCTCGAACTGCTGAATGTTGGAGGCCTTCACCCCTATGTCCTCTGCTCCCCGCTACCTCCACCCTGTGTTGCTCTTGGCTCAGTGCGGGGAGTGGGAATCATGGGACTTCGGAATCAGGCAGCTGTGGGTCCATATTGTGCGCACACTCCTTGTTAGTGGCTGAGCCGGGCTTCTAGCTGGCCCCATCCTAGTCCTGGATGTTCACCTTTCTGAAGGTGGGGAGAGCTGTGCCTGGTTACCTTTCAGGGTTCCCAGATGCAAATCCTTGAGCCTTGCGGAAGTGAACATTCCTGGAGGTGGGAATTACCCTCACAGACATGTGGGCAGGATTTCTGTGTGTGCACATGCACCCCTCTCCCTGCTTCTCTGTCGAGCAGCACAAAACCCCTGTAATGCTATGTATGACCTGTTCATCTGTCTTCCTTTCTCATTAGCTCTGGGATATTGTGGGCTTGAAGTCCTTCTGGTGACTTGTGTAGCACTTGCTGGGAGAATTTTTCTGGGGTGCTGGGTTGCTTGGTTAGGGTGGCCCTAGTAAATGACCTTATTGTTGGCACAGGGAGTGGGCACCTCCTGGAAAGATTTGGGGAGCTGCAGGGAGTCAGCCCTCAGGGAACTGAGCTAGTCCCAGCCTCTGGCTTCTCGATTGCCATCTCTCAGGATCTGAGATGCTAGTCCTGAAAGTCTCTTGACTGCTAATGTCTGTGGTTGTCTCTGCACTCCTGACAGCTGAGGCCTGTGGGTTTGATTCAGCCAGTGTTGACTAAGCATTGACTGCTGATTAGATTCCTCTGGGAAGGCAGAGGAGAGGAGCGCGTGGTTCTTTCCCTGCTGGAGCCTTAGCAAGAGCATGCCTTTTGGTGGACTGACTGGGTGTCCTTACCCACTTTCCTCTTTCCAGGGGCATCCTAGACCTGTCTTCCTAGGAACTTCCGTTCTTTCAGACACAGCCCACTTAGGTTTTTTCATTTCTTCACAGGATGAGGACATGAAGAGAAAATTTCAGAATTTGCTTTTTGAAGAAAATAAGTCGACGACTGTACCCCAAGTCCCAGCCCAGGTATTTCGGATGATGGTCATTAAATGTAGTAGCGTCAGTTTTAAAGAACTAACGAGCAAGGGTGAGGAGCTTGAAAGGTCTCCTTAGTAGCAATTGCTTAATATTTTTTGGAATAACATCGTAGATATTTTGTTTCCACTTGATTGGCCCTAGCACCCTTAGAAGATTTAATAATGAAGAGTGTGTTTAATGCATTAAACAAGCACAGCTAGGGATTGTCATTCAAGAGGTCTCCTGCAAGGCAGAATTGGAAGACTCTAGTAGGAGTTCAAATTTAAACTTGTTGAAAATTTAAAATCTGGGTGAGTGGTTGATTATCATTTATTGGTTACAATTTTATTTCCCCCAAAGTTGTTAGTATACTTCAATATCTATTCATTACTATCCTGCCTTCTCTTGGTGAATAACATTCCCCTTCCTAATGTCCCCTGGGTATTTTATCAATGGGAAAATAAAGACACACACAAAAAAGATGGTCTTCCCAAAAAAGAGCAAGATTTGGGGCTCCCAGCAAGAGGTATTGTAGTCCCTTTAAACTTCATAATTTAGGAGAAGATGACAGAGGGGAGGGAGGGCGGTTATGCTGCTTAATGTCAGTATTACATCAAGTGCTCACAAGCCACAAGGGAGAGAGAAATGTCCATTTGATAAGCATGTCTGAGTCCAGGGAGGCATGGTGGGGACTCAGGTGTCCAGGGGGACGACTCCTAATTCTTGGTACTAGAAGTTGCACATGAAATGCTCCAAACTTACCAGAAGCATTAGTGGGACACTTTGATAATCTTAAAGCCGACAGTTCTCTTTGAACATTCTTCCCTTTTTATTTCCAGCCTTCCACGAGTCGAAAGCGACTTCTTGAAGGGGAAGCAGAGGACGCTGACGCCACAAAGCGTCTGGCTGTGTGTGCTGCTGTGTCGTGAACACTGGCTGAATGAAAGCAACCTGCCTTCTTGGACCCTGCTGCCACTTTCTTGAAGTCTGTGTTTTATAGTTTGTATCGTAATTATGGGGACGGTTCCTTTTCCACTATCATCAATACACAATTCTAAACCTAGTGGAACCTGGGGTTTGTGCTTCTGCTTGATGCTGAGCTCTTTACTTTCATTGCCTTTTTTGTGTATTTGAAGTTGCGTGCTTTTTTTCTGAAATGCTTATTTATTTTTGAGAGAGCGTGAGCGAGTGCATGAGCAGGGGAGGGGCAGAGAGAGAGGAAAAGAGAGAATCCCAGGCAGGATCCAGGCATGCTGTCAGCACAGAGCCTGACGCGGGGCCTGAACTCTCAAACCTGGGATCATGAGCTGAGCTGAAATCAAGAGTTAGACGTTTACGGGGTGCCTGGCTAGCTCAGTGGGTTGAGCGTCTGACTTTGGCTCAGGTCATGATCTCACGGTCCATGAGTTTGAGCCCCGCGTCGGGCTCTGTGCTGATGGCTCAGAACCTGGAGCCTGCTTCAGATTCTGTGTCTTCCTCTCTCTCTGCCCCTCCCCTGCTCATGCTCTGTCTCTCTCTGTCTCAAAAATAAATGAAAACATTAAAAAAAAAAAAAAAAAAAAAAGAGACGTTTAACCGACTGAGCCACTCAGGCGCCCCTGAAGTTGTGTGCTTTTTGTCTGGTGCTCTATGTTGGCTGGAACCTGTTGGGTTTCTCAGAACGTATCCCTGGTCTCAGCCTGGGTGAGCCGCATACAAATTTGAAAAGCCCCTCAGAAAGTTGCAGGGAAAGCGGCACAGCAAGGCTGGGGTAGAGTTTAGTAGAGACTGGCTGGCTGCCAGAGTCCTCGTAAGATGGGAGGTACCTTGGTACCATATACCGCGGGCCAGTTTTAGATTCTCATCTTGACCTTCATGAATATACAGGTCCATGGTCCCTGCAACTATGGGACCAGAAAAGTTGTAAAATTTGAAATTTTTCTCATTTTAGGAAGAATACACTGACTCTTATGTATAACACTCAGCAGAGTCCTGTAACCAAACATTTAAATATTTTGCAGCAAATATTCTTTTTTTTTTTTTTTAATTTTTTTTTCAACGTTTATTTATTTTTGCGACAGAGAGAGACAGAGCATGAATGGGGGAGGAGCCGAGAGAGAGGGAGACACAGAATCCGAAACAGGCTCCAGGCTCTGAGCCATCAGCCCAGAGCCCAACGCGGGGCTCGAGCTCACGGACCGCGAGATCGTGACCTTGCAGCAAATATTCAAAATAAAAGGGTTAGAGAAGACTGTAAGTAGCCTCGTGTCAGTTCAGGCCAGTTTTTCCAGTGAAATGAGTTATGGATAACTCTCAGGTTTTAAGCTGTTTGGGTTTTTTTGTTTTTGTTTTTAAGTTTATTTTGAAAGAGAGCTTGTGCCAGCTGAGGAGGGGCAGAGAGAGAGGGAGACAGAGAATCCCAGGCAGGCTCCACACTGTCAGCATGGAGCCTGATGCAGGGCTTAAACCCATGAATAGCGAGATCTTGACGTGAGCGGAAACCAACAGACACTTAACTGACTGAGCCACCCAGGTGTCTCTGAGCTGTTTAGATGTTGGAAATGCAAATAAGGCATGTGAACATGTCTAAAAGCCCCTCCTTTGGTTGGTCTATTCCAGTTCTCACAGCGATTTCTTTGGGCTAAGTCCTCTGACTGCCCTCGTGTTGTAGGTAAAGAACCCAGGCTGAAGGAGGAAAGTGAATTGTCCACTGTCGTACAGCAAATGGCAGAGGTGGGACTCAACCCAGATCTTTCTGATTCTAAAACTAATATTCCTCATCTCAGGCCCATATACAGTCAGACTCAGGGATATTGACTCACACTGACAAAACTCACAAGAGACTGATCTCTAAATCCTGAATGCCAGTGTATCCAATTATTATGAATGGGTACAGCCCCATGATCTGTGGAAGTTGGGACACCTTGGTGGCAAGGAACAGAAATCCATTCAAGTCACTTCATGAAAAAGGAGATTTATTTCAAAGTATAGGTGGCTGGGCCTGGGATCCATCAGGAGCCCAGGCAGTTGTAATGCCTGGCTTGTCTTGTCTCTTTCTGACTCACTGATTTTTGCTTCTGTTTTAACTTTGGCTGGTTGGCCACATTGTAGCTCACCTGCCATGCCAGGAGTTGCTTGTCTTATAACTTTGGCTAGTAGCTACATTGTAGCTCACTGGCCATGGCAAGAGTTGAATGCCTTGGTTCAGATGCCACTGATAAACCAGCCAGGGCATCAGGGGCACATAGCTGTTGCCCTGGGTAGTTGGGTAGTGGTTGGTGATTTCCATTAGAAGGGTGTGCAAGCATTCTGAGGCTTGGCTGGCCTGGTGTGTGTGTGTGGGGTGGGGGTGGGGGTGGGTAGATGGGGATTTGAATGGTTTGCATATTTAAAGGAATGAGGCTGAGATTGCCAAGCTAGATGGGTTTTTAGCTCATTTGAATATTTAATGTGAGGGCTGTGGTTTCTCAGGGCATTTTTTCCCTCTTGGTGCAGAGTCAGCCAGCCCTTCTCCATTTCCAGAGCACTTTATATTAGCTCCCTCTGATTATACCTACCATAGTAGGTAGAATAATGTCTCCCAAAGATGACCTCATCCTAATCCCCAGAATGTACGAATCTGTTCCTTTATGTGGCAAAAGAGATTTTACAGATATCAGTTGAGTTAAGGATCCTGAGATGGGAAGATTATCCTGTGTTTTCTGGAGGGGTCCAATGTCATCACAATGTTCTTTTACGAGGGACACAGGAGTCAGAAGAGATGAGTGAGCCACTTAGAAGAAGGAGGAAGGGGCCACAAGCCAAGGAATACAGGCAGCCACTAGAAGCTGGAAAAAGGCGATGAAATGGATCCTCCCCTCAGCCTCTCCTGAAGGAAACAGCCCTTTACACTTTGACTTTCACCAGTGGAAATGATATCAGACTTCTGAACTACAGAACTATAAGAGAATAAGTTTGTGTATGTGTGTGTGTTTAAATGTTTATTTTTGAGAGAGAGAGAGCGAGAGCGAGAGACAGACACACACGGCGTGTGGGTAGAGGGACAGAGAGAGAGGGAGACACAGAATCTACAGCAGGCTCCAGACTCTGAGCTGTCAGCACAGAGACCAACGCGGGGCTCGAACTCGTGAACTGTGAGATCATGACCTGAGCCGAGGTTGGACGCTTAACTGACCAAGCCATCCAGGTGCCCCAATTTGTGTTGTTTTAAGCTACCCAGTTTGTGGTAATTTGTTGAAGAGACCACCGGAAGCTAACATTCATCAATAAGGAGATTTCTGCTGCTTTTTTTGGGGCCACCACCTGGCATCCACTTCCTCTTTCTGACCTCACTCTAGTTTTCTGTGGAGGGAACTCTTTTTCTTTTTCCCATGAAGTGTGGGGAGAAAGGGGGAGATGGTAAAGCTAAGGGTCTGCCTCTCTCCGTACTATGGAAGCTGATGGGGTGCCAAGGGTTTCCTTCCCTGGTGGAGCTCCTCCCACCTGGAGGTGGGCCCAGGGCTTTGAAAGGAGCAAGTGGAGCTGGGGTGGCAACATAAATGGTAGCAGTATTGTGCCAATCTGAGCTCCCTGCGCTTCCTGACTTTGGCTTCGAAGTTGATGAGCTTTTCTTTCCTTATCTGTACGGTGAGCGCAAGAAAAGTACCAAGGTCAAATGGTGTTTGTGCGGATTCGGGGGTGGGGGGTGGGGGTGGTCCTTTTGAAGTGCCTGGCATGTGATTAGCAATCTATCCGTGTTGGCCTCCATCGTTAAAGATGGGAGGGCCGCATAAGTGGCCGTGAGGGAGCCACAGAAAGTCCTTGAGCAGGGAAGTAGCATAATCTGTTCGGCTTGTGGGGGGTGGGGGAGGGGGAGGGCACACAGGACAGGCAGATAAGTGAGATGCCTTTGACCAAACATATGGGAAATGCCAGGACTGGGTGGATGGTGGGAGCAGAGGTGCAGGGGCATTTCCCAGTGCCTGAAGTAACTGCCACTCCCTTGTAATGTTGCCCCACGGTGGCCCTGCTGCAGGCCTGGATAATGGTGCAGTAGACGGCTCCTTTTTGTGCCTGTCCTCACCTCATGTCTCTTGTGGTAACCGGCTTGCTATTTTTCTGGGAGAGAGGCATCCCTCCTCCCACTCGTCCTCACCCCATGTCCTCTAGAAGGGCTGACCCCATCCTCTTCCTAGAGGGGCTCAATCTAGCCAGGTTTGGCCAATCTTGCTGTGATTGGCTCAGGTAAGGACTTGTGATCCAAATGAGTACAACGGAAGTCAGCCCTGAGACTGGCTGGGATTGTTGGCAAACAGCTCCTGCTTTCCTGGTCATATGTGACCTTGGTGCTGCCCCGGACACTGGAGAGAGCTGTAAGAGAAAAATCAAGGAGGGAAGCAGAGCTAAAAGAGATTCAAGATTTAGGTCACTGCTTGAGCACCTGGATCCAGCTATGCCTGAAGTGGGGTACGACCCCAGGGCTTTTAAATAGGTTTCCCTTTTTGTTCTATTCCAGGTTGAATTATTGTTGTCACTTGTATCTGTAAAAGGTCAGACTAATAAATTCAACCATTTACAAACTCCAAGAAACCCTTGGAGACTTTTTCTAGTAGGGAAGACATTCACTGTTGTTGTTTTTCTGCCAACTTTAGGGTTTTCAGAGAGGTTTGGGGCAGAGGATGGAAAGCGAAGATGTGGGAAGTAACAGTCCCTCCAGCCCCAAGGTTGAGTGAACCCCTCCCAGCTAATTATACCACAGAGTTTGGGAGCAGAGCCCCTTTCGTTAAACTCTTAGGAGTCTTGGAAGGATAGGGCCAGAATTGTACCAGAGAAGCCTGGAAAGCTTGGCATCATCCGAAAGGTGATGTCGACCTTCTCCCTATTTGCTGATTTAGAAACCAAGGCCCTGTGGCTCAATCAAGTCACCTGGTAAAGGTTTCTTTTCGCGAGAGGTGGAGGCCAGACTTGAACTGAGACTTCCCTTCTCCAGAGCCCCTGGCTTTAACCAGTACACAAAAGTACTTACTTAGGTCTGGTCACCCGACTACCAATTGGTAAGTACTAGGCTCGGTGCCGGCACCACCTGGATTGTTTCATTAAGCCCTCCCAAACATGCCTTCGTTGTTGGCCTTCCTGATTAAGGAGAAACAGGCCCTCAGAGACATTACCCGAATCACGCAAAGGATGGTGGAGACGTGGGACTCGAGCTCAGCTTCTCCCTTGAGTCTGGCTGTCCCGGGGACATGGGCATTCACTGTACCACCTAACTCTCGCGCACGTGCTTGCACACTTCCGTGACGGGGATCTCATCACCTTAGCGGCGTTCTCCACCCACCTCCTCCCCCGGCATATATTAGGGCTAATTCCCTCCCGGCCCAGACCCTCGCCGCCAGCCCGGCGCGACGGGAGAAGCCGAAAGGGCAGTGCAGGGGCTGGGGGCCGGGCCGGGGGGCGTCCGCAGTGCGGCAGGCGGCGGCGCTCAGTACGGAACGGCGGGCGCTCCAGCCCGGCCGGACGGGTGCGGAGGGGGTGGGCTCGACGCCGGGAACAGCGGCCGGCTCCGGAGGGCGCAAGGCGGGGCGCGCGGGGAAGGGGCGCGGCGAGTGCGCGCTTGCGCGGTTGGGGGGACCCTCGGAGGCGCGCGGGGAGCTGGTGCGGCGCGTGCGCGCGTGCGCGGTTGCGGGGGGGGTGGTGTGGGTTGCCGCGGCGGCGCGCGGTACGGCGGGAACATGGCGCGCGGGGCCGGCGCGCGCGCCTAGCTGGCGGGACCGTTAGCTCGAGGCGGACGCGGCCCGGGCCCCGCGGGGATGGAGCAGTCGCCGCCGCCGGCTCCCGAGCCGACACCGGGGCCGACCCCGGCACGGAGCCGTAGGCGGCGGGAGCCGGAGTCGCCGCCGGCGCCGGCGCCGGTGAGTGCGTGAGGGGCGCGGGCCGGGAGACTTTCTTTGTGAAACTCCGTCGGTGCGAGCCGGGCCGGGCCTCGGCGACTGACGAGCGCCCGCGAGGCGGAACCCGTCCCGCCGTGCGGCTTCGAGTTGTCCCGCCTCGCGCCGTTCTGCGGCGGGATTCGGTCCGCCGCCTGCCCAGCTCGGTTTCGAAAGAGTGTGTATGTGCGCGCGCGCGCGCGCGGTTGGGGGGGGGGTGTATACAGTAGGCGTCTACTGCGCACCGCGTCTCCCCTGTTGCCTTCGCTCCCGCAGGGCGGCGGCTGCCCCCCGCCCAGGGCCCACAGGAGAGGGAGATGGCAGCCGCTCGGAGACAGGTGTCGGTGCAGCCCTGGGAGACTCAGGTGCCGACAGCCCCAGGTGGAATCACAGGGAGTAAGCGGTCCGTCCCTGGAAGCAACCAAATCTGTGCTCGGCGCAGCGTGATTTTGGAATGCTTGACATCCTTCCTGGCTTCATGGTGCCTTTGGGGGTGTCGGTCGGGGTGGAGGATGCTGAGCAAAATGGGCTTTGGAGGTGTGGCTCTCAGAGGGCGGGACGGGATGGCCCTGAGGATTTGGCTTCCCAAACCGCCCAGGCGGAGGAAACAAGCCGTAGCTTGGTAAGAATACTGGCGTCACAACTCTTCCCAGGGCCGTGGACTCCGACTCTGCAAGGCAGAGGAGCAGAGTTTGAATTTTTAACACTGTCCCAAGTTGTTAGGGTCAGGCAGGTTCGACAGGCACTGTTTCAGAGTAAGCTGCCAGCAGCCAGGGACCTGTTCTGTTTGGAGCTCACCATGGCATCCTGGTACCGGCGCAGTGCTTGGCACACGGTAGATGGTCATTCATTATTTGTAGGAAGACTGAATAACTCAGAGAGTTTCCAAAATAGGAGTTCTTGAGACATTTTCAGGAGCTTTTGAGATTAATATCTGTCAGATTTACTGTAAAATGTGATTTTTCTCAGGTCCCAACTTCTGTGACTGTTTATGTTGTAGGCAAAATCAGAGCATACATTGCTTAGTGCAAACTATCAACTTTGTATACCCTAGCTGTGTTAAAATTAATTCTAAAACAACGCCTGAATAAAAAACAAATGCGTGCTTCTTTCTCTTCATCATTTGGGAACACTAGGCTTAAAGGATTTTGTTCCTTTGAGGCAGGTAAATATTTACATTTTATCAAAGCAAATCTGAATTACTGTTTATTCAGAAAAGTTGGCTGTTTGCTTTAGACCTTCTGAGCATTTGTGGTTTTTATGCAACATTTTGAAAGTGAGATTAATGTTTAGTTCAGAGTTAATGCTAAAATAGAATTGTTTGAAAGTGACTTGATATTTCAGGGCTAGTTTTTTTTTTTTTTTTTTTTTTTTTTTTAATTTCAGTAGTTGATTTCATTTCACTCTCTTTTTTTTGACTGGAAAAATATGAATATATAGGAAGACAGGACTTTAGGAGTTGAGATTGCATCTGAGGAAGAAAAATTAGGTTCTTTATTCTTTGAGTCATTTTTGCAGTTTATGTGGATTTAAAAAATTTTTTTAATTGAAATACAATTGACATCTAACATTAGTTTCAGGTATAACATAATGATTTAATTTTTGTTTATATTGCAAAATGATCACCACAATAAGTCTAGTTAACATTCATCACCATACATAGTTATATGTTTTTTTCTTGTGATGAGAACTTTCAAGATCTACTGTCTTAGCACCTTTCAAATATATAATTCAGTATTATTAACCATAGTCACCACGCTGTACATCACATCCCCATCATTGCAATTTTTTAACTGTCTTAAAACAAACTCAACTTTGTTGAGGTATAATTCACCTACCCTAAAATTAACCTTTTCAGTGTAGATTCACTCTATGCCCAACATCACCATTATCTGCTTTTAGAGCATTTTCATCGTACTTCAAAGAAATTTTGTGCACGTTACCATTCCTTATTCCCCTTTGACCGGCTGCTGGCATTGAGCTATTCTGGACATTTCACATGATGTGATCTTATAGTTGTCTGGCTTCTTTCACTCCGCATAGTCCTTTTGAGGTCGTCCATGTTGTAGCATGTATAAATATTTCATTCCTTTTTATTACTGGATAATATTCCATTGATGGATGTACCACATTTTGTTTATCCATTTATCCATCAATAGACATGTGGGTATTTTCCTTTTTTTTTTTTTTTTTTTGGTTATTATGAATATTGCTGCTATGAACATTTATGTATAAGTTTTAGTGTGGACATATGTTTTATTTTCTCTTGGGCATATTCTAATTGCTGGATCATATGGTAACTCTATTTTAACCTTTTGAGGAGCTGGCAGACTGTTCCTATGGCACTACTACATTGTTTACATTCCCACCAACAGAGTATGAGGGTTCATTTCTCTACATCCTTGCCAATACTTGTTACTGTCTCTCTCTGTATTTCTCTTTAGCCATCCTAGTAGATCTAAAATGGTAACTCCTTGCCATTTTGATTTACATTTCCTTGCTGACTACTGATATTGGGGATTTTGTGTGTGTGCTTACTGGCCATTTGTATATCTTCTTTGGAGAAATGACTATTCAGATCCTTGGTCCATTTTTTAAATTGAGTTATTTGTATTGAGTTGTAGGAGTTATTTAAATATTCTGGATACTAAACCATAATCAGATATATGATTTACAAATACTTTTTCCCATTCTGTAGGTTGTCTTTTCACTTTTTTGATACTGTCTTTTGTTGAAAAACAAAGTTTTTAAGTGATGAAGTCCAATTTATTTGTTTTTTTCTTTTGCTGTTCATACTTCTGGCGTCATATCTAAGAATCCATTGCCAAATCCAAGGTCATGAAGATTTACCCCTGTGCTTTCTTCTAAGAGTTTATGTTTTTTTGAGCCCTTATATTGAGGTTGTTGATCTATTTTGAGTTAATTTTTGTGTGTGGTGTAAGGTAATGGTCCACATTCGTTCTTTTGCATATATTGAAAGGATTGCTTTTAAGCCCAGTGAATGGTCTTTGTACCCTATTGAAACCCAGCTGATTATGTGTTAGGTTTTATTTTTATTATTTATTTGTTTTAAGTTTATTAATTTATTTGAGAGAGAGGGAGAGCATGAGAGAGTGGGGGAGGGGAAGAGAGAGAGAGAGAGAGGGAGAGAGAGAGAGAATGAATGAATATCCCAAATAGACTCCTTGCTGTCAGCAAGGACCATGCTGCGGGACTCTATCTCACAAACCATGAGATCGTGACCTGAGCTGAAATCCAGAGTTGATGCTTACCCGACTGAGCCACCCAGGTGTCCCTGCTAGGTTTTATTTTTGGACTCTGAATTCTATTCTATTGTCTACCCTCTACCAGTACTATACTATTTGATTATAGTAGCTCTGTAATAGGTTTTGAAATTAAATGTAAATCCTGTAACTTTGTTCTTTTTCAAGACTGTTTTGGTTTTTCTGGGTCCCTTACTTAATGGATTTTAGGATCAGTTTTTTAATTTTTGCCAAAAAATTAGCTTGGATTTTTATAGAGATTGTGTTTAATCTGTCCTTTCATTGGTGTTTTGTAGCTTTCAGGTCCAAGACTTGACCTTGTTTCAAAAATTTATTAGTGTTTTATTTGATGCTATTATACATGGAACTGTTTTTAAAATTTCATATTGTTATTGTTTATCACTAGTTCATTGCTGGTATGTAGAAGAAATATAGTTGAGTTTTGGATAAATCTTTTGATCT
This sequence comes from Prionailurus viverrinus, assembly GCF_022837055.1. Taxonomy (NCBI): domain Eukaryota; kingdom Metazoa; phylum Chordata; class Mammalia; order Carnivora; family Felidae; genus Prionailurus; species Prionailurus viverrinus. The sequence continues at coordinate 25,073,690 of NC_062572.1, forward strand.
CATCATTTAGTAGTAGACTGCTCACATTTTCTAGGTTTTGGCTCTGCTACTTACCAGTTCTATGTGTTTTGACAATTCTTACCTGTTATACATTTCAGTGTTCTCATTTGTATAATGGAACAGTAATATCCATCCCAAAGAAGTGTTAAATAAGAGAAAATGTTGATAGGTATTAAGAACAATGCCTCACATGTGGTGGGAATTTGATGTTTGTTATCTTATTCTGTTAAAATAACTCAATTTAAAAGCAAGCCAAAAAACAAAAAGCAAGCAAAACACCAAACCCAAACAAACAAAACCAAAAAAGCTTCCCAAACAAACCCAAAACCGTAGACCAAAAAAAAAAAAAAAAAAAAAAAAAAAAAATCCCCTATAGACCCCAAACCCACAAAGAAAAGCCACAGGCAAAAACCTCAAACCTCTTCCTGTCCCCATTACTCTTCTGTGATCTAAGACATCCCTGTGAGTACTTGAGGAGTAGTGAAAGATAAAGTCTCTAACACCTCACAATTGTATTGTAAAAGCAATTACCTAAATCTAGGCTACTATATAGGGTATTTGATAATGCATTATTTTGGTAAGTGTTATTAAAAATAATAAAAGTGTAACTCAGAAATATTTCTTTTTACACCATAGTTCTTATTAATGTGCTGTTCTTTTATTACCTATTTCTCCTAAAAGCAGAAGTAATATATTTTTCATTGAATTTGATGGTTACAATTCTTGTTTATTTTGAGTGATTGCTGTTTTTAAAAAAAAACCCTGTTAGAGCTGTGGCACCTAGGTGGTTCAGTAGGTTGAGTCCTGACTTGTGATCTTGGCTCAGGTTGTGATCTCACAGTTTCATGAGTTTGAGCCCACATCTGGCTCTGGCTCACTGACAGCGTGGAACCTCCTTGGGATTCTCTGTCTCTCTCTGTCTCTCTGTCTCTCTCTCTCTGTCTCTCTCTCTCTCTCTCTCTCTCTCTCTCTTGTCTCTGCCCCTCCCCCACTGGGCGTGTGTGTGTGTGTGTGTGTGTGTGTCTCAAAAATAAATAAATACTTGAAAACAAAACTGTGTTAGAGCCAAACCTGATGCTTAAATTTAATATTACTCTCATTTTTGTGTTTTTTTCAGTAGCCAGAGTAGGTTGCTATTTGGGAAGAAAACAGAGACACAGTGTAATCCAAATATGTTGCTGGAACATACCATATTCATTGAATGTGTATTCACTATGATCCAAAGAAAATAATTATTTACCTTGTAAATATTATTTTGACAATAAAAACTTACCTCCAAATTCACAACTGTAATTAAATTTATAACCCACAAACCCACAGATTGATAACTCATAGACATGTCTATAAGAAAATTTTAAATCAAAATTGATCTTTGTTTAAAAAAAACCTTTTATTATTATGACAGTTGTACATATACATTGCACAAAATTTAAAAAACAATTTAAAATAATTTAAAAGACAAGCCAAAGAAAAAAAAATAAAGTTATAATACTACCAATATGGGGATTACTACTATTAATACCTAAATAGGTATCTTACTTGGGGCACCTGGGTGGCTCTGTCGGTTAAGCCTTAGACTTTGGCTCAGGTCATGATCTCACGGTTTGTGAGTTTGAGCCCCACATTGGGCTCCGTGCTGACAGCTCAGAGCCTGGAGCCTGCTTCGGATTCTGTGTCTCCCTCTCTCTCTCTGCCCCACCTCTGCTTGCACTCTGTCTCTCAAAAATGAGTAAATGTTAAAAAATTTTTTTAAATACATATCTTTCTCAACTTTTTTGTGCATCTTTTTATCCAACAATATTTGCATACATATACACAAATGTTTATAGGTATTTCAACTAAGCCAAGATAAAAATACACAAAATAATCTTTAAAAATCAGCTTTATGGGGCCTCTGGGTGGCTCAGTCAGTTAAGCGTCTGACTCTTGATTTCATGCTTAGTTCATGATCTCATGGTTCATGGGATTGAGTCCTGCCACGGGCTCCATGTTGACAGCATGGAGCCTGCTGGGATTGTCTCCCTCTTTCTCTGCCCTTCCCCTACTCACATACACACTCTCTCAAAATAAATAAGTAAACTTAAAATTTTTTATTAAATTTAAATTAGATTAAAAATTTTTAATAAACTTTAAAAATTGGCTTTATGTAGGTATAATTTGCATACAATAAAATTTACTAATTTTAAGTGTATACTTATGTGAGTTCTTTTTTTTTCCCCCAAGAATCATTCTTCATTTTTAATTCAAAATAGTAACAATGAGAATAATATAGGAGTTACACCTACACTGAGTGGACATTGAGGGACATTCATGATCAATTCGCAAATGACTTGAGTTTGTATATCCCAGATATGTTGAACTTTAATACCACCAAAGTCAGCAAACCCTTTCATTTTGCTAAGATCTAGTCCTCAGAGGTCCAAGGCAATATAGAAATTGTGACCATATATGTATATGTATATATATATATATATATCTCAACATTTGGCCTTAGACCTTGCCCATACTTTTCTGTTGTAGTTGTGTGAATTCTGACAAATATATATAGTTTTGAAGTCACCACCACAGTCAGTAGAAGTAATAGACTGTTCCTTGTTATTACTGAGTGCTACTCCATTTTATGTGTCCTGCAATTTGTTATCCATTCACCAGTTAATGGACCTGTTTTTCCAGTTTTTGGTGATTGTGAAGAGAGCTATGAACATTCACATACAAGTCTTTGTGTGTTATATATATATATATATATATATATATATATATATATATATAAGAGTAAGTATTTAAGAGTGGGATTGCTGGTTTGTGTGATAAACATATGTAGGTACTGTTTTGAAATGTTTTTTCTTCAGTTGATCCACCCCCCACTTTCCATTTAAGTAGTTTCCTCTCACTAAGTGCTTTCGCATTATTCAATCATTGTTTTCCCAATCTGTCCCAAAATATTCTTGAAAGATTTTGTGTCAAAATCAGGGTCTAATTTAGGATCTAATCCAGAATCAGTATCTAATCATATCTTAGTTATTGTCACTTAAGTCTCTCTTAATCTCACATGGTCCCTTTTTTCATAACACTGACTCATCAAAGAGACCAAAACAGTTGTCCTAAAGAATGTCCTATTTTCTGGCTTTTTCTGGTGGTTTATATGTGGTGTCATTTATCTTGTTCCTCTGTTTACTATGAACTAGGCACTATATAAAAAGACTTCACGGATACAAGTTAAATTTTTTGACTATACAATTTACCGTTGTAACATAAGGCTCGTTTTATCATTAGTATTTTCTTGCTGTTGAGAATGGGAAAGCAGTGGTGATACAGTAAAACCTTGGATTGTGAGTAATTTGTTCTGCGAGTGTTCCGCAAGATGAGCAAACATTTCTAATAAGTTTTATTTAACTTCATAAAGAAGGGATGTCTTGCAATACGAGTAGTACGTGATGCCGAACGTCATATGGTCACAACTGAGCCCAGTGATTCTCTATTTCTGTCTCTCCCTGCGGGACTGTGGATGATCATCTTCCAGGCTCAGATGCTCGGTCTCAGGCCATGGTGTTTAGCAGAAATCAGTGATTTTTCAGAACGTCGGAAGGGGCCCACAACTGGCACTAGTGTGTTTTTTGTCCCTTCGAAGCGCCTATGGACAGTCCTTTGCTTTTCCACATAAGAGCAAGCTTAGGAATGCTTTGCTTCATTCTGGGTCAGGCTGGCTGCAGGTGCAGACCCTTTCCTCTGCTGCCTTATTGCCGGGTACATTAAATGCACTAGATGACAAGACTTTATTAATACTGTACTGTAGTCAGCATCAGTTAGTGATAGTGAAAGTTTTCCTGTACAATAATAACCCTCCTCTCTCTTGTCTCCCTCACACCAGCCACGAAGGTTTTCAAAGGTAAGTGCAGGTTAATTTATTTTTGTTCATATTTTATATTTTCTTTATATTTTATATTACAGTAGTGTAATCATTTTTATATGAATATTTTTGAGTTGTGGAACAAATCATCTGAGTTTCCATTATTTCTTATGGGGAGATTCGCTTTGATATACAAGTACTTTGGATTACAAGCATGTTTCTGGAACAGATTATGCTTGCAAACCAAGTTTTGCTGTAGTGTCTTTTTATTTTTTAACTAGTTCCTTTTACTAGAGATCAGAAGTGGTATTAGGAGGTTGATAAGGCAGTAACAGTAACTAGAGAGGACAGAAAATGGGGGAGGGAAATAGATGTGACAGCGTGTCTCTAATTGCCTTATTTTTCATCTTGAGGCTGTATTACCTCTAAGGGAGGATATTCCAGTCTGAAGAACGTGCATTATTTTAGTGGGTATTTATTATTTAATTTTTTTTTTTTTAGGATTTACTTATTTTTGAGAGACAGACCACGTGTGGGGGAGGGACAGAGAGAGGGAGACGCAGAATCCAAAGCAGGCTCCAGGCTCTGAGCTGTCAGCACAGAGCCCGGAGCGGGGCTTGAACCCACGGACCATGAGATCATGACCTGAGCCAAAGTCAGACGCTTAACTGACTGAGCCACCAAGGAGCCCAGGTATTTTCTTTTTTAATTAAGTAAGCTCTATGCCCAATGTGGGGCTTAAACTCATGACGCTGATACCAAGAGTCACATGCTCTACTGAGCTAGCCAGGTGCCCCTAACATGCATTATTTTAAATGATGAATAGAGAAAAGATAACTTGCAGCAATCTGAAATATGATTTGTTGAGATTCTGGTTGACAAATGATAATTTATAATGAGGATGTGGTACTATTTTGTGGATACAGCGCAGAATTGCTAAGAAATAGCAGGTGTTTGGGGCACCTGTGTGGCTCAGTGGCTTAAGCGTCCGACTTCAGCTTAGGTCATGATCTCACAGCTTGTGTGTTTGAGCTCCACATTGGGCTCTGTGCTGACAGCTCAGAGCCTGTAGCCTGCTTTGGATTCTGTATCTTCCTCTCTGTACCTCCCCTGCTTACACACACTCTCTCTCTCTCAAAAAATAATAAACATTAAAAAAAAATAGGTGGTCTAAGTAACAGCAAACCTGGCTTTGTGTTGTAATTTTGCAAGAGTAAAAAATAGGTTAGCGTTTTTTAATAGTGATTGTTAAGTAAGGGAAGGCATATAATTGTATGTGGCTTCTCATTCCATGATTATACATTTGGCATTTCTATGCTATCACTGGGTAAGTTTACTATCGTGGAAGTTTAAAAATTGCCATGGTAATTAATGTTTTAACTTACTATAACTTAGTTCAGCAAAGGGTAGGAAAAGTTTGTCAATATTCATTGCATTTGTAGAATTGCATGACGAATAGCCCTTTGATGGTGAAAATTACTCAGATTATTGTCATCTAATGTTAGTCATCGTAGGAATCATACTCTCCAGATGTATTCTTATTTTAAAACTACATTCCTTGGGGTGTCTTTCTTTCTGCCCCTCCCTGGCTTGCGCTATCTCTTTTTCTCTCAAAAGTAAATAAACGTTAAAAAAAGATAAAATAAGAATATGTCTAATCTTGACATTCCATGTTCATGGACCAGAGACTTAACATTGTTAACTTAACATGGCAGTGTTTCCCCAAGTGATGTACAGAGTCAGTGCATTCCCTATCAAAATCCCATCTGCCTTTTTGTGCAGAAATCTATAAGCTTATCCTAAAATCCAGATGGAAGTGTGGGGTACCCAGAATAGCCAAGACAATCTTGAAAAAGAACAAACTTAGAGAACTCACACTTCCCTATTTTAAAATCTATGAAACGATAGTAATTAAGTCAGTGTGGTACTGGCATTAGAATAACATAGATCAATGTAATTGAGAGTCCATTGTGTAAATTGTGTAAATTTCCCACATTTATGGTTAGTTGATTCTCAACAATGGTGTAAAGACCATTCAGCGGGGGAAAGAATGGTCTTTTCAACAAATGGTGTTGGACAACTAGATGTCCACATGCAAAAGAATGAATTTGAATCCTTGCCTCACACTATACACAAAAATAAACTCAAAATGCATCAAAGACCCAAACATAAGGGCAAAAATAATGAAACTCTTACTAGAAACAAAGCAGTAGGGACTCCTGGGTGGCTCAGTTGTTTAAGCATTTGGCTTCTGCTGGGGTCATGATCTCACAGTTCCTGAGTTTGAGCCCTGCAATGGGCTCTCTGCTATCAGCACAGAGCCTGCTTTGGATCCTCTCTCCCCAGCTTTCTCTGCCCCTCCCCCACTTGTGCTCGTGTTCTCTCTCTCGAAAATAAATAAACATTAAAAAAATTAAAAAAAGAAAACACAGGAGTAAATTTTTGTGACCTTGGGTTAGGCAGTGATTTTTACTTTATTTTTCTTGAGTAATTTCTATGCCCAACATGGGGCTTGAACTCACAACCCAGAATAAACAGTAGTTGCATGTTCTACTGACTGAGCCAGCCAGGTGCCCCGTAGGCAGTGATTTCTTAAATACCAAAAAGACAAGTAACAAAAGAAAAAGTAGATAAATTGGACTTAATTAAAAACTGACACTTGTGTGTGTCAAAGGACAGCATCTAGAAAGTGAAAAGAGGCCTTCCATAGGAGGCCTACATGCTGCTGTTAGAGCCTCCATCATGTCTCTAGTGATCCCTGAGAGTTCCAGCACGTTTTGCAAGTAGTCGGTATTGATGAGCAGTGGAAAATAGACTTTGCCATCACTGCAGTTAAGGATGTGGGGTAAAGATATGTGCATGTGGTGTTGAGGAGAGCAGAGACATCCACCTTACCAAGAGGGCAAAAGACTCTTTGAGGATGAGGTGGAATGTGTGATCAGTATTATGCAGAATTCACACCAGTATAAGATCTCAGACTGGTCCTGGAACAGACAAAAGGATGTGAAGGATGGAAAATACAGCTAGGTCCTGACCAATAGTCTGGACAAAAAACTTCATGAAGACTTAGAATGAAGAAGATTTGAGCCCACAGAGGGCTGCATCATTTCTAGAGACTTTGTGTCCCAGGCCAGCATGCTAAGACCACCTAGCTAAGCATGCTAAGGCTGCTTGTGGCTGCACTGTGGGTGTGTCCAAGAAGAAATATATCTACAGGCCTTGTCTGTTAATCTGTTAATAGTTTATGCACCGATGGCTTCCTTATTAAAAAAAAAAAAAAGGAAAGTGAAGAAATCCCACATAATGGAAGAAAATACTTACAAATCTGTGTGTGGTAACGGACTTGTGTCAAGAATACATAAAGAACTCTGGGGCTCCTGGGTGGCTCAGTCCATTAAGCATCCACCTCTTGATTTTGGCTCAGGTCATGATCTCACGGTTCATGGGATTGAGCCCTGTGTCTAGCTGGTGCTGACTGCACAGGGTCTGCTTGGGATTCTCTCTGTCTCTGTCCCTGTCCTGCTTGTGCGTGCCTGTGCATGCGTGTGCTCTCTCAAATAACATTAAAATTAAAAATATATATGTAAAGAACTCTCACAGCTCATGATAAGACAATCCAGTTTGGGGCGTCTGGGTGGCTCAGCTGGTTAAGCGTCCTACTTCGGCTCAGGTCATGATCTCACAGTTCGTGAGTTCGAGTCTCGCATCGGGCTCTGTGCTGAGAGCTCAGAGCCTGGAGCCTGCTCTGGATTCTGTGTCTCCCTCTCTCTCTGCTCTTCCCCTGCTTATGCTCAGTTTCTCTCTCCTTCAAAACAAACAAAAACATTAAAAGACAATCCAATGAAAAAGGAACAAAGTCTTTGAATATATATTTCTCAAAGAGTATGTACAAGTGACCATAAACACACGAAAAGGTATTAGTCATCAGGGCAGTAAGGTCAAAACGACAGTGAGATACCACTTCACACCTACTAGGATGCCTTAACAGTAAAAATGATAATAAGAAGTGCTGGTGAGGATGTGGAGAAATTGGAGTCCCCTCATACATTGCTGGTGAGAATGAGAAGTGGCTCAGCCATTGAGGAAAACAGTTTGGCATTTCTTTAGAATGCTAAACATGGAGCTTGCATATGGTACAGTAATTCTACTCCGATTATATATGTAGAGAGAAATGAAAAACTTCGTCTACACAAACACGAATGTTCATGGCAGCATGGACATTTAGTTGATACAACCTGTAAGTATATCAATTAACGCTTGAGTGAATCAACAAAATGTGGTATATTCATACAGTGGAATATTACTCAGCCATTCAGAAGGAAGAAGTATTAACACATGATATGATATAAACCTTGAAAATATTCTGAGTGAAAGAAGCTAGTCACAAGAGATCACATATTGTTTGATTCCGTTTATGTGAAATATTCAGAATAGGCAAATCCACAGATGCAGAAAGTGGATTAGTATTAGCCAGGGACTTGGGGTGAATGAGTGGGGAATGACTGTTAATGGGTATGGGGCTTCTTTGTGGGTGATTGAAATATTAAATTGTGGTAATGGTTACAAAACTCTGTGAATAAATAAAAAACCACTGAGCTTCACAGTTTAGTAGGATAAATTTGGAGAGCCTGGGTGGCTTAGTTGGTTAAGTGTCTGACTCTTGGTTTTGGCTCAGGTCATGATCTCATGGTTTAGTGAGGTCAGGCTCTCTGCTGGCAGCGCAGAGCCTGCTTGGGATTCTCTCCCTCCCTCTCTCTCTCTGCCCCTTCCCTACTTGCGCTGTCTCTTTCTCTCTGAAAATAAATAAACTTTAAGAAAATAGGATGAATTTTATGATATGTGAAATAATTCTTACTAGAGGTATAAAGAAAATCAACTAGAAAATGAAAAGAATGTCTAATCTTTTAAAATGCCATTAAAGATATTCTCCTAAAAAAAAAAATATTCTCTTACAGTCTTTGTTTGCCCCTCTCTCATTTTTTTTTTCCCTATTACATGATAAATGAGCAGGATTATACCTGTCATCTAAGATGATCCTGTCATCTAAAGCTGTCTTATGGAGTGACAAATGAAACCCAAAAGTAATAGTTTAAAAATAGAGTATATATGTATTAATAATTTCAAGCATATGGAAAAGTAGATTGACTCTAATAATAATGTCTATTTATTTTTGAGAGAGAGAGAGAGCGCGCGCGCACACATGAGCAGGGGAGGGACAGAGAGAGAGGGAGTCACAGAATTCGAAGGAGGCTCCAGGCTCTGAGGTGTCAGCACAGAGCCCGACCTGGGGCTTGAACTCATGAGCTGTGAGATCATGACCTGAGCCAAAATCGGACGCTTAACTGACTGAGCCACCCAGGTGCCCCAGATTGACTCTAATAATAAAACCTTACATTCTCTCATTAGTTTGATTTAGATTATTAATACTTTGTAATAGCTAGATATATTTGGGGAAATAGTTGAGATTTGTAGAATCTGTCTTTGCATTATCTAAAATAAAATGTTCACTAAGCATTTATGTAGAGTACATCTGAAATAAATAGGAATGAGAGTTTCTGTGAATTAAATGTTGCATGGACATGTTAGGGTGTGTGTCTGAACTTTGAAATAAACAGGTCTGTAAGTGACAGCATTTTTAATGGTAGTATATTGACCCTCATGTGCTTGTAAGATTATTGTGCCAAGTTGTAGAACAGAGGACACTGTCAACTTCATAAGACTTTCCCTGTGACCTGTCCTCTGAGACTAGCAGCTTAGTTTCCTGATATTTTGTTAGTGCAATTTGATATTAAGGAGTACATATATTAAAAAAAGCTAAGCACTTGGGTTGGCATAGTACCTTTTATTTTGGAGTTAACTGGTTACACATCTGGGTATGTTCTCTCAGGAATTTGCATGTTTGTAATATGATTTTGGAATTCAGGCACCTTCGTAGGGCATTTGGCCTTGTGTGTAGTTTCTTATCATTAGGAAAATTGTATTATAGCAGATTGCACAATTTCCTGAGAAAGTGCTAAAAACACTGCCACAATTCCTTTTGTTCTGTATGTAATGTTTTTGTACTGAGTGCTGTCTTGGATCCTCATGGTTTTAGCTTATGTAGATACAGGAGTTTTGAAAGTTGTTCCACTGTCAAATAATGCTCTTGTTAAATTAAAGAGCTTCCCAATCTCCACAAAGATTTATGAAAACCATTTATAAAAATTGTTCAGGAAATTGGCCATAAATTCCAAATATATTAAAAAAATAAAATTTCCATCAGGTATACTTGAGAGAACCATGTAAATTGTAGAGTAGTTGTATGGGGGCAGTGTTCCTTTCATAAGTATAGAGTCTGTCCCTTTGTCCCTCGGAAACGGGATGCCACTGGTAAGGGGGCCGCCCCCTCGACACCCATCAAGCAATGCTTGCTCCTTGGGAACCTGGTGCTAACCCATTCAAAGATGACCTGCTTCTGGGTTGGGATTTCGTCGGTAGCAGAGCAGCTCCCTTGCTGCAATCTGTTGAAAGTCAGCCCTCCACACAGGGTTTGTTTAAAAAAAAAAAAAAAAAAAAGTATAGAGTCTGTTGGGTTCAGATTATTGTAGCTAACATATTGTGCTTCCTATGTGTCTGACACTGTTCTTAGTCCTTTTTGCATATTAACTCATTTAGTCCTCCTAACTACCTTATGAGGTAGGTACCGTTGCTATTACCATTTTACATATGAGGAAACTGAGGTACAGTGAGGTTATCAAGTGACTTGCTCAAGATCACATATTATCCTGGACTGTGATTTAGCACTCTAGCTCTAGAGTCTATATTCTTTTTTATTTTTATTTTTTACATTTATTTATTATTGAGAGACAGAGAGAGCATGAGCACGGGAGGGGCAGAGAGAGAGGGAGACACAGAATCCGAAGCAGGTTCCATGCTCTGAGCTGTCAGCACAGAGCCTGACATGGGGCTCAAACTCACAAACTGTGAGATCATGACCTGAGCCGAAGTCAGACGCCCAGCTGACTGAGCCACCCAGGCACCCCTAGAGTCTATATTCTTAAACATTGTACTAGTTGGTCTTTGATTTGAATGATCATTAAGCAAATAGGATCAATTATAACTATCTTTTGCTATTAAATGTTAGAGTTATTGCAAGACAGTAATATAGGCAATTCCTTGAATGTCTTGTTAAAAACTAGTTTTTACTGTGAGGTTTAAGGTTATGTTGGCACAGTATTCTGGAATTCAAGTTTCTATAATGATAGAGCAAAGGGATGACTGTTTGATACTAAGTTTATTCTTGAATTTTATCATCTAGTAACTTTTTATCAGTCAAAGTTAAAATTAACTACAATGTAAGTGGTTTAATTCTTTAAGTATTTGAGGTTACAAAACGGTTATTAAACTAATAATGTAGTACCTAAAATAAATGTTTCTTGAATGAAGCATGGGGATTAACCCAGACAAGGAAGAAAAGTATTAAATGAAATGAGGCTATAAATAAAAACGATTTTTAAGATAGTAAAGGAATGATTCTAATTTCATATATATCTCTGAAATAAAAAGAATTAGAAAATAAGACCACTGCTTTTTTTTTTGTTTTTTTTTTGAGGTTGTCTTCATTTATTATCAGTGAGGAAAATCCTCATGAGTTAATATGCGTCCACTGTCCCCAGAGGTGTGTGCTGAGGGAGGGGGCCCTACAGCACTCCAGAGATAGCTTTTAGCAATAGTGCTTTGACCAGGAGCTGCTGGACACATTCCCTGGGGAATAGGCAGTTGTCTCCATTGGCTTCTCCTCTCCCATGGCCAACTCAGTGGGGTGAGTGGTCATCAGTCTTTGAGGGGGGCAAGTTGGGAGAGAACAGATAGTAGTCGAGTGTGAGAGGACATGAGGACAAGACTGGTGATGGCCACATACAGGGATGGGCCCACCATCCCCACCCCTGGGGTCCAAGTGAGGGGTCAGACTGTATAGTGTGTTAAGGAACCAGGGGAAAATGACTGCTTGTATCTTCCCTTCTTAATGTTGATGCGGAATCAGTGTTTATAGTGCAAATTAAAAATTGTTAACTAAAGACACAGCATATTAATACTGTAAATCATTTACTGATTCAGGATTTTAGCCCGAGGCTAGGTTTGCAAAATGGATGTATACAATTCTAATTTCCTGAAATAAGTTTTTTTGTTATTAAAAAATAGATTCTAGAAATTCTTCATTGGATTATTCTTCATTTGAATTTCCGGTGGCACGAAAATGTAGATATTTACTTAATAAATATTAATCTTTGAGCTTATTATTCTTAAAATAAAGAGAGTTGAAATAGTTGAATGTCTGGAGGCATTTTACGCTGCTACATTTTTTTATTAATTTTTTTTTAACGTTTATTTTTGAGAGAAAAGAGTGCGAGTGGGGGAGGGATAGAGAGGGGGACAGAGAATACCAGCCAGCTCTGCGTTGTCAGCGCAAAGCCAGATGTGAGGATTGAACTCTCAAACTGTGAGACCATGACCTGAGCTGAAGTCACACACTCAACCAACTGAGCCACCCAGTTGACTCCTCCCCCCCTCGCCTTTTTTTTAAGTTTATTTTATTTTGAGAGAGAGGGAGAGAGAGAGAGAGAGCGAGAGTGAATCTCAAGCAGGCTCCGTGCATCAGCAGTGCAGAGCCCAATGCAGGGCCCTTTATAAACAGGGCAGCAGGTGTATAGACATATGATTACTTATACTTTGGAGTACATATTTATTTCTTATTGAGGTTGGAAGACCTGGAATTAATTCATGTGTTTACATAGTTAAAATTTTTTAAAGTGTGCTTGTTTTCCTACCATTGTAATAGTTCGATTGATTTTACAGAGGGAGTTGTGAAATCTGTATTGATTAGCCTGAAAAAAATTTTCTTTAATTTTATTTATTTTGAGAGAAGAGAGAGAGAGAATGTATGCAAGTGCAAGTAGGGAAGGGGCAAAGAGAGAGAGAGGGAGAGAGAGAATCCCAAGCAGGCTCCACACTGTCAGCATGGAGCCCGATGCAGGGCTTGGTCTCACAAACTGTGAGATCATGACCTGAGCTGAAATCAAGAGTCGGTCTTGACTGAGCCACGCAGGTGCCTCTAAATTTTTTTTTTTTAGTTTTGTTTCTTGTGTAGTGTTTTATTACTTTTTGTAAATAGTGGCTTAAGATGAAGCAGTATTTTAACATTGGCTTTTGTAATCCTAAATCCTCAGTCATGACACTAAAAACATATATAATTATGGTTAGCAGTACTGCAAGAAAGTAAAAAATATTTTATTAAACTTACACTTATACAAAGTTTGTACGTAAGACATGTATTTAGTATTGAAGATCAGAGATTCTTTGTTTTATGTTCTCACCCCAGGATATTTGTGAGCTTCAGTCTATTTAAATAACAATTTATAAAATAAATTGTATGCATCTACCATGAATTAACTTACTTCTGATTTCTGAGTGTGACAGTAGTGAAGGTGGTAGTTTTATTTCGCAGTGTGGAAGATCATTTCATTGCTTAATTTTCTGTCCATTTTATCCTTTATTGCTCAGGGTACCAGGAGTTTGTTGCCAGGTTGGATGTTCTCAGCAGAGTCTTAAAAAATACTCCACATGTGAGAATATATCTATAGATAGATTTTCTGTCTAGCTACAAATCCAGATATGAACTTTAAAAAGCATGTAAGCAAGTTGTGTTCAACCAGTGTTACACTTCAAAGGCTGACTTCTGGGGCGCCTGGGTGGCGCAGTCGGTTAAAGCGTCCGACTTCAGCCAGGTCACGATCTCGCGGTCCGGGAGTTCGAGCCCCGCGTCAGGCTCTGGGCTGATGGCTCAGAGCCTGGAGCCTGTTTTCGATTCTGTGTCTCCCTCTCTCTCTGCCCCTCGCCCGCTTATGCTCTGTCTCTCTCTGTCCCAAAAATAAATAAACGTTGAAAAAAAAAATTTTTTTTTAAAAAGGCTGACTTCAATTTAGAGGAAGTTGTGTATCGTGGCCTTGTAGCATATATAGTGATCACAAGCATAGGATCTGAACCTTATTGTCCTGTGTATAAAGTGAGACTACTACCATTTCCTACTTCACAGTAAGGCTGTTGTAAGGATTAAATGAATTAATACATATATGCTATTTATTTATTTAAAAAAAAATTTTTTTTTTCAACGTTTATTTATTTTTGGGACAGAGAGAGACAGAGCATGAATGGGGGAGGGGCAGAGAGAGAGGGAGACACAGAATCGGAAACAGGCTCCAGGCTCTGAGCCATCAGCCCAGAGACTGACGCGGGGCTCGAACTCCCGGACCGCGAGATCGTGACCTGGCTGAAGTCGGACGCTTAACCGACTGCGCCACCCAGGCGCCCCCATATATGCTATTTAAAACAGTTCCAGGAATGTAGTAAACGCTAAATAAATGTTTGGTGTGTTTTTTGCTGTTGCCGTTATTACTACCATCTTTCTTACTCCTCAGGGTAGTGGGAGATCATTAAGTGGTGGATACAGATTGATATCATTGATTTTGATGCCCTGCACAAAGTTGTAGATTAAACAGTTTATGTGACCTTAGAGCAGAAAGTATTCTGCCAATTAAGTTATCTCTTAGCTCCAACTTTATCTTGTTTTTTCTGCTTTGTGAACCTGGGGCCTGGGACTCGAAAGCCACATTTCTGCATGGCCTGCCGCTCCCTGTGGCTGGCAGATTGGGGGCAGTAAAGGGCTGGAAGGGCAGGCAGGCAGGGACTGGTCTTTCTTCTTTGCTTCCTGTGGCCTTCCTCTCTGCTGTTTTTGTGAGTGACACCCTAACAACACTTCTTCATCCTGGCAGCAGCAGGACCTGCCTGTAGCTGTGACTGGATGCTGTTTGTAGTTTTTCCAACACTTGAGGACTGGTTTCATCAAGCTTTCTTCAGAGACCGCTTGCACCAGCAGCTAATGCTCCTCTTTAGAGGTCTGGGTGCCAGGCCCATCGTTTCTCTCCTTGGAATTCAGAGGCACCTGCCCCAGCCGAGCAGCGCCTTCTCCTCAGAAGTCTGACTTTAAGTGCCCTGGACCCCTCTTCTAAGCTTTTGTTAGCAGAGCCCTGGGCATGGTACCTGCTTTCTGCAGTTGCTACTTCTGTGATTCCTCAGAGTTCTCTTTTTGCCCCTTCAGCCGTTTACCTAGAAACTTCCTACTCGTTAACAAATCTTATATTAAGTTCTGTCTTTTTATTTATTTATTTAAAAAAAAATTTTTTTTTCAACGTTTATTTATTTTTGGGACAGAGAGAGACAGAGCATGAACGGGGGAGGGGCAGAGAGAGAGGGAGACACAGAATCAGAAACAGGCTCCAGGCTCTGAGCCATCAGCCCAGAGCCTGACGCGGGGCTTGAACTCACGGACCGCGAGATCGTGACCTGGCCAAAGTCGGACGCTTAACCGACTGCGCCACCCAGGCGCCCCCAAGTTCTGTCTTTTTAAATAACAGGTATGATTCCTGTCTTCTGACTGATCCTGGCTGATACAGATAGAGGTGATAAGGACTAGTAGCCAACATGGGTTTGCTTAAGAACTTGTCATTACCTTTTTTTTTTTTTTTAAGGGTTCTAAGATGACATAGTATATCTTGATTTTCCTAAATAATTTTATAAAGTATTCCATGATAATCTTATGAACATGACTCTTGTGGATTTAAAGATAATAAACTTGTTGAATTAGGGAATCATAGAGGTGATAAAAACCTGCAGGAAGTCTGTACCAAAACACAGGACTCTATTTTTTAAATCTAGTCTCATACAGTAATACTGTTTCTTAGATGAAGGCATGAGAGTTTCACAAATTTTAGACAGGTGTATACTACACTGAAAGAATTAGAATTCAAAGGGGTAGTGATATACTAGAACAGTATAATGAAACCATGAAGGTATATATTCTGTAATCTTGAGGGCAGGGACCATGTCTGCTTTTCTTTTTTTATGTCCAGTCCTTAGTAAGTGCCTGGCAAGAGTATGTGCTCCATAAGTGAATATGTTGATAAACCAAGGCAAAACTAATCAATTATAAGTGAGTTTTTCCATTTAGGTTCAAAAACACATGAGATGTGCCTGGGTGTTTCAGTTGGTTAAACATCTGACTCTTTAAACAATTAAACAATTTTATTTTTTAGAGAAAGAGGAGAGCATGCACACATGAGCAGGGGTGGGGCACAGGGGAGGACAGAAGATCCAAAGTGGGCTCCGTGCTGACAGCAGAGAGCCCGATGTGGGGCGCAAACTCACGAACCATGAGATCATGACCTGAGCTGAAGTTGGACACGCAACCGACTGAGCCACCCAGGTGCCCCACATCTGACTCTTGATTTCAGTTCATGAGATCAAGCCCTGAGTTGGGCTCAGAGCTGACAGCGTGGAGCCTGCTTGGGATTCTCTCTGTCCCTCTCTCTCTCTCTGCTCTTTCCTTGCTCACACTCTGTCTCAAATAAACATTGAAAAAAATAAAAAAACAAACCTATGAAAAAAACCTTACTTATCAGCATATATGGGAAGAAGTTTTGGGTTGTCTATAAGCTCCACATGAACTATCTTCAATCACTAAGTTAGTGAATGCAGTCTTAGTATTCATTAATGAAAATATTGTTACAGTCTTAGTATCATCATTTCCTGTTCCTCACCTAAAGATTTACTGGTACACTGGGGATGATTGAAGTGACAAATTTGTGATAACTTGTTTTCTTGAGAAAACACTCCACAGTGAGGGAAGGGAAAGGAAATACTAGGGAGACTTTTTTTTTTTTTTTAAAGCCACGGGGCAGTCATTCCTGTATAGTTCCTGACCATCCTTTTAGCAGCCTCTCAGTTCTGGGAAGGCATAAGCTGGCCTAGGTGTACATAGTCCTTAATTAAGGATTTACTAGATTGCTACTTTTCAGCCCTTACAAATTACTGAGGGCACTTGGGCTTTTTTTTTGTTTGTTTTTAAATTTATATCCAAATTAGTTAGCATATAGTGCAACAGTGATTTCAGGAGTAGATTCCTTAGTGCCCCTTACGCATTTAGCACCCCCCCACACCCCCTCCAGTAACCCTCTGTTCTCCATATTTATGAGTCTCTTCTGTTTTGTCCCCCTCCCTGTTTTTATATTATTTTTGTTTCCCTTCCCTTATGTTCATCTGTTTTGTCTCTTAAAGCC
This sequence comes from Prionailurus viverrinus, assembly GCF_022837055.1. Taxonomy (NCBI): domain Eukaryota; kingdom Metazoa; phylum Chordata; class Mammalia; order Carnivora; family Felidae; genus Prionailurus; species Prionailurus viverrinus. The sequence goes on from NC_062572.1 coordinate 25,090,688, forward strand.
CTCATATGAGTGAAGTCATATGATATTTGTCTTTCTCTGACTAATTTCGCTTAGCATAATACCCTCCAGTTCCATCCATGTAGTTGCAAAGAGGGCACTTGGGCTTTTAAATGGGGAAGTGGTGGGAGAGCTATACCTTATCAAATAGAAATGAACAGGCACCCTAACTTATCCAACCAGCCCTTTTATAATGTACTCATTCCTTTTCTTCTCCTCTCCCTTGCTCTTTCTCCCAAATGAAAAGGAAATGTTGCAGGGACAGAAGTTCAGCATACAACTGTCCTAAACCACACATGCTATAAGAAGCATACAAAAGATGTGAGAGTTGGGTATACTGTCTGAAGGCAGAACACTTAATATGTTCTTTAGGGCAGAAAACTCAGACCAGTGTGTGGAAATTAATCAGGAGGCAGATTTAGGCTAATGAAAGTGCAACTGAACCAACGTGGGTATGTATCCTCCTTGGTGGGTCATAGAAACTATACCAGGTGAGTTGTTGCACAAAGTTTATTTGCAGCAAATAAGGAGATTACGGGAAATAGCTTCCAGAGCTGTGACTCCCAGAATGAGAGAGAAAGAGAGAGAAGGGGTTGGCAGGGGGGAGAGAGAATGGGTACTTTTGTTTAGGATTAGGATGAATATTTAGAAGGGAAGCCTTGTCATCCTATGTAGAGGTGGGAATAAGGTCACACATGCGCCTTAAGGAAACATGCCTATACTTACATTGTATGTTATGTAAATGAGGCTTGTGCTCCTCTTTGGATGGGGATTTTAGTATAATGAGCTAATTGCCATTCATTCCAGGGGTCACTCAGTGGTCCATCTCTGCAGGTGAACGTCAGGGGTTTAGTTCAAGTGGTCCAGGTCTGGGTGGTCTGAGCCGGTGGGAGGTCTTGTCAGGACAGTTGCTGTCACCTGAGGGGTGGTTTTGGGTTTCCTTCCCCTGAATTAAGAGGTAAGCTGGAAAGAAGGAAAGAAGAGCTCAAGAAAAAACCCTAAGACAAAGGTTAATGAGTACAAGCAGGTGGGCAGTAAAGATCAGGTCTTGGGATCTGGCTGGTGACAAAAGGAAAAAACCTTTCTAGACAGCAAACGATAGGAGGTTGTATTTTCTGATGAGGGCTTGGGACAGGGTGTACCCCGAGGGCATATTTATACAGTAGGGATCAAATGGGCGAATGGTAAAGATGCAGTCAATTTCCTTTTTGCAGTATTGTGATGTTTAACCTGGTGTCTCATCTGATTGAAGGACCATCCTATTGGCTGACAGCATTTTCTGAGGAAATATTTGTCTATTTCAGTTCTGGAACAAATGATAATCTCAAAGTTGTGCAATTAAATCATGGCTTAGAAGATTTTGATTTGAAAAATTTCTAAGCAGACATCCACATAAACCACAGAACAAAATCTCAAGTGTTTCTATAAACTTTCAGTTCTGTGTAACATAACTCCCCTTTGAATTCTCCAGGTCAGATTACTACGAAATATTCCCTTAAGTAACTAACTAAATAAACCAAGATTACTGAGGTTTTCTTACATTTTAAATGACGTCTGGTAAAAACAATTGAGTAGTTGATATCAATGGTGAGATTTTGCAGTGGTGGGGGTTCGAAGCTGACGGCCAATAAAGAATTCTTGAAGACGTCTTTGATTCAAAAAGGTGATTTTATTAAAGCACAGGGACAGGACCTGTGGGCAGGAAGAGCTGCACTAGGGGTGTGAAGAGTGACTGATTATATATGATGGATTTGGGGAAGTAGAGGCAAAAGGGAGGCCTCCAGGAGGACTTCCGTATGCTAAAGAGGACTCCTGAGTTACTGAGGGCTTGCTATTGTCAAGCTACTTTTTTCTCTAATGAGGGATTAACATTAGGACAGTAGGGGGTTCCTGGAGAAATGTTATACTCTGTATTTATCTCAAGTATTTGTCAATGGGCTGTAGGTTATAAAAAATTTAATTTTACCTGCCATTTCCTCCTTGCCTTTGTTCCCCACATCACTATGGAGGGAGGGTGATATTAAGGGCTTCTAAGAAACTGAGTCTATAGGTTTCTGGAAATGAAGCTATTGATAAGATTGCCTTTTTCTTGCAATTTACTAAGATATTGGTAAACTGATGGAGACTCATGTTCTGTATGACTGTGATCTCTATCAGTTAACCATTTGTTTCCTTTCCTTTGTTCTTGGGCTGCCTGCCTGAGGAATATCACACATATCCCACCTGGGGGTGGGGGGTGGGGGTTGTTAGCTTGTGCTTTGCCCTCAGCTTGCCTTATGTTCCTCATCATCAAGCTATTTCTGGTGACAGTTAGCAGAATTGATTAGGCATCATAGACTTTTATTCTCCGTAGCCAGGAAACTCCCAGCAGTTCACTGTTTTGTGGACTCCAAGTGAAAGACGACTTAACTTCCGTTTTGACCTCAAACTTTCTAATTGATTAAGTTATTTGCAGCTGCATCTCTTAACTCAGGCAAAAGACCCTGAGCAAAGTATCCACTGGGGGAGGGGGGATGGAAACTACCCCCTCAAGCAATAAGGACTGCTCTCAACCAGCAAGACCCCTCCTGATGGACACCCTTATAGTGGCTGGACCTTTACTGCCCACCTGCACACATCACCGACTTTTGTCCCACATTTTCCTTATATAAACCTGCAAGTATTTTTGGCACTTTGGAGACAGTCTTTGAGACTCTAGTCCCCCGTCTTCCCGGTGTTGGCCTCGCTGGAATAAATTCCTCATTTGGTTCACCACTGTTGTCTCTCCGGCTTTGGATTTTGGCAGCTGCGAGAGGCGAAACCTGGTCTGAGTGGGACACCTGGAGTCAGGTGTACTTTCATCCCAGCACCCCGACTACACAAGTGAGGTCCATGGTTCAGTTCACAGCTACACCAAGAATTACCTGTAGACTGACTAAACAAAATAACTTGTTTACGTGCATGCTTCTTTCCCCCCAAATTTGTATAGATACTGTTTGATTCATAAAATGTACATTTATTTAAAGACAGTACTGAATTCAGAGTAGCCTTTGCTGTTTGTATTTCTCAATTAGCGGTCTTAAAATGTACAGCTAAGAAATCAGAAAAAGGTTTTGATGTCTGAAAGGAGTCAAGAGAGGAGAAAGTATTGGCAATGATTGATCCAGATCAGATGGTGGCAAACTTTTAAAAAGGGCCTGACAGCAGATACTTTAGGTTTTATGGGCTGTAGTCTTTGTTGTGATACTAAAGTCCGCCACTGTAACACAAAAGCAGACTTAAACAATGTATAAATAAATGGACGTGGCTACGTTCCAATAAAACTTTATTTCCAAGAACAGGCAGTTGAAGTTTTCTGAGCCCTGATCTAGATTTTGTTAAAGTGACTTCAAATTCTCAAAATTAACTTTAAAACAATGGAAGTGGGGGGCGCCTGGGTAGCTCAGTTAAGCGGCGACTTCAGCTCAGGTCACGATCTTGCGGTTCGTGAGCTCAAGCCCCACGTGGGGCTCTGTGCTGACAGCTTGGAGCCTGGATCCTGCTTCGGATTCTGTGTCTCCCTCTCTCTCTGCCGCACACCCTCTCACACTCTGTTGATCTCTCAAAATAAATGAACGTTAAAAAAAAAAAAGATGGAAGTGGACGAGGGGTTAGACTCTAATCAGTTTTTACACCTTACACAACACTTGATGAGGTGGACAAAGTCAAAAGAAATAGAAAAATTCAATTTCCTTATAATTTGCAGCCCATTGACAAATACCTGAAATGGGCAGAGTAGGACATTCCTCAAGGAATTCACAACTGCCTTAATGTTAATGCTTTGCTAGAGGCAGAAAACAACGTTAGCTTGACAATAGCCAGACCTCCAGGATCCTACAAGTATTCTTTAACAGATGAAAATTCCTTTAGAAACTTCCTTTATGTCCTACTCCTCCCCCCACTAGAAGTATGTAATCCATCTCTCCTCACAGAGGAGCTTCTCCTGCCCATGGGTCCTGTCCCCATGCTTTAATAAAAATACCTTTTTGCACCAAATATGTCTCAAGAATTCTTTCTTGGCTGTTTACCCCTGGCCTACATCACATCAGGGTGATCAGGGACATTTCCTGCCAACCATGACCCTTACATTGGATTAAAATATCCACTTTGTAAGTCTGTTGGTAAGTGTCAAGTTTCGAATCCTGTATTTCTGTCCTTTGACCTTCGTTTTATTCTCCTCTCGTTGATGTTGAATACACAGAGATTTATATTTTCATCAGTTATGCATTCCTAGGTTCTGGATTGAGTCTGTTCATTTGCAGCATTCTTTCCTTCTAATTATCTCATGGTGGGCTTTTTTGGGTCATATTTATTTCAATAAAAGGTAGTTCCTTTTCCTTGATTCTAGTGCACTTCACTTTGGGACTTTCTGGTAAAATAGTGAAAGACTTGAAATGGATTTGGAAAAAGATTACTAGGTGCCTTCGGGTGAGTAGGTTGCCTGGAATGTATGTACCTTTCTGGATTATCTGATTCTATGAAGTTTTCACCTTTCATGGTCTTTGAACTGCTTTATACTTCTGTTCATTGTCCAAACTGATAGCAATGCAAATTATTCTTGTCCATAGATATGCAAATGATTATTTCCAGGTGGAGGGGCAATTGATTTCACTTTCTTCCTCTGGAAAGGCCAGTTTGCATCTATTTGCAGAGAAATTTATTTCATCATTTTTGATTGCTTATACATGTGGGGTACTTTGAACATTTTACTGGGTTACTCATTAATTAATGAGTTAAGTAAAGTCTTTGAAGTGTGTTCATTTCATATTTGTATGAGAGTCATAGTTTTACAAAAATGGATATTATAACAGGAACAAAGGTTATTTAGTGGTTTTTATTCACTAGTTCACCTGTCAAAATGCATTTCAAAAAAGAAGAACATGAAAGTACTAGTAAGCTCAGAGATAAATAATACCCTCAGGAATTTTTATTATTTGTCATAATTGCTGAAAAATGGTGTGAAAATTGCTGAAAATTTAAGGGCATGATATAACGTAAATTATGCTTATATGTTAGTTTAAGTTGCATGTATTTGTAACTTGGTTGAATAACTAACTTTGACATGTGTGTTTTGAGTATCTGTTGTTTGGATGGGCTGGAGTGGGCAGATGCCGACCCCCCCAGGCATGGGGTGGCCTTGCTATTTTCCACATTAGTCTTAAAAGAAAGGGGTTGGCTGTTTACCTAATAAAATGATATCAACTTATTTATAATCATCTCAAGTTAATAGAACAGTATAGAAACACAAAGTTATGAATATCAGATTTATGTTTGTTAAAAAACAAAATTCATCTGAGTAGATGTGAAGATCTAATGGCTTTATTCAGTGATTCTTGAATCAGGCAGATTCTGACTAGCAAGTAGAAAGGAGCTGTGGGGGGACACAGAATGGAGGGCTTTTATAGGGAGAAGGGGTCAGAAAAAGGAAGTTTCTAACAAAGAGTCGATTGTTTCAGGCAAGGTCACCTTCCTTTGGGGGAAGGGTGGCGGTGGAGGGCTGTTATGCAAATTATCTCACTAGTGCTGATCAGGTAATTCCAGACTGAGTTGTTACAGGTTACATCCCTGAGAGAGGTTGAAACTACAATTAGGTTAGATATTAGGTCTTGATTTGCTGTCATGGGGCAAGTGAACTCCATTTTGGGCCTGTTGTTCCTTTTTTGAGGGGGGAGGATGCAGGCAGGGAAGGGACAGAGAGGGAGGGAATCCCAAGCAGCCTCCTTGCTGCCAGTGCCAGCTCAGAGCCCGAGGCCGAGCTGGAACTCATGAACTGCAAGATGGTGACCTTGAGCTGAAATCAAGAGTCGACACTTAACCAGCTGAGCCACCCAGGCACTCCTAATCATCCCTTTTGATCAGACTCTCACATTAACTGAGAGACAGGATAAAAATTTAAATCATTAACGTCACTCCAATCTATTGCTCTGAAGCTCTTGAAGTTTTTGTGGATCCTTTGTGTGGTGTTCATGACATTTGTTGCTTAATCTCTTATATTCACAGGGCACAACTTCAGGTTCACATTTTTTTAAAGTTGGTCATCTCTTTGTTCCTTTTCTGACGTTCCAGTCTTAGGAAGATCATTTGCTTGGTGGTAAGTGTGAGCAAATGTGTTTAAAGCCTTTGAGAGAATACAGCATGCTAGGGAGACTGCTATGACTATGATAAGCAGGATAATTCCCAACATCTGGAGTTCACTTACCATGGTCCCTAAGACCCAAACAAATCAAAATCAGGTAGGTCAAAGAAAGACCTCATTGGAGGGGTCACTTGAAAAAAATTTTTTTTTAATATTTATTTTTGATAGAGAATGAGAGAGTGTGATCAGGAAAGGGGCAGAGAGAGAGAGAGACGGAGACACAGAATCCAAAGCAGGCTACAGGTTCCCAGCTGTTAGCACAGGGCCTGATGAGGGGCTCGAACTCACGTACCTCAAGATCATGACCTGAGCCAAAGTTGGATGCTTAACCAACTGAGCCACCCAGGCGCCCTGAAGGAGTCATCTTTTTAAGCCAAGTGGCTTGCTCAGTAATCTTATGTACCTGAGTTTCAGCTTCTCCATGAGTGTTAATCCAGGTGCAGCAGGTGGTGTTGGCCAGGGAAGTAGGGCCCTGCCAAAGGAAGCAAATCTAGAATCATGAGTGCCTCCTGGTAATTCCCATTTCAGTCCGTGGTTCAGTACTGGGAAGGTGACAGCTGTGGAAGCCAGTGAAATTTTAAGGGTTTGTAGACCACACATGCTTTTTTATTCTGGTTATCCTTGCCTGTGTTCCTTTCTTTGTATAGAGCTTGTACATAAAGTTCCCCAAGTTTGGGGTTGTTAACCAGAGACAGGAAAAAGACCAGAGTGGGGTGGGGGGGGGGGGGGGAGTGTCTCTAGCATCATGGATAGATCAGAGCTCTTGATGAAAAATCCAGCAGTTGAAAGTTTGTTACCCTTAACAATGGTCTGGGATACATGAATGATGGCATTATGTTTCCAGGCCAGTGCTGAGTAAAGGAAAGAAAGAAGAGGATTTCATGTTTAGTTAAAGTATGTAGTCTTTTTTTTTTTAATTTTTTAAAAATGTTTTTATTTTTGAAGGAGAGAGAGAGCATGAGCAGGGGAGGAGCAGAGTGAGAGGGAGACATAGAATTTGAAGCAGGCTCCAGGCTCTAAGCTGTCAGCACAGAGCCTGATGCGGGGCTTGAACTCACGAACTGTGAGATCATGACCTGAGCTGAAGTCAGACACTTAACTGACTGAGCCACCCCGGTGCCCGAGAGAGTATGTAGTCTTTTTTTTTTTTTAATTTTTTTTTTTTTTTTAACGTTTATTTATTTTTGAGACAGAGAGAGACAGAGCATGAACGGGGGAGGGTCAGAGAGAGGGAGACACAGAATCGGAAACAGGCTCCAGGCTCCGAGCCATCAGCCCAGAGCCCGACGCGGGGCTCGAACTCACGGACCGCGAGATCGTGACCTGGCTGAAGTCGGACGCTCAACCGACTGCGCCACCCAGGCGCCCCGAGAGTATGTAGTCTTGATGTGGCATTGGGAGCAGTTTATCTTGAGGTCAGCTCCTGCTCTTTTTAGTTAATTTGATTTTGAGGTGTCCAGCTGGTGTATAGGACCAGATGTCAGGTGGAAACTTACTCAGCTGTGAGGTATATACCCAAGATTCAAGGATATATCCCAGAGACCCGAGTCTCTGAGGTTTGGCTGCCGACTGGGTAGTGAGGAAACCCTGGTATAGTCCTTTCCAGGGAGATTTGTGGGAAGTCTTTGTTCTTAAGGAGACTAAATTAGAAGGTGGGAGAAAATTGGAAATGTTAATTTGGAGAGTTGTAGACAGATATTTGAGGAAACTTAGAATTCAGGATCTAATCCAGTCACATGTATATAACGAAACCTCAAAGGCAATTGACAGGATTAGAGGCTAATCTAGGCAAAGGTACACAAACATAATTTTTCTCTCTACAGTTACCCCATTTTTTTCTTCTACAAAAGATAATTATAGTAAAACTAATTTGTTTGCATCTAACTTGGCTTGATTACTTACATAAATGTAGCAAGAATAGTGATGGACCATATAAGCTCTTTTTAAGGCTGTTTTGCTGAAACTTTTTATCTCGGGTGGGATTCTTAAAAGCCTCTGAGGCTAGGAAGCCAAGCCAAGCCAAGGACTGACCATCAGATTTTACTTGCAGTACTTTTCCAGTCAAAGCCTTGGCAACATTTCCAGTTGTGTCCTGTTATATGGAGAACATATTCTTAATGAACTTATGTAAATAACTGGGGGCACCTGGGTGGCTTAGTCGGTTGAGCGTCTGACTTCAGCTCAGGTCATGATCTCACAGTTTGTGAGTTCTAGTCCCTTATCAGGCTCTGTGCTGGCAGCTCAGAGCCTGGAGCCTGCTTTGGATTCTGTGTCTCCCTCTCTGTCTCCTTCAAAAATAAATAAACATTAAAAGAAAAAAAACAGCTAAAGTGCTATGAAGATAATACCTCAGGAGTTTCTGAATTCTGGATGGATCAAATGGGGAGAAAAAGTAAGTCTTTTATCTTTATTTACAATGGGGTACTTTACCAAATTGTAAGTCATAGGTAGCTTAAGAGAAAAAGTATATTTAAAGCTGGGGAAAACCCCAAAACATTAAAAAGCCAGCAATGTTTCAGGCGAAAAGTCATACAAATTTATAATATTCCTCCTTAGTTAATTCAGTCCCATATAATTAGTACTTTTTTTGCTTGAATCCAGTTTAGTTTATGATTTTAAAGCTTTCAGAACTCTGTACTTGTCAAAATCCTTTCCATGAATCTTCTCTTTTTTTTTTTTAAGTTTATTTGAGACAGAGAGGAAGAGAGAGAGAGAGAGAGAGAGAGAGAGAATGCACATGAGCAGGGGAGGGGCAGAGAGAGAAGGAGAGAGAAAGAATCACAAGCAGGCCCCATACTGTCAGTGCGGAGCCCCGATGCCTGGCTTGAACTTACAAACCATGAGGTCATAACCTGAACTGAAATCAGGAGTTGGACACCCAACCGACTGAGCCACCCAGGCATCCCTCCATTAATCTTCTTGACAATGAAACACTTTTGCAAAACATTTGAGTACAACAATAACTCTGTAAATGACAAAAGATTTTAAATCCCCATTGTTAAAGATCTGATGAGAGAGTTCATTACAGTGGAAACAACAAGGAAATTTGGTTATTTCTGTGATACACAACATTTTAAAATAACTGGAATTATGACAGATAACATTATATACCAGAGTGTATCAGATTTCTAAGAATTTCATACAATTTCTAGCATACTTATAAGGTATACATATACAAAGGTAACAGAAAGAAAGCTTAGTATTATTTTTTGATAATGCTTCCAATATAATGTAACATCAAATTAACATTACCTTTTTTAGAAGGAGAGAGAGAATAAATCTTTTGAGATATTCCAGAGACCCTCTGAAAAATCCCAAAGTTAAAAGAACTCCATTTAGGATTTGGTTTGGGGAAGTTTGTCAAAAATATCAAAGGTTTTAAAATACTTGGTCAGGTAGGTTATTGTGAAACAACAGTTATCCATCTAAGCATAGTGACCATAAAAGACTTGCAGGCAAATACAGAAAGTTACCTCATTGTAAAGAAACCCAACTAACAAAAACCAAAAAACCATAGCTCTTTTAACAGAGAGGATTTAGGGGGCACCTCAGTGGCTCAGTTGATTAAGTGCCTGGCTTTGGCTCAGGTCATGATCCCATGGTTTGTGGGTTCGAGCCCCGCATCGTGCTCTGTGCTGACAGCACAGAGCCTGGAGCCTGATTCCGATTGTGTGTCTCCCTCTCTCTCTATTGCTCCCCCACTCGTGCTCTTTGCCTCTCTCTCAAAAATAAACATTTAAAAAAAAATTTTTTTTTTCAACGTTTTTTATTTATTTTTGGGACAGAGAGAGACAGAGCATGAATGGGGGAGGGGCAGAGAGAGAGGGAGACACAGAATCGGAAACAGGCTCCAGGCTCTGAGCCATCAGCCCAGAGCCCGACGCAGGGCTCGAACTCACGGACCGCGAGATCGTGACCTGGCTGATGTCGGACGCTTAACCGACTGCGCCACCCAGGCGCCCTCAAAAATAAACATTTTAAAAAATTAAAAAAAAAATAGAGAATATTCAGCTTTCTTGAGTAATTAAACACCTGATAAAGTCAACACAGTAAATTATTTTGCCAGGACACACAATCTTTGTTTTCTCTGAAGATTACGTTAAGAGGTGAAGAAAAATCTTTCATACTCTCTTAGCAAGAGCAGACCAAGAGTCCAAGAAAACGTTGTCCTTTTAACAGAGAGACAGCCAAATTCTAATTTTGTACCAACTTACTTTTTATATTAAAGCTTATTTGCTTGGGGTGCCTGAGTGGCTCAGTCAGTTGAACATCCAATCTTGATTTCTCCTCAGGTCATGGTCCCAGGGTTGTGGGATTGAGTGCTGTGTTGGGCTCCACGCTGAGTGTGCATCTTGCTTAAGATTGTTACTCTCTCTCCCTCTGCCTCTCTCCCCCTCTTGTGCTCTGTCTCTGTCTCTCTCTCTCAAAGAAAAAAAGTAAAAAATATATTAAAAAGTTCATTTGCTTAATTAAATGTATTCTAATCTTAGCCAGTCATAACCAGCTTAAAATTCTTTTCTGAAGATTCCTTTTCTGCAAAACTTAGTGGCTTTAATTGCATATGTTAAAATTTAAAGCCTTCAAAAAGCCTGAATTTTTACTAAAAATAGAGAAGTAAACAGTTATGAACTATTAGCATTTTGTGGGGTGGCAAGCTTATACTTTTTATAATATCTAGAAAACATGCTTTCTCATAATGACTTTCTCGGTCTGACATAAAACATGTTATGTTATTGATCTCCATTTATTAATTACCTCCTGTATTTTGTGTTATCTATCCATCTATCTTAAACTTCACAAGTAATTATAGTTAGAATAATAGTATTTATTTATAACATATTATTATTTTTATTCCTTTCTTACTACATTTCTGTTTTCCTTCAATATTTCTTTTAGTGAAGGCCTATTGTTGATGCATTCCTTTGGTTTTGGTTTGTTTGTACAAATATTTATTTTACCTTTTGAAAAATTGTGATACATTAGCATACCATAAAATTCACCATTTAAAAGCATACAATTCAGTGTTTTTTTAGTATATTCACAACCATCGCCACTAATTCCAGAACATTTCCATCACCTTCAAAAAAAGCCCTCATTGGGTCACCCATTTTCCCCTACCTCTAGCCCCCTGGCAACCAGTAATTTGCTTTCAGTCTCAATGGGCATGCCTTTCATGGACATTTGATATAAATGGAATCATACAAAGTGTGGCCTTGTGTCTGGCTTCTTTCCCTTAACATAGTGTTTTAAAAGATTCATCCATGTGCTCATGTGTGTCAGTAGTTTATTCCTTTTCATTGTTCCATTGTATGGCTATGCCACATTTTGTTTATTCATTCATCAGTTGATGGACATTTGAGTTGTTGGCTTTTATAAATAATGCTTCTGTAAATATTTGTGTACAAGTTGTTTGGAACACAACAATTCATTTGGGTAAATGCTTTGGAGTGGAATTGCTGGGTCATATGATAGTTCCATGTTTAACTTTTTGAGGATGTGACAAACCGTTTTCCAGAGTAACTTTACCATTTAAAATTCTACCAGCACTGTATGATGGCTCCTGTTTCAACTTCATTTTTGAACAATATTTTCTCTGCGTATAGACTTTTAGGTTAGCTATTTCATCTTCCCTCATTTCTGTTAAGCTTTGAAGATAATGTGTCTTTTCCTGTCCTCTATCTGTTTTAACATTTTCTCTTTGTTTTTGGTTTTTAGGAGTTTGACCATGATTTGTGTAGGTCTAGTTTTTTTGTTATTTTGGGGTTGAATGAAGTTCTTAACAGTTGGTTCAATATTCTATGCGTTGTGTTTCATCGGTTTTAGAAAATTCTTGGTCATGAGGTATTCAAATATTGCTTCTACTTCCTTCTCTTTCTTCTGAGATTTCACTGTAGGTGTGTTAGACTTCTTAGGCATGTTTCTTATTATGTCTCTTGTGTACCTACTTTCTCCCCCACCCCTTTCTTTTTGGGTGTATTTCATTTTGGGTATTTTCTACGGACTTTTCTTCCAGTTTATTAATCCTGCCATTTGTTATGTCACATCTTGTAAACCCATCCACAAAGTTGCTAATTTGAGGTATTATATAGTTTAGTTTTGGGATGTACATTGAATTCTTTATTTTAAGGTCAGTTCTCCAGTGAGATTTTGTCTTAACCTATTTTGTTTTTGAAATATACAACTAATATGTGTTATCCATATGGGACTTTGGTGTAAATTCAAAAAAGGTCCTACTCTCTAGGCATAAGAATAACTTGGTGAGTGGAGAATAACTTTGTAAGACTTAAAAAGTGGTAGCCCCCTTCCTGTAGGCCATGCAGCTCTGGGCCAGGGGACAAAGGCTGGTTTTGTATCTCCCTTTTGTCTTCTCATCCAGACATACTTAGAAAGTGAACAGATTCTACAACTATATATATATATATATATATATACACATATATATATGTGTGTGTGTGTGCCCTAATATATAATAGTAAGCTATGCTCTGTTTTCAGAGGTTTTTTTTTCATATTTTGAAAAAAGCTAATATATGCATATAGTAAAATATCAGATAGTATAAAATGGAAATGTTGGGTACCTTCCTAATCCTTTCCAGTCCTGAAATAATTTTCTATTGAGGCAGTTACTCTACTGGTTTATGTATTGTTTCCGGCATAATTAGTCCATATATATTTAAGCATGTAACTGTATGTATGTTTATGTATTATTTCCTCCCCCCACCCCTTTTTTCATGGGATATAACATATTCTGTATTGCTGTTCTGCAACTTGATTCTTTTCTGTTTTTCCATATCAGTATGTAAAACCTGCCTCATTCTTTTGGCTGGGTTTGTAGTGTCAATTATTGATCTGATTATTTTGATGTAATGAAAACTGTTTTTCTGTTGTCTAACATTTAGGTTATTTCTAACCTCATGCTAATACAAATGATGCTGTTATGAATATCTTGCATATGTGACTTTGCTTACATAGGTAAATGTGCCTTCAGGATAAATTATCAGAAGTGGAAAAAATTTCTAGAATTCAAAGGATACGTACCTTTTGTAACTATTCCTTAGTTCTATAATGAAATCATATCATTTACCACTTCCATCAACAATGTATGAATGTAACTTTTTCTTTATTCCCCTTACTATGAAAATGTACTGATAATTTTTTTCCATTAGCATGAGAGAAGAAAAATAATATCTCAAGGTTTAATTTTCTTTTAAAATAACTGAAGTCATGGGGTGCCTGGCTGGCTCTGTTGGTAGAGCACGTGACTCTTGATCTCAGGTTCGAGAGTTTAAGCTCCATGTTGGACCTGGAGCTTACTTTAAAAGAAAAAACAAAAAAACTGAAGTCACACATTAAAAAAAATGTGCTTAAAAGCCATGTGGATCTCCTTTCTTATCTGCCTGTGCATATTCTTTGTCCATTGGATTTCTTATTTGTAGATTTTTATATAGTAAGAAAATTAGCTTTTTATTATATGTTGCAAAGAGTTTTAAAATTGATTTGTTACTCATATTTTCACTTTTTTTAAATTTATTTTTTCTTACTTAGGTATTTAAAGCTTTTATGTTGTCAGATTTATGTCTTTTATGTCTTTAGGTTGTGTTATAATTAGAAAGGCCTTCCTTAGCTTATATGATAAAAAATTCTTCTATATTTCATTTTAATAATTTAATAGTTTATTTTAAACATTTAATTCTTTGATTCATGTATCATTTTTTGATATAAAGGATGATAAGTATTTTTCTGTATCATTTGAATGCTCAAAATTTATAACTGGTCTGGAACTATTACAGTTTAGTAATTGTACGTGACTGAGTATTCTGAGCCTATTTCATTTATGTTATTGCCACTATCATTTCAAGATGAGTTTGTCAGAGGATCACTGAAAAATATCGACCATGTTAATATTTGTTGACATCCTTAAACTGTAAATACTGGAAATATATGAGAAAAGAAAGAATATTATAATCAGTGAATCTAACTAAATTAGTGATTCAGAAGTTTATTTTATTTTAGTTTATTTTTTTGAGAGAGAAAGAGCACAAGTGAGTGAGGGGCAGAGAGACAGAATCCTAGAAGGGATAGAGAGAGAGAGAGAGAGAGAGAGAGAGAGAGAGAGAAATAAGTGGGGTTCACCCAAAGTGGGATCATGTTTTTACCTGAAGTGGGGCTTGAGCTCACCTGACATGAGACTTGAACTCACGAACTGTGAGATCATGACCTGAGCCAAAGTCAGATGCTTAACGACTGAGCCACCTAGGAGCCCTGAAATTTGATTTTATTTTTTAAGATCTCCATGGTACTATCCACTCTGTTTCTGAATTTAATATGGCCAGTTGTTCCAAGTACTGTATATATAATCTGAAATACATGCAGGGGCCTTTTTTCCCCCCTCTCTGTCATGCCAAGTTTATTAATAGCAGAGAAGATAAAGAGGAACTAGATTATACTCCTTTTTTTAACCGTACACAAAATGCTATTTATTAGCCTCCTAAGGATAACACCATAACTAGCTTATTAGAAACAGGCATAGTTTGACAGTTTAGAAGCTTCTGTGGACACTTATTAGAGTGCCTTTTTCTTTTAAATTTATGGACATGTGGTGGTGGTGATTTAGTATTTATTTATAATCTAGTATTTATAATCTGTCTGCACTAGCACTTTTCCATGGTGTTTTACTTTGCTCTCAGAGGCTTTATTTAGTAGTTTATACCAGAGGGTTTTTGTTTGTTTGTTTTTTAAGTAGGCTCTACACCCAACATGGGGCTTGAACTCATGACTCTGAGATCAAGGGTCACATACTCTACCAACTGCGCCAGCTAGGCGCTCTAGTTTATAACAGAGTTTTAGCAACTTCCTGTCTGGGAACATACTCTACCAAAAAGATCCTTTGATCTCATATGTATGGTATCTCCTGTCTCAGATTCACAGTGTGTAAAATAAAAGCTCTGAGGTCTTCCACTAAAGCAGAAACTCATTTTCCTTGTTCCTCCAAGTATCGTGAGGACCTAGGGTTCTTAGGGGTGCATAATTTGGGAAATGTTACTTTATATTACTGTATATGGAGGTAGTGGAATGCAGAACTTTTCTTAATTTGATTCTTATTTGTGTTGGCATTGAACCAAATTATTACTCTGAGAAGTAGGGAGGGGATGCTCTAATAGTAGGATCATGTCTTTTTCACTTTTAAGCTACATTTGAAGCTAACCATTTTACTGTTAAAGGCTGTTATTTATATTTTTATGTCATACCCTTGAGTTTTCAAATATAGATTTGGTTTTCATAACTTATGGCTAGTACTGCCCTTATTTTGGACTCCTGATGACTATATTTTCCAAAATGAAATCAGTTTTTTTTTTTTTAATTTTTTTTTTCAACGTTTATTTATTTTTGGGACAGAGAGAGACAGAGCATGAATGGGGGAGGGGCAGAGAGAGAGGGAGACACAGAATCGGAAACAGGCTCCAGGCTCTGAGCCATCAGCCCAGAGCCTGACGCGGGGCTCGAACTCCCGGACCGCGAGATCGTGACCTGGCTGAAGTCGGACGCTCAACCGACTGCGCCACCCAGGCGCCCCTGAAATCAGTTTTGTACATTGTCAGTACCTCAATACGTTGGTTTGATGATGTGGATAAAAAAATTAAGAATCAAGACTCTTTAAAGGAAAATCCTTGTTTGGTAAATGTTACATAGTCCGTTAATTTTCAAACGGTATGTTTCATGATCATAATTTAAAACAGCAACAACAGACTAACCAGAATACAATCTTGGTTTGTCACTTCCAGTATGAGGAAGTTGAGAGATATAACTTGAACACTGATATTGGACATTTCTAGAATATATTTTATTATTATTATTTTTTAAATTTTATTTTATTTTGAGAGAAAGAATGCACAGTGAGAGAGAGGGAGAGAGAATCTCAAGCAGGCTCTGCATTGCCAGCACAGAGCCCAATGCAGGGCTCGAATTCTCAAACTGTGAGATCAGGACCTGAGCTGGAAACCAAGAGTCGGACACACAACTAACTGAGCCACCCAGGTGCCCCAAGAATATTTTTAATGTTTCAAATTGTCATGGAAATCTAGTTCATGATATTCCTGTAAACAGGAAAAATAGTAATTGTCTGTGTGAAGATTAGCTCTGCTTTTTTCCTCCTTTCTGTGGAATTTGTCCTTTGTCCTCTGTGAAGAGTCTGGTACTTTTTAAGTATTGGTTGTGTTACATCTCAGATCTGTCCTCTTTTTTTTTTTTTTTTTTAAGATTTATTTATTTAAGTGATCTCTATACCCAACATGGGACTCGAACTCATATCCCTGAGATTAAGAGTCACATGCTCTACCACTTGAGCCGGCCAGGCACCCCTGTGTTCTTTTGAATGGAGGGACTTAGTCTTAAAGAAAGACGTGAGGAAGAAAATTATACTTTACACTTTTTGTTTTAATTGTACTCAGGGCAAGTCTGCTTAGAATTGCAAACTGTCTCTCTGGATACTGATGTCTTAAGTTTCTTCTCTTGGCACTCTGATGCAGTTCCTAATTTTCCTATTTTAAAAATAAGTAACGTTTGACTCATTCACTCCCTTTGGTTTTAAGGTCAGTGTTATTAAGTCATAGGAAACTTAATGATTTGGAAGAAATCAACATAAAAAACGGGTCTTAAATTGCCAAGATACAGTTTACGGCAGATATTTTGTTTTTCTTTTTGGTGATTTCCAAAAACTGGTGTTTGTCTTTGAAATTCCATGGTAGAAGCCCAATTACCAAATTTGTCAGTCTAAAAGATTCATTGATACATTAAAATTTATGTTTTTAAATTTTTTAAATATTTTAATTTTAGAACTCACATATACTTACTGTATAACATTTGGATAAGAAAGGTAACTCTGGGGTGCCTGGGTGGCTCAGTTGGTTGAGTGCCTGACTTCGGCTCAGGTCATGATCTCGTGGTCTATGAGTTCAAGCCCTGCGTTGGGCTCTGTGCTGACAGCTCAGAGCCTGGAGCCTCTTTCAGATTCTGTGTCTCCTTCTCTGTCTGCCCCCACCCCTCCTCTCTCTCTCTCTCAAAAATAAATAAACATTAAAAAAATTAAAAAAAAATAAAGATAACCCATAATTTTATATCCAGAGATAACTTAGCATAGTTATTATTTTCATCATTTATTTCATTTTTGAGTGCAACTATCTTAATATAGTTTAGATCATGTTTTCTGTATTGACTTGTATTTGTATTTTTTCCCTTAATATAAATAACTTTATGCACGTGTGTATGTAATCTCTACACCCAACATGTGGCTTTAACTCAGGTCCCAAGATCAAGAGTCTCATGCTCTACTGAGTGAGCCAGCCAGGCACCCTCACTTAGTAGAACTGTAAATTGCCAGGAAAAAGTCTAAGTATTCTTTTGCATTCACTCATTCATTCATTCATTCATTCATTCATTTATTCAGTCATTCTGTCAATCCAAAAAATATAAATATAAATATGCATGTTTTTTTTTTTTAATTTTTTTTTTTTTCAACGCTTATTTATTTTTGGGACAGAGAGAGACAGAGCATGAATGGGGGAGGGGCAGAGAGAGAGGGAGACACAGAATCGGAAACTGGCTCCAGGCTCCGAGCCATCAGCCCAGAGCCTGACGTGGGGCTCGAACTCCCGGACCGCGAGATCGTGACCTGGCTGAAGTCGGACGCTTAACCGACTGCGCCACCCAGGCGCCCCATAAATATGCATGTTTTTTAAAGTTTGTTTTGAGAGAGAGAGGGAGAGAGAGAATCCCAAGCAAGTTCCTCCGTGAGTGCAGAGCCTGATGTAGGACTCGATTTCATGAACCACAAGAACACAACGTGAGCAGAGATCAAGATTAGGATGCTTAACCAACGGAGCCACTCAAGTACCCCTAAATATGTATGTTTATAACTATATGTATATATATAAAACAGATACATATGTATATATATATATATGCATATATATATACATATATATATATATGCACATATATATACATATATATATATATATATATGCATTCAAAGTACTATGTTGGCTGCTTCTTTGAAAGGTTATTAACTTTCAGGCTACAAAAGTTTACTATATAAAGCAGACCATGAAGAATGTTCTTTTATTTATTTATTTTTACTTTTGAGAGAGCACAGGCAGGGAAGGGGCAGAGAGAGAGGGGGACAGAAGATCTGAAGCAGGCTCTGCGCTGACAGCAAGAGCCAGATTAAGGGACTTGAACTCACGAACCGTGAGATCATGACCTGAGCCGAAGTCAGACGCTCAACCAACTGGACCACCCAGGCACCCCAGAATGTCCCTCTTCTCTTGAAATTCAGACAAAGAAACCCTCTGGATTATCTGACAAAGTTTCTTTGTTTGTAGATTCCTCTCTTTGGTGCTAAGACTATTGGTCGGAGAAGTCCTGATGGACCAGTGTTGAGCAAAGCTGAATTTGTTGAGAAAGTTCGTCAGAGTAACCAGGCCTGTCATGATGGAGATTTTCATACAGCTATTGTTCTGTACAATGAAGCCCTGGCTGTTGACCCTCAGAACTGCATCTTATACAGCAATAGATCTGCAGCCTATATGAAAATCCAGCAGTATGACAAGGCACTGGACGATGCAATCAAAGCTCGACTTCTCAATCCCAAATGGCCAAAGGTAGAAATTTCATTTACTTTCACAGAATCTTTTGTGCTGATTTCTTATTTTAATGTAACATTTCATTGAATTTGCAGTTGTTAATATTTTGATACTCTGTACTTCAGCAAAATGTTGAATGGCCTCATTGAGCTGGTATGGTAGTGAATGGCTTCCTTTTTTATGCTTTGTAATAGTGCTCTCCATGTTCAAGTTTAATTCTTTTCCTGTATGTTTGAAATTTGAAATTTTTTTCTACTCAGCTTCTTGATAGGATACATTTTAGTCATTTATATATAGGTTTCCACATCTCCTTTTTACACAGATGTTTTAGATGGAGATGTTTTTTTTCTTTGAATTTAAAAGAATTAATTTTATTCTGTCAATCATTGCTTGTTTTCAGAATGGTATTTAACCAGAAAAACTTTTTTTCCTAATACATCATTTTAATTATCTATGTTCCCTTGGATAGTTTAAGGTTTGAATGATCTTTGTTTTGTATATACTTTATTTTCAGTGTGCCTGTTTGCCGTCTAACCCCCATTAAGATGTGCTGAAGTGTTTGAGATCCTTTTTATTGAGCCACGAAACCATTTGGTACCATTTTTGGCTTTCTGTTGCATTAACAAAGGCTCATGGATATTTGCTAGAGATTTAAAAAATATTCTTACTGTCTTATTAACGCTATAGTTATATTAATTTATACTTTAACTGTGGTAGGTACTTTTGGCCTCGTTCAGTGGAATTTCCAGTATTGCTGCTGCCTCATGAATTGTTTAGTATTGTGTAATTCCCTAACAGAGTTGTTTTGTAACTATAATTACTGCAAATCAAACAAAATCTATTTTAAAAAATTGTTATAGGACACCACTTGGGGGTTAGAATGCTGTTTTCAAAGGACAGACCCAGGTTCAAATTCCTTCTCTTTTGTTAATGGCTCTCTTTTGTCTGGCTTTTGGTAAATTTCTTAACCTCTCTAGGGTTAAGATAAATGGAATAATAATACCTATCTTGTGAGGCCATTTAAGAGTCAGAGATAATTTGTTACTTGTACATAGTATGCATTTGATAGATAATAGCTATGATTGTGACATTTTTATTGAAGGTACAAGTAAGTAAGTTATTCTAGCAAAGCTTGGCATGTGTCTTCTCTTTCTCTTTCCCTTTTTCTTTTAAACCTGTGGTTGATTGCAACGAGCCTGATAAATAGCTTAATTCTCAAATTAAGTATTTCCATTCTTTCCTTTTTTGGATCCACTTATTTTATGTCCTTCCTATATTTGTGAACATTTTAAAACTTTCATCTTTTTCCTTTTTCTGTCATTCTACTTTCTTTTGTCACCCTCTTGCGATTTAGCACACACACACAAAATAGCTGAAAAAGGTGCATTTTTATGATTATAGATAAAACAAATCAACCTTTTAAGGTAATCTTATCAAGTCTTAGTCTCTGATGTTTTTCCCCGTATGATAAGTGAAGTTGTTCTATGTTTACCATTTGCATTAATATTTCAGCTCCATATTTGGCTTCAAGGAAAACTAATTTAGGAATATCTAGAATTATGTAACATGTAAATTAGTTTTTATTATTGAAATCATGAAAGGGTTTTCATATACAATGTGATTCATAATAAAATTAATTTATAAAGAAATTTCCACTACTGTATAAATTCTTTCCATTTCATAAAAACTTTATTTTATACTTAGTTTTCTAGGAATATACTTACAATATAAAAGAAGGTTAAGTTGTACTGTTTTGTTGTAAAGATATGTCTGTTGAAATTTTATCAATTTTTTTTTCCTTTGCTGAAAAGACTATCTTTTCCCCATTGAATTATCTTTAGTGCCTTTGTCACAAATCATTTGAGCATAACAGTGTGGGGCTATTATTGGTCTTCCTATTTGGCTTTTCTAACTTTCTCATTAAAATCTTTTTGCCTTTTGAAGTCTTTTTCTGAAATGTCATTATTGTCTAGTGTGATTAGGGAAAACATTAATTCTAATTTCTATTTATGGTAATTAAAAAAAGTGTTTTAAAAATGTTTATTTTATTTTGAGAGAGAGAGAGAGAGAGACAGAGTGTGAACAGGGGAGGGTCAGAGAGAGAGGGAGACACAGAATCTGAAGCAGGCTCCAGGCTCTGAGCTGTCAGCACAGAGCCTGATGCAGGGTTCAAACTCACGAACAGTGAGACCTGAGCTGAAGTCAGACACTTAACCAACTGAGGCACCCAGGCATCCCTCTATGGTAATTTTTTATGTAAATATCTCAGGGCTCCAGCGATTGGATAGAGTCTTTTATTTGTGTCTATTTTGTCTGAATGAGAAATGATTTTGGTGTGTTATGGGCTGCAAAAGAGGTTATGAAAGCCTCTGAAAAGAATAAGCCCAGTGTTATTACCAAATTATGATAGTTATCTCCAACTGCCTCTTAGCTATTGTCTGTTTATGTTCATTCTTTTTGTGTCCTGTTTAAGAAATATTTATCTTACTCAGGGTTATAAAGTTTTTCTTAGGTTTTCTTCTAGAATTTTTATAGTTCTTACCTTTCGGTCTTTGATTCATTTCAAGTAAATTTTGCGGTATGTTGCGAGATAGGGGTCAAGATTTATTATTATTTTTTCAATATAGATAATCATGTTCCAGCAACATTTGTTGAAAAGACTATCCTTTCCCCATTGAATGATCTTTGGTGCCTTTGTCACAAATCATTTGACCCCATAAAGTATGGTGCTATTATTGGTCTCTGTTTTGTTCCACTGACCTATCTATCCTATGCCCTAAATGCACACTGTCTTGATTACTGTAGCTTTATTGTAAGTCTTGACATCAGATATTGTGAGTTTTCCATCTTTTTTTTTTTTTAATGTTTATTTATTTTGAGAGAGAGAGAGAGAGAGAGAGAGAGAGAGAGAATGCATGTTTGAGTTGGGGAGGGGTAGAGAGGGAGGAAGAATCCCAAGCAGGTTCCTTGCTGTCAGCTTGGAGCCCAACATGGGACTTGATCTCACAAACTGAGATCATGACTTGAGCCAAAATCAAGAGTTGGACATTTAACTGACTGAGCCATCCAGGCTCCCCTGAGTCTTTCATCTTTATTCTTCTTTTCCTAGGTTGTTTTTGATATTATCAGTCTTTGTATTTTTATATAAGTTATGAAACCATAACTTTTTCAATTTTTTCAAAAAGCCTCCTGGGAAATTAACGGGGTTACATTGAACTTTTAGAGCAGTTTGGAAAGAATTGCCACCTTAACTTTATTCAGTTTTCTAATCATGAACATGGTATCTGTCCCCATTTATTTAGTCCTTCTTTCATTTTCCTTTGTAACCTTTTGTAGTTTCTAGTGTTCAGTCTTGTACCTATTTTATTAAATTTATTCCTAAGTATTTTGCTTCTTGATGCTATTATAAATCGATTTAAAAATTTTTATTTTCTATTTCTTCATTGCTAGTATATGGAAATGGAATGTATTTTTGTACTTTGTATCATGTGACCCTGTTAAATTCACTATCAAGTTCTAGTGGGGTGTTTTGCAGATGCCTTAGGATTTTTTCTGCACATGATCATATAACCTGTAAGTAATGACAGGTCTTTTTTTCTTTTGCATATGCTTTTTATTTCTTTCTCTTGATCCATTGTACCTGTTAGGATATCCAGTCTAATTCTGAATAGAAATGGTGACAGCAAACTTCCTTATTCATTCTTGATCTTAGTGGGAAGACATTGAGCTTTTCTTTGTTGAGAATGATGTCCTTAATCTGGTGGAGGATGTTCCCTTCAATTTCTGTTATGACTGAGTGTTGAATTTTGTCATTTTTTTCTTCATTAATTGAAATTATAATTTTTTTCTCATTTAGTCTGTTAATATCATAAATTAAATTGATTCTGTTTTGGAATGTTAGGCCAAGCTTGCCTTCCATGGGATAAATACCGCTTAGTTATTATGTCTTAATCCCTTTTAAATATTGTTGGATATGATTTGCTATAATTTTGCTAAGAGTTTTTGCATCTTTGTGAAAGATATTGATCTGTTTTCTTTTCTGATGATGTCTTTGATTTTGGTATCAGAGTGATACTGGCTTCATACAATGAAGTGTTCTCTCTCGTATTTTTTGAAAGAGTTTTTGTTGGATTGGCATTGTTTATTTCTTAAATATTTGGTAGAATTCACCAATTAAGCCATAATTGCATGTAGTTTTCTTTTTGAGAAGGTTTTATTTTTATCTTTTTATATTTTAAAGTTTATTTATTTATTTTGAGGGGGAGGGAGGGGTAGAGAAAGGAAGAGAAAGAATCCCGAGCAGGCTGCACGCTGCCAGCACAGAGCCTGATGCCAGTCTTGACCCCATGAACCTCAAGATCAATAACCTGAGCCGAGATCAAGAGTTAGACGCTCAACTGACTGAGCCACCCAGACGCTTCTGTGGGAAAGTTTTAATTATGAATTCAATTTCTCTGATTGATATAAGACCATTCAAGTTTTCTGTTTCTTCTTAGTTTGGTATTTTGTTTGTTTCACTTAATTTTTACATATAATTTGTGTTGCAAATTTATTGCTATAAATTTGTTGATAACATTCCCTTACTATCCTTTTAATTTCTGTAGGATCTTTAGTGATGTCCTTTCTTTCATTCCTGTTATTAATTTGATATTAATTAATTTCTCTGTCTTATCTCATTAGTCTGCTTAGAGATTTATCAATATTATTCATCTTTCCAGACAATCAGCTACTAATTTCATTGATTTTGAATATTATTGTACATTTTCTCTTCCATCAATTTCTGTTCTTTATTTCCTTCTTTATAATTATTTTACATTTAATTTGCTCTCTCTTCCTTATTCTTTTTTTTTTTTTAATATTTATTTTTGAGAGAGACAGAGTGTGAGTGGGGGAGGGGCAGAGAGAGGGAGACACAGAATCTGAAACAGGCTCCACGCTCTGAGCTGTCAGCACAGAGCCTGACATGGGGGTCAAACCCACAAACAGTGAGATCATGACCTGAGGTGAAGTTGGACACTTATGATCGAGCCACCCAGGCACCCCTTCCTTTTTTTTCTTAAGATGAGAACTTAGGCCATTGATCTTAAATATTCTTTTTTTTTTTTAATTAATTTATTTATTTATTTTAAAAAAATTTTTTTTTTTTCAACGTTTATTTATTTTTGGGACAGAGAGAGACAGAGCATGAATGGGGGAGGGGCAGAGAGAGGGAGACACAGAATCGGAAACAGGCTCCAGGCTCCGAGCCATCAGCCCAGAGCCTGACGCGGGGCTCGAACTCACAGACCGTGAGATCGTGACCTGGCTGAAGTCGGACGCTTAACCGACTGCGCCACCCAGGCGCCCCTATTGATTTATTTTGAGAGAGAGACAGAGTGAGTGGAGGAGGGGCAGGGAGAGAGAGAGAGTCCCAAGCAGGCTCCGTGCTGCCAGTGCAGAGCCCGATGTGGGGCTCAACTCATGAACCATGAGATCATGACCTGAACTGGAACCAAGAATTGAAGACTTAACTGCCTGAGCCACCCAGGCACCCCTTAAATCTTTTTTTTTTTTTTTTAACTTTAATTTAATTTTTTTGTGGGGAGGGGCAAAGGGAGAGGGTGAGAGAGAATCTTAAGCAGGCTCTGCACCCAGCACAGATCCTGATGCAGGTTTTGATCTTACGGCTGTGATATCTTGACCTGAGTGAGTTGGATGCTTAACCAACTGAGCTACCCAGGTGCCCTTTCTTATTTTTTTAAGAAATATAAGCACTTAAAGCCAAAATTTTCTTTGCTAGTACTGCTTTTGCTGCATCCCACAAATTTTGATGTCATATTTTGTCATTCTGTTTAGAATAGTTTTGAATTTTCCTTGGCAGTACTTACTTGATCCATGGGTTATTTTAGAAGTATATTGTCAAATTTCCTAATATTTCTTATTTTTAAAGTTTTCTTATTGTTGATATCTAACTTAATCCCATTGTGGATGAAGAACACAATTGACATGATATTAACTTTTTAAAATTTACTGGGGCTTGTTTTATGGCCCATCATGTTTTATCCTGGTGAAACCTGCTATGAGTGCCTGAAAGGAATATGTATTCTATAGTTGTTAGGTGTAGTTCTATAGATATCAGTTAACTCAAGGTGATTGATACTGTTGATGTCTTCTAGGTCTTTGATGACTTATTATTTTTTGGTCTAATTATTCCATCAGTTGTTAGAATAGAGAAGTTAAAATCCACAACTAAGATTTTGGAATTGGTTCTTTTTTTTAATATTGTGAATTTTTGCTTCATAATTTTTAAAGCTCTGTTATTAACATATACCACTTTATTATTATTCTGTGTTCTTGATGAATTGATCCTTTTATCATTGTGCTAGGTCCCTTTTTATCTCTGGTAGTAATTATTGTCGTAAGGTATATCTTGCTTGATTCTAATATAGCCACTTCAGTTTTTTTATTCTTACTCTTTGCATTATGTATCTTTTCTATCCCTATATTTTCAACTTCTCTGGGTCTTTACATTTCATATTCATCTTTTTTTGACAATATATATTATTTCTTTTTTAAAAAAAGTTTATTTTTGAGAGAGAGAGACAGAAAAGTGAGCGAGCTCAGAGAGGAGCAGATGTAGAGGGAGACAGAGAATCCCAAGCATTCTCCATGCTGTCAGCACAGGGCCTGATGCAGGACTCAATCTCATGAATATAGAGTTCATATCATGAGTGGAAATCAAGAGTTGGATGCTCAACTGACTGAACCACCCAGGCACTCCTGTTTCTTGCTTTTTAAATCAATTTTTTCAGTCTCTGCCTTTTAATTGGAATCTGTGTTCATTAACATTTAATGTAATTATTGATGTTGATTTTTTTTTCTGTACCATTTTATTTGTATTCTCTGTTTTTTCCTGTTATTCTTTTCCTGATGTTTATTGGTTTATTTGACTACTTTTTGAGTTGATTTGTTCTTTTCTTTTGAGAGTTTTTCATTGTTTTTGATTGTTATTGATGTTGTTTGGCAGGTTATTATTTTAATTGTTATTTTTTTAGAGACAGAGGGAGAGGGTACAGGGGCAGAGGAAGATAGAGAATCTTAAGTAGGCTCCACGCTCAGATTGTGGGCTCAATCCCACAACCCTGGTATCATGATCCAAGCCAAAATCAAGAGTCAGACACTCAACTGACTGAGCCACCCAGGGGCCCCTGGCAGGTTATTATCTTGGTTAGAATAGAATTGCATACTTTGTTTCTTGAATTGCAGCTCTAGTTTCAGTACAGATATTTTGTCGTTATTTGAGCTACTCAAGGATTAGCCAAAGATGTGGGTAGAGAATTTGAGTATCCCTTTTCTGGTTCTTGTCCTTCTGGGATTCTTTTCCTCCTTGGCCACAGGTAGTGGTTTCCTGTGCTTCAGTATTCTGATTTCCCCAGGCAGAATGACAGTGCTCCAGTCACCCTGGTCACCACTCTGATTGGGAACTCACTTAACAGCTCTCTTCCTCCAGAATCTGTTGGCTTCTATTCCCTCTCCAGTGCTTTCAGGTAGGTTATTTTTGTGTTGTATCTAGATTTTGTAGTTGTTTTCTTTGTGGGAGTGGGTTCACTAGGATCTTGCTCAGTAGTTAGTGGAAACAGAAGTGATGTCTTCTCAGTGATCTAAGGTTCCTCATTTTCAGTGGATCCCAACAAAGTCATCTTGCTTCCTTAGGCCAAGTAGCTTTCTTGATGTTTTGAGTTCTCTTTTTAGGGTCATTGTTCCTAGTTACTCGTCTTATTCATTTACAATATTTATTTCTGTTTCCTTTTTCATTCATTCATTATATTGGTGAATAGCCCTTCTGCATTCTGTATTCCTTATATATCTTATGCAGTGTATTTTCACAGCCAGTATTATAGTCCAGGTTATTATAGTTTCATTCTTACTTTGTTGTAAGTTAAAAAAGTTTTTTTAATGTTTTTATTTATTTTTGAGACAGAGAGAGACAGAGCATGAGCAGGGGAGGGGCAGAGAGAGAGGGAGACACAGAATCCAAAGCAGGCTCCAGGCTCTGAGCTGTCAGCACAGAGCCTGACACGGGGCTCGAACTCACGGACTGTGAGATCATGACCTGAGCTTAATTCAGACGCTTAACCGAGTGAGCCACCCAGGCGCCCCTGTCGTGAATTTTTTTATTGTAACAATATTCTAATGAAAAACTTTCTGTTGTTTCGTGTTTCCAAGTAACCTGATATTCAAGACTCTGCACAAATGGTTATATTTCCCCCTTTATTACTTGCTGCTGGGATGACAAACCTGCTCTTCTTATCGATTGTGTCTTTTCCTTTTTCTTCTTCCTGTTTATGCCAAACTGTGCCTGGAGTTTTGTTCCTTGCTTCTGCTTGTCTAATTCAATTCTCATCTTTCCCTGAAAGCTACATTGAGCTTCTGTGAGTATGATAGTCATTTTGCTAATTTCAATTAATTATTTATATTGTTTTATATATATATGTGTGTGTGTGTATATATATACACACACACACACACACACACACACATAAATGTGTGTGTATCTGAGTCTTTAGCTTGAAAGTGCCTGGAAAGCTTGTCTTCTACTATAGCCCAGACATTGCAGAGAGAGAGAGGGACAGAGGATCTGAAGCAGGCTCTGTGTTCAAAGCACAGAGCCTGATGCAGGGCTTGAACTCATGAACTGTGAGATCATGACTTGAGCCGAACTTGGATGGTTAACCGACTGAGCCACCCAGCTGTCCCTCCTTAAATTTTTCTTTTTACTTTAGTGTCTAAGTCAAAGAGAAAAGAGATATAATTGTGCATTTCCTTCTTGAAGACTTCTAAGGAAGTAGATGTCACAGACCATAAGCTTTGACAATATAAGTTTTCTTTTTTCTTAATTAGCCAATTTCCTCAATAGATTTAATTCACTTTTTAATCAGTTGTGGAAGGGATCTAACATTTCTTTCAAATCTCCCACCTTAAAACCTTTCATGTATTTAGTGAGTTAGCATAGTATAATGTAAATAGGATGTACAGGCAGTCTTCACTTTGCATGGTAGGACAGTACCATAGAAGCAACTGTACAAGCTGAAAAATCTTACATGAACTTTGCAATGATTTCAACTGTTCTGTGGCCTTTTTAAATTTTTTTTAATTTTTTACTTAAAAAACTTTTGATGTTTATTTTTGGGAGAGAGAGAGCAAAATCGTGCCTGCACGCACACGCACACAAGCTCACACACACACACATGCACGTGCAAGGGGGAGGGGCAGAGAGAGAGGGAGACACAGAATTGAAAGTAGGCTTCAGGCTCTGGGTGGTCAGCACAGAGTCCAGTGTGGGGCTCGAACTCATGAATGGCAAAATCATGACCCAAGCCAAAGTTGGACACTTAACTGAGAGCCATCCAGGTGCCCCAAGAATGGAAAAACTATTAAAACAGATATTTAGTACATTGTGCTTTAAAATGTTAGAAACATTGAGAATTTGTTTTATTTTTTTGTATAAAACTTCTCTGTAGTTATTTGAATTGTTCTTGTTGCTTTCTTCTCATCGCATAAATTACAGTACAGAGTATCTTTTCTGTGCCTTGGTGAATTGTCATACTACTTTCTAGTTTGGGTCAGCTTATAAAATGTTAATCCTCAGTGTGAAATATCTCTGAGCATTCCTGCAGTTACAGTAATTTTGCCAGAATAATGTTCTCTGGAACATTTTAGCCTTTTGGTCACAACCACTTTCCTCATTTACGTTGACAAGTTCATTCTCAAAGTTCTTCTAACTGGACCTCTTCAACAGTGGCTGTGTCAACATTCCCATCGTCCACTATTTTCTTCTATAACTGTCTTTGTGTTTGAGCTGAATTTTATCTTCCGCATTATCACTCTTTATTTCTTTGCTGCATTCATCTTTGTTCCTCAATTCTCCTTTTCCAAAACCCATTTTTATAAAATGTCCACACGGGTTTGTCACTGGAAGATAAAGGGGCAACACAACCACCTTTTTGCTGTTTCTGTGTGAGCTGAATAACAGATGTATGCAGTGACCAATCATCACAGACTTTGAAATGAGTGATGTGATTGGTCATTAATCATGATGCATAACTCTTAATTATGTAGCAATTGTGGACTGAAAAACCAGCAGTGGAATTTGTACTTTATGCATTTACTCACAGTTAATATACCATGGTAATTGAAATTTGAATTGTGGTATTAGGGAATTGGTGTAATTTAACTGTGGTAACTGAAATCCTCGTATATTGAAACAATATACATGTGAAGCAAGAACTGCAGGTTTTTGGAGTTGGAGCTAAGTTATTTCCTCCTTACACGTTGCTTCACTTTCATATGCCTCAGTTTTCCCATTTGTAATTTGGGTTAATATCACAAACTTGAAAGGGTTGTATTGAGGATTAAATAAAATAATGGTAGGCACTTAGCAGAGCATTTTTCACATATAGTTTTTTTAATATATTATGATTATTAATGGTGATCACCCTCATGGTGATATTTGTATTTAGACACACATAATTTTTTTCAAACTATCCAATAATTTTTTGACCATTTCTCTTCACTTTATAATAATCTCAGTAATTTTCTGAATCTTTCCAATTTCTACTGATCATTTTTCAAAAAGTGTGATGACAAAATGGGTAAAATATTCCATTAAGATATATCTGTTGCAGAGGGAAGGGGAGGAATTATTTTTTGCCACTTATAGAGGACATATACTCTTTTGAATAACTTATCAGATCCTACTGGTCTTTTTAAAGTATGCTATATTTCATTTATTTGATTTCAGTAAATATCTATTAGGCATTTACTATAAATGCAAGCATCATTCTGCTTTTTCCCCTGATAATGGTATTCAGTTGCTTTGTCTCCTTTTTTAAAATTTAGCATATTCATCTTTTTTCATTGTTTTGGTATTCTGCTTCTTTTCCATGATTAAAAAAAAAATGCATCATTGGTCTGTACTTGTATCCACTGGTTTTTGCTTTGTAACAAATCACTCCAAAACAGTGACTTAAAATAACAACCATTTATTTAACTGGGCCTTGTGCCTCTCATCATTTTACAGGTTTTCCCGAGCTTCTTCCCATGGCAATTATAGGATTCCCCCAACTACAGGAGAGTGGAAGCAGCAATGTGCAAGCATTTTCTGACGACTCTCTTTCTACCAAATATGCTATTATCCTCTGGGGCAGAGTAGGTCACATGGCCAAGCCCAGAACCATGTAGGATGGGATTACCCAAGGGCATATATATAGAAAGGCAAGAACCTACAGCCATCCTTGTAATTTTCCCCAGTATTCTTTGTCAATCAGATTATACACTTAGTGCGGTACATATTCACGTACCCCCCTTCCTAGAACATACCCCTCTTTAGTTGTTTGTATTTTGTTTTAACTTTTTACCCTAGATGTTTCTGGTCTGGAATTTTCTTGAATCACATCTTTTCAGACAAGTCTATTGTGAAGTAGTTTATATCATTTCAGTGTGAATTGTGAGTTATAAAAAATAGTTATATTCTTTAAGGGTACCATAGGAAAAGAAAACCAAAGGAATGGTAGATTTTCATATGGTGTAACTATATAAAAACTATATAAGGGAAAGTTCCACAGCAGGACTTTCCCATTAATTGTAAAGCATACCACGAATACCTTGTCTTTCTGTATGAATTTAAAGCTCTTTCATATTTTCATTTTTTGATTATACTTGATGAGAGAATCCTATTATCAAGTATAATTCTTAATGAGAGAATATTATACATTGTCAGGTATTACACCTGATGACAGTTATATGTAAAAAAAAATGTTAATATCTTGGCCCCATGTTTCCTTTTGGTTTACCTATATTATAATAGTAACAAAATCTAATAGCTTTTGTTGAATGGTTATTTACCAAAAGATTGTCTGAATCTTTTTATTTGTGTATCAATTTTATACTCACAATCTTAGAAGTTAGATATAATTATTAGCCCAACTTTACAATAGTGAACATTTACAGTTAGTGAGAGATTAAATAACTTGTCTAGTACATCCAACTAGTAAAAGAGTTGGACTTTAACCCAGGTCTATCCTATCTGATTCTAAAGAGTTTAAAGAGTTTTTCCTTTATCCGTATACTGTACTACTTGCCTAAACAAAAGAGTTCATCAGTTAAGAGATTTTAAGAGTTCAGAATTCTCTTTAACACTGTTATGTTCATAAGATGTTGAGGATACTATTCAATTTCACTTTCCTATAATATAAACCAGACTCTGACAGTGCAGTTTTTTTTTGCCTTTTACTTGTCATTACAAGTAAACAAAGTGTTTTAAATGCATTGAATTTTAAAAAGAAGTTTGTAAATGTATTGGAGCTTAATAACAGAAATGCATAAAATAATGGTTTTAAGCTATATAATTTTTTTTTTTTAAAGTAGTCTCCACATCCAGCATGGAACCCAACACAGGACTTGAACTCATGACCCTGAGATCAAGACCTGAGCTGAGATCAAGAACCACACTTAACTGACTGAGCCACCTAGGCACCCCTTAAGTTAGATAATCTTAATAGTATGCATTCATTATATACTTTTGGGACCATATATGTTTTTTATAATTAACTTTTTTTTTAGCAAGAATTAAGTGTATTTATTGAACAGTTCTGTGTGCTAGGCAGTGTTCTAAACCAAGAATACGGCAGAACAAAGTTACAACTAATGTTTCAGTGGGGAGAAGCAGAAAATAAAGTAATATATGGAAAGGTTTTAAAACAATAAGCACTCTGAAGATAATTTCAAACAGAGTGAAAGAATTGAGAGTACTGAGAAAAGAGGATGACAGAGTTATGGAAGAGTTTGTGGGAAGAGATGATTCAGATGAGACCTGAGAGAACCAGATGTGGGCAAAGTGCACTGTAGGCATAATAAACAGCTAATGTGAACTTGGCTAATTGAAGAAAATAGCACAAAGGCCAGTGGAACATAGTGAGTGAGTGAGTGAAATGGAGGTGGTAGGATAAGGTTGTTGAGGTGGGCTGTGGCCAGGTCATGCGGGGCCTTTTAAGCTATTATAAGGAGGTAATGTTTTATTCAGATACTTGATGGATGTCACGTGTGTATGTGTGTGTGTATTATAAATGTTTATATATAATACATATAAAATACAATATATTATATAATATATATTACGTATGTATTTATTTTGAGAGTGAGAGAGCAAGAAGAGGAGGAGCAAAGAGAGAAGGGAGACAGAGAGAATCCCAGGCAGTCTCCACACTGTCAGCACAGAGCTGGATGTGGGGCTCAAACTCATGACCAGCCAGGTCATGACCTGAGTTGAAACCAAGAGTCAGAGGCTTAACTGACTGAGCCACCCAGGTGCCTCAGATCTAAGGTAGACAGATGACATACTTAATTTATGGTCATTCTAGTTAAAGATTAAACATATGTTTAATTTCCTCATATTTGTGACTTTCCAAATTTCCTTCTATTATTGATTCCAAATTTCATTCTATTATGTATGATTGGAGAACATACTTTGTATCGTATCAATCTTTTAAAATTTATTTAGGATTGGTTATAGGTTTAGGTTATGGCCTTACATATTATCTGTATTCAAGAATATTTCATGTGCCCTTGAGAAAAATGTGTATTCTGCTGTTGTTGGGTAGGGTGGTCTGTAGATGTTCATTAGGTCTAGTTAGTTTATAGTGTTGTTCAAGTCTTCTGTTCCTTTATTGATGGATGATCTTATTCATTATTGAAAGTGGGATATGAAGTCTCCAATTATGGTTGAATTTTCTATTTTTCCATTTAATTCTATCAGTTTTTGCTTCATGTATTTTGGGCTTTGTTGTTGGGTATTTGTCACAGACTTTGCCTGGAGTTCTCTCTTGTCCAGCAAGAGAGTGGATGCAGAATTGAATATGAGAGAGGCTAATGTCTGGGAGGAGACAAGAGCCCCAAGTAAGGGTCCTTGCTCTGTATTAGGATCAGAAGGCTTACAAACGTCATGGACATGCAGAAAGAGACAATAAAACAGTGATCATTAACTTGTGTGTGAGAGAAAGGGGGTTTTGAAGATATGCAGTGTTAGGGGTAAGAGTCAATACAAATGAAAATCCCTGTGCTGAGCAGAGGGCCGATTACTGCAGGCAGCAGGCACCATGTCTGTTTATCTTAACTTTTCTAGGCTAAGACAGATAGAACATGCTACCACAGGGTTAGCAAGGCATTTTTCTTGCTAATTAGCTCTGGGTGTTTTCACCCTGTTGCTGCAGCTTTCCAATTGTACCTGTTCTCGGATGCTTTCTTCCTGTGGAAGCAGCTTTCTGCTCTTCACTTTGTTCTATGCTGGGGGCACTCTCACCCTGTGGTGGCTTTCCACCCTAAACCTTGTTAACCCATTGGTGCAAGCTCAGAGAATTCTTAAACTTATTCCCCACAGGTATTTATATTTTTATGATTATTATATCTTCCTGGGAGATTGATCCTTTTATCCTTATAGAATATTCTTCCTTGTCTTTAGTAACAATTTTGGTTTTAAAATCTATTTTGTTGATATTGATATAGCCACTCCATCTCTCTTTTGGTTACTGCTTGCATGATATATCTTTTTCCATACTTTCCCTTTCAACCTATTTGTGTCTTTGAAACTAAAGTGAGTGTCTTCTAAAAATTTGTTTTAAGGTTTATTTATTTTTGAGGGAAAGAGACAGAGCATGAGCAGGGGAGGGGCAGAGAGAGAGGGAGACACAGAATCTGAAGCAGGCTCCAGGCTCTGAGCTGTCAGCACAGAGTCTGATGCAGGGCTTGAACCCATGGATCATGAGATCATGACCTGAGCCAAATTCAGACATTTTAACCGTCTGAGCCACCCAGACGCCCCATAAAGTGAGTGTCGTCTAGACAGCATATAGTTACATCATTTTTAAAATACTTTTTTAAAAAGCTTATTTGCTTATTTTGAGAGAGTGTGAGCAGGGCAGGGGGAAGAGAGAGAGAGGGAGAGAGAATCCCAAGCAGACCCTTCAGTGTCAGTGTGGAGCCCAATGCAGGGCTTGAACCTACAGATTGTGAGATTATGACCTGAGCTGACCAGAAGTCAGAAGCTTAACTGACTCAGCCACCAGGCGCTCCCATTGTTTTTTAAATCCATTTTTCTAGTCTGCATCCTTTGATTGTAGTGTCTCAATATAAGTCCATTTATATTTAATGCCTTTTTGTTACTTATTTTTTTATGTCTTTTTTTTCTATATGTCTTTGTTAATTTGTTTTCTATATACCTTTTTCTTATTCTTTTATGTTAAATATTTTGTAGTGTACCATTTACATTCCCTTGTTTCTTTTACTATATATTTTCTTGGTGGTTGCCCTAGAGATTGTAATTAGCAGTTAAATATGTGTCAACTTAATTTTATTTTTGTATATTTATTATTTTATTAAAGTTTTATTTATTTAAGTAATCTTTACACCCCCTGTGGGGCTCAAACTCATGACCCTGATGTCAAGAGTGGCCCATGCTTTTGAGTCCACCAGATGCTCCTCGACTTAATTTAATAGTGTACAAAAACTTTGGTCCAGTATATCTCTATTCCCTTTTCTTTTGTTGTGTTAGTGTCATACAAACTGTATCTTTCTATATTGCAAGGTAATCAGCATAGTCTTATATTACTGCTTTATGCCACTGTCTTTTAAATCATAGTAGTTCTGTCTTTTTATTGATATTCTCTATTTGATGAGACATTGTCCTTTAATTGTTTAGGCATGGTTTTCTTTACTACTTTGAACATGTTTATAATGGCTGATTTAAAGTCTTTGCCTAGTAAGTTCAATGTTAGTATTTCTTCAGGAACAGTTTCTATTGCCTGCTGTTTTTGCAGTGTTTGGGCCATACTCATCTGTTTTTTCCTATGTCTCATCATTTTTTGTTGAAAACTGGATATTTTAAGTAATATGATATGTCAACTCAGAAAATCAGATTCCTACCCTCCCAACCCCCCACTGGGTTTACTGTTGCTTTTGTTGTTGCCTTTTTGAGTTAGTTACTTCTCTGGACTAATTTTTTATTTTTTTTAATTATTTTTTTTAATGTTTATTTATTTTTGAGACAGAGTGAGACAGAGCATGAACGAGGGAGGGTCAGCGAGAGGGAGACACAGAATCTGAAGGGCTCCAGGCTCTGAGCTGTCAGCACAGAGCCCAACGCGGGGCTCGAACTCACGGACTGTGAGATCATGACCTGAGCCGAAGTCGGCCACTCAACCAACTGAGCCACCCAGGCGCCCCTCTGGACTAATTTTTTAAAGTCTATATTCTTTGTCATGTGCATCCACTGAAATCTGTGCTTGGATAACTTAGTGGTCAGCTTTGGTGGGACAGAGATTCTATAAATGTCCCCGCCCCCAGCCAATGCCTCCCCCGCCCTCAACGAATGCCTTGAATGAATAAGTCTTCTAGCCTTTGTTAAAGAGTTCCCTGTGTGTGTTGGGCATATCTTCAGTACTCTGGCAGTTTACAACCTTGTCTTAGCTTTTACTTCCTGTTGGTGTAGAACCTCAAGTTCAGCCAGAGGTAAGAGATTAGGGTGTTCTTGAGTCTTTCTTGGGCAGGTGTATAGCCCTATACATTCCTACATTCACAAGAATATTCTAGAGTTTTTCAAAGCCCTCTATGAACATCTAATTTCCTAGATTTTTCTTTTAATTTTTTCGTTAGCCTGTTTTTTTAAGTTTTGTTTGTTTGTTTGTTTATCTATTTACTTATTTAGAGAGAAAGAGAGAGGAAGGGAGGCGCAGAGAGAGGGGGCGACAGAGAGAATCCCAAGCAGGCTTGCAGTGTCAGCAAGGAGCCCAATTTGGGGCTCAAACCCATGAACCATGAGATCATGACCTGAGCTGAGATCAAGAGTTGGATGCTTAACCGACTGACACACCTAGGTGCCCTAAAAAGGAATACTTTTTATATGTTAGATTTGCAGTGTGTTTATTTTTCTCTGTTAATTTATATACCTAATTATTATTTTTTTAAAGTTTTTTAAAAATTTATTTTGAGAGAGAATGTACTCATGTGTGCAAGTAGGAGAGGGGAAGAGAGAGAGGGAGAGAGAGAATACCAGGCTCTGTGCTCACAAACGGTGAGATTATGACCTGAGCCAAAATCAGGAGTTGGATGCTTAACTGATGGAGCCACCCAGGTGCCCTATACTGAATTGTTTTTAACAGGTATATAATATTGCAATTTAATATTTTTGACTTTTTTTATTTAAGAAGAAAATGGCAATCTTTAATAAGAGATGAGGCAAAAGTAGTTTGCAAGGTTTTTTTCTTGGGTACATTTATGAAGGCAAAAGTAGTCTTTGTTTCTTTGTTATTCAAGAAAGATCTCAAACAGACTACAGAGAAAAGTACATTTTCTAGTTGCCACCATGTGACTGGTAGCTTTTTCTCCTTGGTGTTGAAGTGAGCCTTTCTTAAAGCTCACTCATTGTTTACTTATTTATGCATTTATTTTTTATTTTACTATTGTTGATTGGAGATGAAAAACCAGTTTTTCACCGAGAGGCATTTTTCTCATAAATTTCAGCCTGAAGTAGTGCTGATCCACAGCATCTTATTGGGAACCAGGCTTTTGTGGGATAGAACCAACTACTTTAAGGTACATGCTTTGTCCTTGGGAAATTATTCAGGAAGTCTGAGAAGAAGGGAAGTCTTGCTGTAAAGGAAATTCAGGAAATAGGAGCTCAGTTATTTAAATTCTCAGATTTGTTTATCATAATTCATTTTTACGAATGTTTTAATGACAAAGTTATAAACATGATAAGTATGATAAGTAACAAGTTTCCTACCAGCTCCCAGATGGTATGTATTTACCACTAAGGAATGTGAATGCATTGTTTTAAATAAAGTGAAAGTTTTCTTGTCATTTATACTTGACAGTTGATTAAACTGTAGATAAACACTTTGTGGGTGATATTATTTAAAATGTATTAGAACACCCAGCCTTTTGGGGCGCCTGGGTGGCGCAGTCGGTTAAGCGTCCGACTTCAGCCAGGTCACGATCTCGCGGTCCGTGAGTTCGAGCCCCGCGTCGGGCTCTGGGCTGATGGCTCAGAGCCTGGAGCCTGTTTCCGATTCTGTGTCTCCCTCTCTCTCTGCCCCTCCCCCGTTCATGCTCTGTCTCTCTCTGTCCCAAAAATAAATAAAACGTTGAAAAAAAAAAAAATTAAAAAAAAAAAAAGAACACCCAGCCTTTTAAAGGTTTCTATTTGTCTTGGTTCCTGTAATAAAAGCTTGGTAGCATTTTTCATGTTAACGAAGAGAGTAAACTATCCCAGGGATTTTCATAGTCATTTCATAAAAGCATGTTTCAGTAAGTCTCAAAAAAAAAAAAAAATTCAGATTAGAAGTTATGAAAGCAACTCCAGAAACAATGTCAAAGAAAGTTTTTCCAAAAAATATACATACTTTAAAAAAATGTTTATTTATTTATTTTGAGAGAAAGAGAGTGTGTGCATGTGTGTGTGTGCACGTGCAAGCAGGGGAGGGGCAGAGACAGAGGGAGAGAGAGAATCCCATGCAGGCTCTGCGCTGTCAGCATAGAGCCTGATGTGGGGATTGATCCCACAAACTGTGAGATCATGACCTGAGCTGAAATCAAGAGTTGGTTGCTTAACCAACTGAGCTACCCAGGCGCTCTCCCAAAATATTTTTAAATGATAAGATTGGTGGAGGACCCATATATGTAAATAAGATTTATCTTTTTTTGGAAATTGAAGTATTACTACTACCAAAATTAGAATATGTTTTTTATATTTGTGTTACTCTAGAAACACTGGAAGTCATTGAATAAATCTGGTTATTGATTAAATTTAGTAATTTTTTTCTTGAGATTAATTAATTACATAGTTGCATTTTTAAAAAAGTTTATTTAGTTTGAGAGAGAGAGACAGCGTGAATAGGGGTGGGGCAGAGAGAGAGGGAGAGAGAGAATCCCAAGCAGGCTCTGCACTGCCAACACAGAGCCCAACAATGCAGGGCTCAAACTCACTGAACCCAGAACTGCGAGGTCATGACCTGAGCTGAAACCAAGAGTTGGACACTCAACCGACTGAGACACCCAGGTGCCCCATACAGTTGCAGTTTTGGAGAGGGCTATGAAAAGCTTTATTTTTACAATATATTTTAAAAGGCACTTGGAGATAACTTTATAGAATATTTCTGTTGTTATGTTAATTTGCATTCTCTGGAAGGAGTATCTTGTAACTTAATTTAAGGGAAATATTTTTTCTTGCTAATTGAAGTCCAGTGAGGCTTTTAAGAACTGCAGTTATTATTGCCTCATGTGTTTATTAGTTTAGACAATTTTTGAGATATAATATATTGTCAAAACATTTATTTTAATTTTTAACTTTTAATTTTGAAATAATGTCATGTGTTTATTAGTTTAGATACTTCTTTTTAAATATGCTACACTCCACTGTTAGAGCAACTATAAATTTTATTTACTTATGTTTTTATATTTTGAATTTTGGAATAATGTGAAACATATAGAAAAGTTGTGACATGAGTTCAAAGTACTTTTTAAAAAAAATGTTTATTTTGAGAGAGAGAGAGAGAGAGAGAGAGAGAGAGAGAGAGAGAGAAGAGAAAAGAATCCCAAGCAGGGTTTGTGCTGTCAGCAAAGAGCCTGACGTGAGGCTCTATCCCATGAGCTTTGAGATGATGACCTGAACCAAAACCAAGAGTCATACACTCCAGGTGCCCCTAGGTCAAAGTACTTTTGTATATATCCTTCCTCTGGATTCTCCAGTTATTAACATTGTATCATATTTGGCTTATATTTTCCCTTACCTATTATTGTTATTTTCTCAACCATTTGAGAGTAAGTTGTAGATATGATGTCCCATCATCCCTAAATCCTTAGGTATATATTGAGAGCACGCTGATATATAACAGTAATAAAACCATTAAAATCAAGACATTAACATTGATGCAACACTGCTATGCAATCCATAGACCCTACTAAAATTTCAGCGATTGCCCAGGATTATACTTTATAGATGCCCTTTCTTTTCTGGCTCTGGATGATGTACCTGGCAAGAAATATATTAGCAGTTTAGTTCAGATAAACTCTAGTATCAGGTCTGTACCACCTGCTCACATAAGTAGTTTATTTGATTGACTAGATTTTGACCATTAGTGGGTTCCTGATTGTTATTTCCTTGGTTTGTGCCCTGACCTTTGATCACTAAAATAATATATTTTTAATCCTAAAAGCTGGGCTGTCAGCTTTTACCTAGCCTGAGGCTCACTGGTTTGGACTTTTTGCCTGACTCTTAGTCCTGGCAGCCAGCTCATCTCTCTTTTTTGTATCTTTAGCATAGTTATATAAAAATAAAATATTTTTGTGCCTGTTCAGTATCATGCCAGGCCCTCTGTTGGGTGCCTCTTCTCTTCTCTGTAGGAGTTAGGCACAATATAAAACTATTGGTATTTAGAATAATTCCATGTGTCACACACAGCCAATATTATTACTGTATAAAGCTGAATAGAGCTACTTACCTGGAACTCTGTGTGTGGGTATTATATTCTCCTGTGAATCTTGGGGCAGGAAGAATGTGCTCTGGAATTACTTTGGATTATGCTCCTGCCTATAGGCTCCATCTGACTTCAGCTCAGGTAGTGATCTTACGTTGGGGAGTCCCAGTCCTGCATCTGGTGATCTCACCTGCTTCTGGTGAACAGGAGCCTTGCTTTAGGTGAGCCCAGCTTCCTCTCTCTCTCTCTCTCTCTCTCTCTCTCTCTCTCTCTCTCTCTCTCTCTCTGCCCCTCACTCACTTGTGCCCTATTTCTCTCTCTCTCTCTTTCTCTAAAAACAAAACAAAACGAAAACAAAAACAAACAAAAACCTCCTCAGGTAGTTTGTTATTTCACGAGAGAATGAATTAATGAAATCATAGCCTACCATTTGGGATTGGTCGGCGACTCTTGGAATAGTTATTGTAGACAGAATATTCAGTGCTTGAGAATGAAATAGTGAATATTAGTATGATACACATTTGCATCAATTTCTAAAAGTCAGAGGTCTATTTCCTATGGTAAGTTTATTATGGTTCTAATACAGTGAATAATTTTCAGTGTAATTGGCCTCTTGTGCATGCATAAAGTCTTTTATACATCCATATGATCTTGCATTAAAAGCTGCAAATTTTTGAGTAAAATTCAACTTGCCTTTGGTTTTATGAATCTTCTAGACTTGTGCGCCCTCTTGTGTCTAACTTACAGTTAACACTGTTCTATATTTTGTGGCTTTCAGTAGTTCGTTGTATCGTGTTAATATATGTGCATTTTTTGAAGAGATTAAAGATTTACAAATAAAATAAATATTCAATGCATTTTACCCAATCTTGTTATTGTAAGAGGAAAGAATGTTGTTTCCTGGTTTTGTTCCTTACATTAACTTTCACACACTTGACATCAAATTTTATTATATTTAATTAATGCATTTATTGAAGGATATGTCCTTGATCATAAATTATTTTGAAAAAGGCTTAGAAGGTTTCATTATACTATTATTTTTACATGAAGGTTCTGTGACTGTTGTCAGCTATGTTGGGTGGTCAAGCTAGTAATAGTAAGTGTTTGGCATATTGTAGACTTTCAATAAATATTTGTTGAGAGGAAGAATGGAAGTATCATAACCAAAGACTTGTATTTTCTTATTGACTGGGAGAATTGAAATTAGTTGGATAATTGCTAAGTTTTGCTGTATTCTGAAGGATAACTTGTTACTCTGGTTACAAAGACACCTGGAAAACAAGTGACTTTTGATTTTTGGGACCATATTTAATTGAAGTAGCACCTTTATACCTCATGGTATTTATGATCATATTAAAATCTCCATGTATACGGGCCACTGAGTGTGGGTGGCTCAGTCGGTTGAGTGTCCAACTTCGGCTGAGGCCATGATCTCACAGTTCTTGAGTTCAAGCCCTGCGTTGGGTTCTCTGCTGTCAGTGAGGAGCGTGCTTGGGATCCTCTGTCGGCCCCTAACCAGCCCCTCCTCAAAAATAAATAAACATTAAAATATTTAAAATCTCAATGTATAGCCCTCTTCTGATCACCATGGAGCTAGAGCTCCCTTTATCTGGAGCCATCATGGACTGAATTGCTTTGATTTTGTGGATCCCTTTGGAATCAGATCAACTTTGGTGTGGGTTTATGAGCCATTGTATCAAGTGATAATAGAAGATTAGCAAATAGTGTCATAAACAAATCATTCCTGGGTAGGTGATGGGTATTGAAGAGGGCATCTTTTGGGATGAGCACTGGGTGTTGTATGGAAACCAGTCTGACAATAAATTTCATATACTAAAAATAATACAGATGGAAAAAAAACCCAAATCATTCCTTTTAAATGGGGGTGGAATTAAAAAGGTGATTATGAAGAGTTTGTTATCAAAGGTTCAGAATTTGAGATTGCCTTGCCTGCCTACTAGATAATAATAAAACCCTCTTACATTTGATTTGTGTAGGCAATTATAGGTTAAATTGGTACAATTTAGAGATGGAGATAAACGACTTTGTATGGCTTTCTTGATTATATTCTTAAATTTAATATATTAAATTTTAAAGAGTGAGATGTAGGATTCTTCCTGTGAATCCCACATAGCTTTATAAATATATGGTGTCACAGAGAAATAGATATGTTCTTGATTTTAGTGTTAATTTGTCCTGTACAGAATCATGCCTGTGCTTGTGCCCTTGAAATTTTCATTCAACAAGGAATTCACTCATAGTTTTGCAATTTACCAAATCACTAAATCAAAAAGAAATTACTTTTGGAAAATTTACTTACATATAGTGTATTTTTCTAAAGATTTGCTGCTCTGTGTCGTGAATAACCACACCCATAATCCTGCCTCTTTTTGTTCGTATTATATGTAGTATGTAGATTGATATTTTGACCTTCTTTTAACTTTCATCTCACAATTAACAGATTTAAGAGAGCTCATTTTCTGTGCACCACATTGAGGAAATTTTGCTCTCTCTATATATTTAGGGTACTGTATACATTATTTGACAAATTTTTAGTAAATAGTAATTGCATGCATAATACCATGTCAACCATTCCATGGTTATAAGCAATACATTTTTTGATTTACCTTTAGACAATTTGTATATATGTAGAAGTGTTTACACCTTTCAAATTACATTTCCATTTATTGTTACAACTTTTTCCTTGTTTCAGCCCTATAGGTCAGCATGGCAGGCATTTTATTTTATTTTAATTTAAAAACATTTTTAATATATTTTTTCAATGTTCATTCATTTTTGAGCGAGAGAGACAGACAGAGTGTGAGTGGGGCAGGAGCATAGAGAGAGGCAGACACAGAATCTGAAGCAGACTCCAGGCTCTGAGCCGTCAGCAAAGAGCCTGACACAGGGCTCAAACTCACAGGCCGTGAGATCATGACCTGAGCCGAAGTTGGATGTCTAACTGACTGAGCCACCCAGGTGCCCCAGCATGGCTGGCTTTTCAATCCTAGTTTCACAGAGATTGTGACTTGACTCGATGAATTGGTGTATGTGGAATTTCTTTGTAACATATACAAGGATTAAAAATGTAAGGGAATTTTATTATCTATTAGGCTATTCTCAAATTTTAGTCTTTTTTATTTTAAGTCCAATATTCATTTTCCCTCTGTATGTGCTGTGTTTTTCCATACAGAGCACATCATATTGGCCTGTTGCCATACTGCTCGTAGCCAGTAATTCTGCTTCTCTTTAATAGTTTTGTTAATTGGAAATAGTGTCATGTACCTTGCAATATAATTCTCAGGCTCTTCTTTTGTGTTCCTGTCCACATAATGGAGGCAGTTTTAACCCTTCTACTATCCACGTTTTGGTTTAAGAAACAGGGATAAAATTGTGTTTAAACACAAACTAACTAGAATACCAATATCAAAAGCTTGTACACAGGGGCACCTGACTGGCTCAGTCAGGAGAGCATGCAACTCTTGATCTCAGGGTCATGAGTTCAAGCCCCATGTTGGGTATAGAGATTACTTAAAAATAAAATCTTAAAAAAAAGTTTGTACGCATAGTTTCTTTTAGAGTGGCTTGGGTACTGTTACAATGTGATCTTAGCAGTGAGAGTGGCATAGAAACACAAAGTGGAAAGGTGGTTGCCAGTGACTAGAGGGAGGGGGAAAAGGAGTTGTTCAGTGGGTATGGAATTTTAGTTTTGCAAGATGAAAAACGTTCTGGAGATTCATTGCACAGCTGAGCTGTACACTTAAAAATAGCTAAAATGGTATTTTTATATGTTGTGGGTTTTTTTTAACCACATTTAAAAAGCACATTAAAAAGGGTAAAAAGTACACAAAGTTTAATATATCACATGTTCAGGAACCTACTAACTAGAGGGAGCTAATGATAATATACTCTGCAGGGATTGATTTGTGAAGTTAAATTTAACTGGATCTTGGTGGGATAGCCTGGTATTAGCCTTGAGGCTTCTGCAGCACCTCTGTCATTTCAGGTGAAATATAAACTAGCCCTTAGTTTTTAAGCCTCTTCTGTATTTTGTTCAGTTCATATGGTGAGAACTGTTCTTCTAAGTGTATGTTACCTTTTCCATTCTGGTTTCTTGGGTAAGAGGAAGAGATTTGTCATGTTTAATGACACTTCCATTCTTTCACTCAGGAACCTCCTCTCCAGATGTCTGTCTGGCACTCATCATGAGCTATTTGGAGCTATCTTAGGTTTTGCAAAATTAATAAGCAATTAGCATGGGATCCTACTATAGTCACATCTATAATGTACAGCGGTTTATGCAGGAGCTCTTCAGTTCCTTCCAATAATGACTGTCAAAATCTCATTATTCTAACTTCTATTAAAATATTAGTAGACACTGCTGTTTTATCCTTTAGTCTGAAGATTTAATTATAAAATAACTTTTCACTAAAAAGTAATTTATTAAAACAGAAAGGCTCCCTAACCAATAGCACAGTAATTTTCCTTTCTCAGCATTAATTTTCCTTTTAGTGGTACCTAATACTCAAGTGCAGCAATTCAAATGGGCAAATACATGTGATGGAGTCTTAAATAACTTCTCATCTCACTTAGAATACAATTCTTTAAAAAAAAATTTTTTTTTTTAACATTTATTTATTTTTGAGACAGAGAGAGACAGAGCATGAACGGGGGAGGGTCAGAGAGAGGGAGACACAGAATCTGAAACAGGCTCCAGGCTCTGAGCTGTCAGCACATAGCCCGACGCGGGGCTCGAACCCACAGACCGTGAGATCATGACCTGAGCCGAAGTTGGCCACTTTGCCGACTGAGCCACCCAGGCGCCCCAGAATACAATTCTTGTCATGGCCACAAAAAAACCTTTGTTTGGCTCCTACCA
The DNA here is from genome assembly GCF_022837055.1 of Prionailurus viverrinus. NCBI lineage: Eukaryota > Metazoa > Chordata > Mammalia > Carnivora > Felidae > Prionailurus > Prionailurus viverrinus. The sequence continues at coordinate 25,134,862 of NC_062572.1, forward strand.
CCTCTCTGATTCATCTTCTGTCCCTCACTCATTGGCCCACTTTAACCACAGTCTTTTAAAAAATTTTTCTGTTCCTCGGGGTGCCTGGGTGGCTTAGTTGGTTAAATGTAGACTTCGGCTCAGGTCATGATCTCACAGTTTGTGAGTTTGAGCCCCACATCGGGCTCTGTGCTGACAGCTTGCTTCAGATTCTGTCTCCCTCTCTCTCTGTTCCTCCCTTGCTCACACTCTATCTCTCTCTCTCAAAAATAAAATAAAACGTAAAAACTTTTTTTCGGTTCCTTGAATATTTGTGTTTTTTTGCCTTTTTGGACCTTTTGCATTTGCCACAATTTGGAATTGTCTTTTCCCCATATAGTTATGGCTGATTCTTTCTTTGTTTCTTTCTTTGTTTCTTTCTTTGTTTCTTTCTTTGTTTCTTTCTTTGTTTCTTTCTTTGTTTCTTTCTTTGTTTCTTTCTTTGTTTCTTTCTTTGTTTCTTTCTTTCTTTCTTTCTTTCTTTCTTTCTTTCAATATT